>NC_090448.1:285679736-285982766 GCF_031143425.1 Pleurodeles waltl | reverse complement strand
CCCCAATAATGACTGGAGCTTCCGAACCGTATTAGGAGGCTGCAATAAAGCAAATTTCTCCAAAAAATGTGGCGCTAGGCTCTTGCCCTCACTCGACAACTCATATCCCAGGAAAATGACGCTGAGGAAGGCAATCTTTGATTTCTTAAAATTAAACTTATAGCCAATATCAGCAAACCCCACAACAATGCGCGATACACGCCTTAGATGTTGCGGAATCTCATCATCTGTCAGATATATATCATCAACATATGATAATGCTTCAGGGTCGAACTCATGCAGCATTTCAGTTACACGAGCCGAAAACAGTCCTGGGCTATTCTTATACCCCTGAGGCAAACGACAAAAAAATTTCTGAGAGCCAAACGCACTGAAACAGGTATAGTCCCGACTCTCGGGCGCTATATTCTGGCAGAAAAATCCATTCGTGATATCTAATGTTGTCTTGTATTTTTTACGCACTATATTATTCATAAGCGCTGCGCTGTGCGAATTCTGTATTGCATATGTGCGTGTATGACTATTCAAATGTCGGTAATCCACCACTATCCTATATGAATGGTCCGGTTTAGCTACCGGAAACAAGGGGTTATTCATCGGCGAGACACAGGGCTCAATTACACCCTGATACTCCAATTGTGTAAGAATTTTTCTAACCGATGCCCTAGCTTCAAATTTGATAGGATACTGCGGTTGTGGCTGAGGTTCGCCCTTTATGGGAATTACATGATAAGGTGATTGTCTGTCCCACCCCACGTTAGTTCTATACAAGGCGTATTAATTTTTTTCGCCAGCCAAAACGGAGTCTCCTCTCGTTTAGCTGGTACTTTACCCATAACTGAGTGCACAGTGGCCGGATTAATACCCGGAAGCACAGCCTGTGGAGCATTCGTATTTAGTGTCTGCATGACAAACTGAACTAATCGTCTATATGTAGCCATTAATTCTGTATATAAACGACGAACTTCAACCACTGCCAATTGAGCAACCGCAGGATGTGGTGTATATGTAGTCAATAAAGGCCAGGTAGGACCATCATTACTCAGTGGACCTAACCTAACTTGTGCTACTGAGTGTGGGAGGGCACCATCAAGCCAATTATGGTGTTCTTGATAAGATAGAGGTATTCCTAAATATGCGTAAGCCCTGTATTGTCCAGGGACATTCGCAACTGTGTATTCGTGAAAAGTATTTGTTCCCCCCTCCACTGCTGGAAATCCGACCCAAGAATAAAATAGTTCCGTTCTATAGGCTGCATGGGCGTCCACCACAAAAGTGACTGGACCCCCCTGGACTGTCAGTCCATGTGTCAATAGATGTCCCGTGAGCGGATGTCGCATATTAATTGCTATGTTCACTATATTAGGATTCGCCATTTTATAAAAAACGGCTTCAGGTCAGTGAAGACACACCAATATCGGGGTTTTTCCTTTCAAAGTTCAAGCTTGAACAACCAACCACTAAGCAATAGGAAGCACCTATCCCGTGGCGGCGGAAACCCTCAGCCCCACGGACGTCTCCGTATACGGAACCGAGGAGTCAAAATACATATGAGACCAAGAGAGTCAGTTGGACCCAAACATTAGAGCCAGACCAAACGTTGGCGGCGCCATGTCGCGTGGGCTCTCATTATTCTAAATGAGACTACTGGATTTCTAGGTAGCAGGATCTATAACGGTGTGGGGGACTGAGTCTGACCCACGTGTAAAGAACTCTGTCACCCTAAATCCGGTTTTTGCTCCGGCTAACTAGCAGTGCCTCATTTCTCCCATGTGGAAGGAATGATTCGGCAGCCGAGCGCATTACATCTTTGGAACTTCTCAGGGAAGTCGTGGTTACTCAGATCCAAACCAGCTCTCTTATTTCCAATATGATCTCATATATATAAATGACAAAGACAGTATAAGTTTTATATAATGTTTTTTAATAAAACGACTGTATTTTAGATATTAAGGCGTGAGCCGCAATAACCAGAACGATACAACACAGTAGGATTGTAATAGTTACCAGGAGAGTAAAACATAAGAACAAAGCTATCATATTGTCAAACAGTTTCTACTCTCCCTCTGCTTGTTCTATCTAGAGCACAGCATGTTAAGCTTCTAGCTTGCCTATTAGATTCACTGTGGAGACATCAGCCCTCATACCTGAGCAAAGACCTGTGATCTTGGTTCAGCATCTGCAACAAGGCAGTCAGCGTCTAGTTGTGGTTCCCTGGTCGGAATCTCCCTCTTGCGTGTATTGGGACAAGGAAGTGATTTTATAACTAACACGTCATCGTGATCACAAAATGTCCCTACGCAGGAATGCCAAGTCTAAACTCTTACCACGTCTATCGGCAATGTACCAGACTGTATCCTTGACTGAAGCACAGAGTAAATATGTTATGGAGAACTCCAGTGCTGAAGTAGGCAAAACAGTGTGATATGAATAAAAAAAAAACACCGTAGAACTGGCTATTTGAAAAATAACAGTACGAAGCCTAATAAAAAGCATGTAGAGCAAAGTGCACAGAGGCTCTAAGCTGTCAGCAAATGAATAAAATATATTCAGGGCAAAGTGCACAAAGGCCTAAAGCTTGAAGCTAAAGCGCAATGAATACGTAAAACTAACCACACTACACCCCCCCTTGTCGGTAGCAAGTGGTTCCAATAATATAAAAGGATGCCCCAAATATAAACAATACCTAAAACAATTATCTCGACAAAGTGAGAAGACAACAAAGTCATAAATTTAGGTAACATGTGACCATAAAGCCAAATTCAATATAGTGTCAATTTCGTAAAAATCCAATCGTCAGATAGAAGCAATAGAACGCAGGAGTTCCTCCACTTCGATATATGTCAATATCGGAAGATCCACGCCACAAAGCACCATGGAGCAGGTGTGATCCAAAGCCCCAAAACCATTCAGGGCGGCACCCCGTGCAGGGCCTATGAAAGAGACAATACCATCTTCCTCCAGGAAGGGAATCTCATAAACTGCCTCACGAAGCAAGCGCATCCGTAGTGCACAAGTCTGGGAATGAGCGCTAATCGGGAACATCAACAGATCAGTATCGACCATTGGAGGGCGTTGCAATGAGAGACAGAGAGCCAGTGCATGTTCAAACGAGCACCAAAGGCACCGAAACACGGGTTGCACACAATCCAAAACCGGTCTGAATGACAGAGACCAGTCAAACTCCAAATGTCCCAGGAGTGTCGCTCCAAAATGCTGCATCATGCGTTCACGACACAGCTGCGCTGACGGGAGCAGCAATACAGGATCTCGTTGTGACGGGACAGCCATTGCGAAAAAATAGCAACAACAGCAAGACTCCAGCCAATAAAGCCAAAGTAATCAGGAAACCCCCAAAAATGCTTCCGAAAATAGAATGTATAGCCGAAGGTATCAAACCGAATATGGAAGAGAAGGTGTGAGCGAAACCAACACCAACGACTTTGAAAAAATGTGCAATACCAGCAGTGCTGGATGCATTAAATATACGTCCCACAAGTTCACCGAAGTGATTCGGAAAGTTAGTATTCAAAAGGGACTGTATCTCCGCCGATGACCTTGCCACCTGAAGTGCGTAGGTCTCGCTAGCAGATGTAAGGGCCACATGCTTTTGAAACAATAAAGCTTTTAGCCGACTCAATTTGTCGAAATCAACCTTGGAAGTAGCAATATGAGGCCAGATGTCGCTACCTCCCTAATTTGAGTGGGGGGAAACAACACATTCCCGCAGCACGTAACGGCCTTGTTGACAACGACGATGTAAACTATTCCGGCACGCATGCCACAGCAGCGTTCGCTGTTAAGAACAATGTAACTGCCGTTAGAAAGCACCTGGAAAGTGTTTTTAATAACCGGGACTGGAACTCCCTTCAGATAACAAGCTAAGTTAGCAATCGAAGCGATACACGCCCCGTGCAAGGACAGCTGTTTACAAACCATTGAATGGCTGACAGAAGCTTCGCATTCGCTGCCGCTAAGAAAAACCTCCTTCAAACCATTAACACATCTGTACTGAAAAGGAAGGTCCCACACCTCGTGTATGGAACTGTCTCCCAATAGTTCATATCTTCCCACCGGAATGTGCTTCAAAGACGAAGTAAATTGCAAAGTAGAGATAGGCAAATTAATAACACCATGAATCAACCATTCAGCTGACGGAATCTCAGCTACCGTGAAAGGCAGTTTCTCTAATTTCTCAATATTTAACATAACATATGTTGCTTTCTTTTTAGCCATCAGTTGTTGTTGACGAGTCAAATTAAAAGAGATAAAGATCTCTGTGGCACGAACGTGCTGCCATGGAACGCGACCCGCCTTCAAGGTCTGAAGAGTCCAACCCAGCTGCATGATGAACCGCGTCTGACTCTGCCCATGATATAAAGAAGACATGTCCGATTTAATAATGTCAATGGCAGAGGAAACAATGCTGTCAATCGTGTAAACACGGTCAGAAAGGGTATGCATGCCATTATCAACAACAGACAAAGTCTGCATCAGATTTTCTTGATCAATCTGCCTCAACCGGGCTGCAGCCTCCTGTTGTGAAAGCTTCCAAATCTCATTATAAACCTCGTATAAGAACCTTTTCCTTCGTGGTACTTTGGGACCTGACAAAAAATCTTGTAAATCAGTATCATTAGACAGTAACGTGAGATGTGACTTAACTGCATCCAGCGTGGATGACTTCAACCATTGCTGACAAAGCTTCCCCACACTGTATGTAGTTATAATATCAGCATGTTCTAGTGAAACGTAACGAGGGTCTGCCCTACTAGTCCTGAATCCCCCTGAAGAGGTGACAAAACGTTGACGACACATATTAGTGTCCACAGGCCATAATAACCACCCGCCTGGATGTAACGATGAAGTGTTAAGCGTACCATTCTGGACCCAATGTGTAAAGTCACTAAAAGTAGCATTCACATAGTGCTGCCAATTTTTTTATTTAGAAGGGACAGGTATACTAGGCAAAGTCAACTCCCTAATTGTCGCTAAGCCCAAACAGCTAGTCTGTTGTACTGTGTCATTGAGGAAAATCATCTGCACAGGGATAATGGATGCTCTAAATAGCGTGTCCCTGCCTTGCATGTGCCAATTTTTCGAACCCCAAACACTTTTCAAGTCAACAGTTTTAAACCAGTATTCATATCCCTCGACCGAAAGTTTAGATACAAACAAATTGGAATACAGTAATTTAGTATCGGTCAATAACATTTGCTTATTAGAATACGGTGCAACTTTAAAATAGTAGGACTTAGCATTTCGTTGATCATGCCCAGAAAAATATGCAAATTTATCATAATACGTTTTCGAACTCCCTTGTGGAGGAGTCGAGCAATGTTCCCATTGCACATAATTAAACATGGGCTTAGGGCTACTAGCTTTATGAATAAAGTGGTGTCCATAATAGTTGTAACAAAACATGTCACCATGATTATCTCTAAACTGGTAAGCATCTTCATCGTCATAGACAGTATAATATTGCAAATAGTTAGCATAGAATCTACCGTCTTCACATCCCAATCATCAGAAACAATGCCAGGTATAACAATATCATTCATTGACAATTTGAGGACATACGGTATTTGAATCAATTCAGTGGGACCATATATATCAAACATTACTTTATCCCACACAATTCCATCCGGAACTGGTATAGCAGAAATGTTTACTGTGGACAAGTCTCTTCGAACCATATGAGACGAAAAATGCGGTTTTAACACAGTCTCCACGTGCTCAATGTCAGATCGATCAGGAAGAAAATTACCATGTATTATCAGAAAAAAAGTAACCACAAATCCCAACCAGAATAAAATAGTCATCACAGCCAAAAACAGCCAAAAATAGTTCCAAGGAAAAACAAAATATGTGCGTTTAAGCCAACCCAGCAGCCGTCGTGGACCGTGGACAGAAGACATCGAGGATGAGGAGCCGGACACATCATTATCAGCGTCGTTGAAGCAGCCAGAAGCAGTTCTAGCAAAAGGTGCAACTGTGAACAAAGAAGCAGATGGAGGCTCTCGCCGTGGCACGCTATAAACCACATGTTCAGAAACGTCAGTAGAACGTACAGCAATTTGATCACAAGATTCCATATTAATCGCCGTCGGTGGAACAATCGCAAGATCATCATCCACCCTCCCCAAGCTCGGAGAGGAAACAGTGTCGGTGTAAATCACCTGCAGCGGGACTTCTTCCCCAGTAGCGAGAGGGATTCCGGAACTACTGGGTGTCCCTCTTGGTCTGCTGTGCAGAATCGGCCACATGTTGTAACTTGACATTATCAATGGAAACAAAGCGATTTCCTTTGGCCCCTCGCAGCGGCGGTAAAATCACAGTTCTCGTGCCGCTCACCCCTAACACAGGGACAGGTTCTCGATAAGAAGGACCAAATTCTTTTTTAACTGCGACCTTTTCACGCACCAGATCCCCAATCCTGGGTATCCAACCAGAAGGTGTTACTGGCTCATCCTTAATTCCTGAGGAGGCAGCACTGGCAGAAGAGTTATCTTCAAGGAATTGTTGTAAATCCTGCAAAACAGTGACACGATCATTTATGTCAAAGGGCGTATCTGCCGCCTCCACACCAGGACCATCTAGATCAGGAACATACATTTGTGTTCCAAACAGGCACTCATATGAAGTACGACCCCCCAGTGACCTTCTAGGCAAGTTATTAAGTGCTCTCTGTACTCCATATAGGTGGGCTAGCCAACCACGACCTGTACCTATAACTCTGGCCGTTAAGGACTGCTTTAAATCACGATTTAAACGCTCCACAACAGAATTTCCCTTGGGATGAAATGGAGACGAGAATTGGAGTTGGACCCCCAACGAAGCCATGGTGTCCCTGAAAGCCTTAGAGGCAAAAGCAGGGCCCTGGTCCGAATGAAAAGCCGCAACTGCAAATATATCGACAAAGATGCGCAAATCTTTAATAACAGTGCGAGCGTCAGCTGAGCGTTGTGGCCATACCCATACAAATCTGGAGCACGAATCTACAGCAACCAATATATATTTGTATGCACTATCTGGTGTCAGCGGACCACAATGATCCAGGTACACACACTGCAAAGGTTTATTTGAAATCAGAAGGGGCGTCTGCTGCGGGCGTCTAGCCGACGATGCTTTAATTTGTTGACAAACGTCGCAACAAAGGACATATTGCTTCGTCTCTTTATAGAGACCAGGCCACCAGTAACGAGCCTGTAAAAGCGAAATCGTGGCAGCCACACCAGCATGTGCAGAAGCCACCCCCTCATGTGCTGCATTAATTAATCGAGGTCTCTCAAGTTTATTGGGAATTTCACGTACACCAATGCCTGGAATTGTAACAGTAGCATTCAGCGCACCATTCAAGCAGTAACTATATTTAGAAGGAAATCCTTTTGGAAAGGGCGTGCCAGCAGCCGTAGCCTTTATGGCAGCCGAAATTTCTGTGTCTGGTTTGGAACTCGAACGAGTCACTGCGGCCACAGTGGCGACAGCCACTGCCGATTTCGCGGCTTCATCAGCCAAAGTATTCCCAGCAACGTGTATTCCAACGCGCTGGTGTCCAAGTGTATGTACAACATGGACATTAGGAAGCGTTTCCTTCAGATCTGCAACCTTACCCCACAACATTTTATGTTTAATGATGTTGCCTTTAGAATCTCTGAACCCATTCATCTTCCAATAGTTTAAATATTAATTGAAAGACTGCACACAGTAGTAGGAGTCACAGACCAGCAAGGTTAAAAGTGCCGGATCCGCGTGCTCCAACGCTAACAATAGAGCTTTGAGCTCAGCCAGCTGTGCCGTGCAATCTCCCAAGGTTTTAGTATAAGTATGTCGGGGGCAGAACACTTCCCCCTCCATAGTGCCGCTCACCACCGCACATGCAGCAGAATACTGTTGTTTAGTACCAACCGCTGATTGCGCAGAGCCATCGGTATACATGACCACTTGATATTGGTCAATAGGCAACGTACCAGCAGGAACAGGGTATTCTATTTCGTATTGAAGAAATTCTTGAGTCTGCAGTTTAGGGTCAAATACATAATCTACATCAGTGGCTGTCAAAGACGTAGCCCATTGTATCCATTGCGGGTGTAAAGCTTTCGAATTAGGAACACTCGCTTTTGTAACGGCCTCTAAAGCCGGAACTGGGGAAACGACAACAACGCGTTGACCCTGGGCCAGCGGTCTTTCTTTAATAACAGCCATCTGTACTGCAGTGAGAATTTTCTCAGTTTGAGCAAAACGTTGCTCTGCAGCAGAATACAAGTGAGACTTGTATGCAATCGGGACTGTCTCCCCTTCATTAAAGGTGACATAAGTAAACCCAACAGCCCCAGGTATCACCCTGATGACTAAATGTGTCTTATTGTCCCGTGTGTGTAAGTGTTTAACTGCTAAGAGATCACTCTGTAAGTCTCGCAGTGTGTGTGTGTGTTCAATCGTCCAAAATCTACTCGAAAAATTCGGGCGAATCAACTCGTATAAGGGTTTTATACGCGTCGCATAATCAGGAATGTAAGTTCTGCCAAAATTCAGAAACCCCAATAATGACTGGAGCTTCCGAACCGTATTAGGAGGCTGCAATAAAGCACATTTCTCCAAAAAATGTGGCGCTAGGCTCTTGCCCTCACTCGACAACTCATATCCCAGGAAAATGACGCTGAGGAAGGCAATCTTTGATTTCTTAAAATTAAACTTATAGCCAATATCAGCAAACCCCACAACAATGTGCGATACACGCCTTAGATGTTGCGGAATCTCATCATCTGTCAGATATATATCATCAACATATGATAATGCTTCAGGGTCGAACTCATGCAGCATTTCAGTTACACGAGCCGAAAACAGTCCTGGGCTATTCTTATACCCCTGAGGCAAACGACAAAAAAATTTCTGAGAGCCAAACGCACTGAAACAGGTATAGTCCCGACTCTCGGGCGCTATATTCTGGCAGAAAAATCCATTCGTGATATCTAATGTTGTCTTGTATTTTTTACGCACTATATTATTCATAAGCGCTGCGCTGTGCGAATTCTGTATTGCATATGTGCGTGTATGACTATTCAAATGTCGGTAATCCACCACTATCCTATATGAATGGTCCGGTTTAGCTACCGGAAACAAGGGGTTATTCATCTGCGAGACACAGGGCTCAATTACACCCTGATACTCCAATTGTGTAAGAATTTTTCTAACCGATGCCCTAGCTTCAAATTTGATAGGATACTGCTGTTGTGGCTGAGGTTCGCCCTTTATCGGAATTACATGATAAGGTGATTGTCTGTCCCACCCCACGTTAGTTCTATACAAGGCGTATTAATTTTTTTCGCCAGCCAAAACGGAGTCTCCTCTCGTTTAGCTGGTACTTTACCCATAACTGAGTGCACAGTGGCCGGATTAATACCCGGAAGCACAGCCTGTGGAGCATTCGTATTTAGTGTCTGCATGACAAACTGAACTAATCGTCTATATGTAGCCATTAATTCTGTATATAAACGATGAACTTCAACCACTGCCAATTGAGCAACCGCAGGATGTGGTGTATATGTAGCCAATAAAGGCCAGGTAGGACCATCATTACTCAGTGGACCTAACCTAACTTGTGCTACTGAGTGTGGGAGGGCGCCATCAAGCCAATTATGGTGTTCTTGATAAGATAGAGGTATTCCTAAATATGCGTAAGCCCTGTATTGTCCAGGGACATCCGCAACTGTGTATTCGTGAAAAGTATTTGTTCCCCCCTCCACTGCTGGAAATCCGACCCAAGAATAAAATAGTTCCGTTCTATAGGCTGCATGGGCGTCCACCACAAAAGTGACTGGACCCCCCTGGACTGTCAGTCCATGTGTCAATAGATGTCCTGTGAGCGGATGTCGCATATTAATTGCTATGTTCACTATATTAGGATTCGCCATTTTATAAAAAACGGCTTCAGGTCAGAGAAGGCACACCAATATCGGGGTTTTTCCTTTCAAAGTTCAAGCTTGAACAACCAACCACTAAGCAATAGGAAGCACCTATCCCGTGGCGGCGGAAACCCTCAGCCCCACGGACGTCTCCGTATACGGAACCGAGGAGTCAAAATACATATGAGACCAAGAGAGTCAGTTGGACCCAAACATTAGAGCCAGACTAAACGTTGGCGGCGCCATGTCGCGTGGGCTCTCATTATTCTAAATGAGACTACTGGATTTCTAGGTAGCAGGATCTATAACGGTGTGGGGGACTGAGTCTGACCCACGTGTAAAGAACTCTGTCACCCTAAATCCGTTTTTTGCTCCGGCTAACTAGCAGTGCCTCATTTCTCCCATGTGGAAGGAATGATTCGGCAGCCGAGCGCATGACATCTTTGGAACTTCTCAGGGAAGTCGTGGTTACTCAGATCCAAACCAGCTCTCTTATTTCCAATATGATCTCATATATATAAATGACAAAGACAGTATAAGTTTTATATAATGTTTTTTAATAAAACAACTGTATTTTAGATATTAAGGCGTGAGCCGCAATAACCAGAACGATACAACACAGTAGGATTGTAATAGTTACCAGGAGAGTAAAACATAAGAACAAAGCTATCATATTGTCAAACAGTTTCTACTCTCCCTCTGCTTGTTCTATCTAGAGCACAGCATGTTAAGCTTCAAGCTTGCCTATTAGAATCACTGTGGAGACATCAGCCCTCATACCTGAGCAAAGACCTGTGATCTTGGTTCAGCATCTGCAACAAGGCAGTCAGCGTCTAGTTGTGGTTCCCTGGTCGGAATCTCCCTCTTGCGTGTATTGGGACAAGGAAGTGATTTTATAACTAACATGTCATCGTGATCACAAAATGTCCCTACGCAGGAATGCCAAGTCTAAACTCTTACCACGTCTATCGGCAATGTACCAGACTGTATCCTTGACTGAAGCACAGAGTAAATATGTTATGGAGAACTCCAGTGCTGAAGTAGGCAAAACAGTGTGATATGAATAAAAAAACAACACCGTAGAACTGGCTATTTGAAAAATAACAGTACGAAGCCTAATAAAAAGCATGTAGAGCAAAGTGCACAGAGGCTCTAAGCTGTCAGCAAATGAATAAAATATATTCAGGGCAAAGTGCACAAAGGCCTAAAGCCTGAAGCTAAAGCGCAATGAATACGTAAAACTAACCACACTACACTAGTAGTATTTAATTTACAGGCCCTGGGCACATATATTGCACTTTACTAGGGACTTATAATTAAATTTAATGTACTAATTGTGGATACATCAATCAAACCATGTTTTGAGGAACAAGCACATGCACTTTGGCACTCATTGGCAGTGGTAAAGTGCCCAGAGTCTTATAGCCAACAAAAAGAATCAGCAACAATTTGAGGCAAGCAGGCAAATAGTTGGGGGAAGACAACCCTAAGTTTGACAGGTCCTGTAGATGCCACCTATACACTGATGAGACAGGTGGGGTGGGTGTGCACAGGTATCAGAATATACCCCCAGCTCTAAAAGACCTAACAGTCTTTATGCCCTTCAGGGGTGTAATGGGAGATTTACCTTCCAATCTGCCCAACACCTGGAGCAGAAAGCCCACCAGATACCAATGATAGATTTTCTTTTCTTTTTTTTAAAATGGGTTTGGGAGTTCCTGCTCTGGCATTGGATAATACCGAGAACCCTAAAGTCTCAATGGTCTGTGTGTCCTCCACCAGAGAGGAGATTAGAGATTTTGTCCCCTAGTGGGGGCTAATTGGGAAAATCCTTCAATTCCCCACCACCTTATTTCCCATGAAGGTGTAATGGCTTTCTGACCCCATCAGTCACAAGTAGCATTGGGGGAAGCACATCAGACTACAATGAGTGGGAAAAGGAATGGGGTGGGTGCTGGGCCATCATGACATCAGTATCCACTTTAGGGCACTAGACAGTTTAAATTTCTCCCCCCCCCGAGGGAGGCAGAATGGGCTGTTTAATTCATCTAGATGGGCCCATAAGTCAAAACTACACCCAAAGAAATCCCAAATTCCTTTCACTTGCCATGGCAAATGGCTGAATCGTTTGGGCTCTGGATGAGACAAAAACCAAGAAAACACGCAAACCCTTGGTATTTCTGAAATCTAAAGAACCAGGGGATTTCTGGATGGTGAGAATTACATGGATCCAAGCACATTTTCCTTTCACACGATTCCCTACGAACGTCAAAGTATGGGTCAAAAAAGGCTAGTTTGTCATAGTTGTGTGACAGGAAACTAAGACACTGCCAACTGATGGGCAATGTCTTCCCACCCTGGTCTCTCACACTTCTGATTTAAAAGCTACCTCCCATGTGTGGATGAACTCATTTAATTGCAACAAACCAAACTATAACTATCTGAAGACCACATTGATATTGCACTGGTGATAGGCTGAGTCACCTAATTGGGGTGCGATTGTAAGCTGGAGAAGTGTTATTCTGGATGGTACTCAAGCCAAAATACCATATCTATGTACATTGGCAGTATGGGCCAATTTGCCAGTGAAATATTGAGGTTTCCTGGTTGTGTACAGGGGCCTTTCATGTCGTGAACAACAGACCCAGCGTCACAAGTAGAGTACAAATTAAATTGGAAGAATTGTGCAAGTGAAGGTTGGTAGGAATTTTGTGACTCTATACATATTCCAGACCTTCCCTCACAGAAATGTGAGGGAAATCTATCATTATAGCTAAATGGTGATGTTTTCAGGGTATCTGGGAAAGAAAATATAGCAGGATCAACAGGGATGGGAATCACAACACCCTGAATTCTCCTTGGCACCTAATTTCTAGAAATGTGTGAGTTAGGAAACGTACCCTGGTTTGTGACCGAACTGGGGCCAAATACCACAGCTATATACATTGCCAGAATGGGCCACTTAGGTATGTGAAATCTTGATGTTTCTATGTTGCATTTTGGGCTTCTCCTGTGGGGGATGTGATAGACCCAGCCTTACAAATGGGGTGCCATTTTAATCATATTGGGATAAATGTGAAATTTTGGGCAGTAGAATTTTGTTCAACCCTGTAGATGCTGGAACATTAACTCTCAGAAAAGAGAAGAAAATCTATTACTTGAACCAAAGTGTGATTTTTGCAGAGCATTCTGGGTAAGAAGACACAATAAAATCAATATAAGTCACACCACCCTGGACTTGCTGGGTGCCTAGTTTTAAAAAAATTTCTCTGTTTGGTTAGAGTTCCTTGGATAGTGGCAGAGCTTGGGCATAAACACTGAAGCTACGTTCATCGCTACAATGGGTCAATTTGCAAGCCAAACTTTGCAGTTTGCTTAGTTTTCTGGGCAAGAGAATCTTGTGGGATCAAATCAAGTCACAAGCACTGAACATTTCGTTTTCAGAAATGTCTGGGTTGGGTAGGTTTCCCTGTGTGACAGCCAAGCCTACGCCCAAATACTACAGCTTCCTGCTTCACATGAATGAGTCAGTTTGCAAGGCAAAATATTGGTGTTTCCTTGTTGAGTATTGGGGATTTTCCAGAAATGTGTGCGAGGCATAGCCACACAAGCAGGGTACCATTTTTATCAGGAGAAGTGTGGGAACACAGAAGAGTAGAACCTCTTTATTACATTTGTAAATATAATAATGATGTGAACCAACTTTTCAAGAATCTCTGACAGCTTCTCCATTTTAATTCCATGTTTTCATTTAGCAATTTTCACTTTTAGTAAACTTTTCTGACATTTGTGACTTTCAATTGGGACATTGCGAGGGGAGTTCACTACGGGTTCCTCTCCAATACTGGACTATTTTATGAGAGCAGGACAACTAGTGGATTGCAAAAACCATATTAGATAAAATGCCTCAAACAATATGCTCAGGTTAAATGCTAAATGTACCACTATGCCAACCACCTTTCAATTACAAAGTTTTCACACAAAGTTCCTACTGTACTTTATCCCTTTAAAATACATGACAACCCCAGATACATTTTACTCTAGATATAGTTTGTAGATCCAGCATACATTTGCCACTAAGCCTTTCATAACTGCTAATCACTATTATTATACTAATGTTAATGTGGACTCTTGCCTCCAGCCCTAAGTAGTTAAGGGCAAGGATGCTTGTGTGGGAAACTCAGAGCTTCAGATCACAAACAATTTCTTATAAGTGCATTAGTTGGGGTGGATGATAGTCTACCACAAGTAACAATGGCACTGTTCTTGTTAAGGCCATTAAAGGTTTCAGTAATTTAAACCTGAGCTCTACCCAGTAGCTGTGGTAAAGAGCAGACAGGCTTAAATTAAGAAAATGTGTGAAACATTTAAAAGTACCAAAACATTTACAAAGTTGACAACACTGCACAATAAAAAGCCTATTCTAAATAATAAACATAGAGAATATTTTAATGAAATTACATAAAAATGACAAAAATCCAACAAGCGGTAGTGGAGATATAGATTTTGAAAGTTTTAAACAAAAATAGCACAAGCAATTGAAAAGCGACAACCACTGGCAAATCGTCATGCTAGTCAACGTTAGGCTTAAGGCTGACCGCGATAGAGCACATGTAGGATTCACATGTCAGCTTGGTGCTTGTTGGAAAGTTACCTTTACACTTAGAAAATTTCAGAGAAGGAAGATTCTTAAGCTGGGAAAGCCTGTGGGCTGGATTCAAAGATTAGTTGTTGATGGGTTTGTGAAGGACGAGGTCTTGGTGAAGCTGTCGACAAAGGTGAGAACTGCTATGAGTGGGAAAGTCTAGAGTTTGCGGCCACTCTTAAATGTCGATTTGATGTTGCTCAGCATTGAGCCTGGTGAAGATTTCTAGCTTTGGACTTAGACTCTATACTAGAAGTCAGATTTCCTCAGTAGAGTGGGGCTGTTGGCTGTAGTCAAAGAGGGTTCGACATTGTCAGATGCCAGTCAGCATCCAGCTAGCTGAACTGGGTTTTCTTCTCAGATAAGAATGTGTCAGAGCTGGGGCAAAGTCAGGCTATCCGCGATGCACCCATGGCGAATCGGCTGGCAGGTTGCAGCCAGACCCTCGACGGTCCACAAGGCAAAAAGTTAGCAAAGCATTTTTAAGTCCCAGATTTGTAGGACTAGACAGGAGGAGTATACTGTAAAACCAGTCAAGATTTCCAGGACCTCAGGAACAGCACATGGGGGTCAGACTCACTCCAACAGAAGCCACTATTGGGGTCCTCGCAGGTGCAGGTCAGTTGGGTTCTTTCAGGAAAGTGGGCTTCTTGCAGCTTTTATGTCCCTATAGCCTAATAGAAGGCCAGGCAACTGACCCTTGGATCCACTTCTTTGTTCTTGGTACAAGAAGGAGCAGGTTCAGCCCTTAAGATTCACTTCACAGGTCTCAAAAGCAGGTGTAATTCATCTTTTGTCTTCCACAGGTCCAGTAGTGTTCTCAAGAGGCCACCCAGGGTTATCATTTTTTTGCCTGGCACTTATTTGGGTGGGGGTGACTTCTGGTCTCTCCCTAACCAATAAGAGAAAGGTCCCAGGGGTAACCCTACTCAGTTTTGCAATAGTTCCTGTTGCCCCTGCACAAAGTGGGTGTATTAGTTGAAAGGGTGAGAGAAGCTATCTCAGATAATAATTACAATTCTTGATATGGTGAACCACAAAAGTTACTAAACAAACCTCTGCATGACTTTCTGGAAGCAGCCAGAATTAACTTAGAGTCATTGGGTAAAGTATTTATGTAGTACACAAACAGTAACAAAGTGAAGACACAACAAGAGACAAATCCCAACGCACTTGAGAAAAATAGAGAATATGTTAATTACAAAAACACCAAAATGACAACAAATCCAATAAGTAGAACCAAAAATATGAATTTTTAAACTTCAGGGTTCAAAATTGCACCAAAAAGAACTAAGATTCAACAACAGTTATCTGGTTATACTAGATTGGGACAAAGTCACAAGCTCAGGACGACAGAATGCCAGATACAGGACCAGGTTCATACCACCAAAAGTTTTACCTTCTGGCTTCGATGTGAGGATGGTGGTGTGTAGTGGCTCTGTGTTGGATCTGATGAGGCTTTCAGTTGGGAACTTCATGGCTCTGTCACTTGGTGCTGGTTCTAGTGAATCCCATGGTGAGGAGCTGCGTGGTGGGGCTTTATTTTGGATCCTATGCGGCTTCTAGGTTCCAGTAGTACCTGAGTAGCTCTGCATCCCTTAGCGTTAAATTCGGGTACACCTCTGGTGAGGAGCTGCTCAGCTTTGTAGTGCTCTGCATTAAATCCGGTGAAGCCTTCAGCTGATCAAAGAGATCTGTGCTCTGACTCCAGCCAAGGTTCCCGGACCTTGAGCACAACACTCCCACAGATTTCTGCAGTGGGGACCAAGTTAGATCCAGTAGGGACTAGTCTGTGAGGAAGCAGGAAAGGCATCTGGAACTTGTTGTATCCTATAGTCCACAGAGGAAGTCAGCCAACTGACCCTTTGCATCACTTCTGGGGTCAGGAAGACCCATATTTCCCTACACCAAAGTCATTTGTCCACTCTATGGCAGCAATACACCTTACACCACAGGAGAGCCATTAACAGTAAGGTGAACCTGGACACTGCCAGAATGACCCATTTAGATTAGGCAGGAAAATGCCAACTTTCTAAAAGTGACATTTTGAAAACAGAAATGTAAAATCCATCCTTACCATTAGGTTTGATTTTAAATTCCTATTACAATGGGTCCTTGAATCATTTTTCTATCTAGTCCCAGACTAAAGTTATGCATCATAAGGAGTTAAATGTAGTCCAGTGGTATTTTATGACGTAGCTAGTCTTGTTACAGTGAAAAATGGCTTTGAAGGTTTTTCACTTCCAGGGCATATAAAATTTAAATACACGTCCTACTTTTGTATTCAGTGGATCTAGCACTGGGGCATTTAGGGGCCTACCTTAGGGAATGAATTATAACTATTAAAAAGGAGGTCTTAAGGCTCGGAAAATATGTATTTTTCTCGCCGAAAGTGGCAGTTTAAAACTGCACACAGAGACTGCAGAGGCACATCTGTAGACCTGTTTAACAGTGCCACTTTAGTGGGTGACACAATGAGTGCTGAAGCCCACTTGTAGCATTTAATTAACAGGCCATAGGTATATATAGTACCATACACTAGATACTTAAAAGTAAGTTAAATGTGCTGATTACGTTTATGACAATTTTATCAGGTTTAAAAGGGAGAGCACAAGCACTTTATCACTGGAAGGCATAATGTATGCGGAGTCCTACGGCCAACAAAAATGGGTTCTGTCAATGAAGGTAAAATCTGGGGGAATAGCATGTAAAAAAGGTAATTTCCAACAGCCCTACTGCAACCAATCCCACATTGCCCCTTTCTACCTAAATCCACCATGACACACTCGTTCTTTCCCTATGCAGAGCTCCTGTGCCCACCACAGAGGTGTGGCCAGGCAAATAACCAACCCCCTTCTCTGTGGTCACTCAAAACAGTGTACAGGGGCTTTTTTTATTGCTTTTGATTTGTCTATTACTAGGTCATTCCACCAGGGACGTCATTTAGGTGTCACTAGGGGTCGCAGCTGCAACCCCTGGCTTGCCCCTTGCAACCCCTGGCACTGCCTTTATGGCCCCTGGGTGGCAAAATCAGTGCCAAGGACACTTGGGCAGCTCGGTTGGTGCTCCACTCCCCTTGTTTTCCTGCAATTTTGTTTTATTACACTAATAGTGTATAATCTTACATTAGTCACTATATATTACTTTCCTTCACCCCTGGCATTTTAGTGAATTGACGTCCATGCGTTCAACATCAGTTTGACAGAATATTTACTTTGTGGGCCAAGAGAGCTATAAGCCTGTACAAACGTATGTCTGTTGTTAGGCTTTTTTTGCTAGGCTAGCTGTAATATTGATGTGTGCCAGAAGTCAGTGCTAAACAAGCAATAGCTGTATAAGGATTGTAAGGTTTGAATCCAGAGCTCTATATCCTGTTTATACAAGGCAGCTGGCGTACCATTGGGGCCTACTGTGCTTTCAGGCATACTGTTCACAAAGTAGTCTTGTATTTGATATGTTGTGCACACCACCGTATGTTGAAAGTAGTCAGCGTTTTAGTCATGTTGGATTCTCTGCCAAATCAAGTTTCCATCGTAAAGGTTGCCCCTGTAGATGTACCAGGCTTCAGCAGAAACATTATTGCCACTCACCTTGCACTGTGTGATTGCTGCCTTATTAATCAACTGCCAGAATTTAGGTTGTTTTTTCCGAGAACTGGCTCTAGAGCGAGCTGTTAGATGTGCTGTCTTGTATTTTTTGTGCAGTGTCTTTATTGTTTGTGCTCTTGTCTTATAATCTGTGATGGTGGTCAGTGATGTTAGTTCCTTGTTTAAGTGTGATTTAGACCTCCTCATAGTTTGTGTGTACAATTTTGAGAGAGCGTAGCATATATACTCAATATGAAATGTTTATGAACTAATGCATAATAATGCTGCATAGAAAATGTATCAATGTGCTTTAGCTAAACGTGCGCTTGAAATGTGCCCACAGGGAGTGGCCGCCAATGTATACAATGATTAATGAAACTGACTAATGATGTAGAATTAATGTATTAATGTATGTTTTTATACTAAATATTAAGGGTTATATGTTAAAGTCTTACTAATAAATCATTAGGCCTTAGTTAGCATGAGTCGATGCCTAGCTGCCCGGTTTCATATTAAATGTGTTTTTCTAACGTACAGTTTGCTGACTTGCTGAAGGACATGAACTCGTACTTTTCCAAAAGCTATAAGATGAGTGTAACTGTAGTAGGTCCGTTCTCATGGGATTCGACTTGCTCAAGGAAACATTCTTGCTGAATGCAACATTGTAGACTAGTCACAGGTACAAGGTCGCCTGAACCGGTACAGACAATGGAACCACTGACTGAAGATGCGAAAAAGACCACGAGAGTATGAAATCATCCCGGACGTTCTACCCGCTGGAGACGTCAATCATAATAACCAATAAACTACGTGAGAACTGTTATGGGGTGATAATTTTGATGAACTCACTGGAAACCCATTGGATGAAGATAGTGGAGTGCCAACCTCACCCAATCAGGAATTAGGGGGCTGTACAACAGAAAAGGGATAAAAACCTTTGACACAAGGAAATGAGTTAGGAGTTAGGGAGATGCTATTGCGAACTTTGCTATGACCCAGACACTTTGTCACTCTGCTGTTTGGTTATTCGAACCATGCTTGCCCTTACCTTGCCCGATTATACTTTACCTCCTTATGAGGTAAGTACCCTTTTTACCTGCCTTACCAAGCTGTACTGAATTCTTGGCTGAAGGCGAATCAACTGATGTCCTGAGGACGAAGACTGAATCTGTATGCTGACCTAATACGGAGGGTAACTATATGACAATGAAATTGTAAATTGTCTGTTTGCTTTTCCTTTCTAGGTACCAACAGCTTCTTTTGACAGAGACTGTAGTTAGAGGTTTTCCAAATTGATGTTACTAAATTGTTTTGCATGAAGCCCAACATGCCAATGCTAATTCGAGGTTAGTGAAGGAGTTCATTAAACGGACGCAAATAGACAAATGACTGAATCAAGGCTTTGTTGAATAATGTGCTAATGATACTCTGCTAAGGATAATCTATGTTAACGTCGTGCTATGTTCTAATATTCGTGATCCTTGCTTTGTTTAAATCTTATCAGAGTTGCCATATTGTGACAATGCTAATGTGTTTCTTGGTTTTGAGACTAATAAAGTTGCTAGTAGAATTGTAATCAATGGGGAATAAACATTACAAAATCGTACTAAACTCGTGTGGTTATTCATGACTGAAAGGTCATGGTGGTTTCTGAGTCTTATTAATGTCTTTGATTAATCTGAATTGTCGTGTTATGGTAAATATTGATGATGTTATTGACATATTGATTGACATGTTGATTAGCTATCTCGTCCTAATGTGTCTTCAATCAGGGTCAAAAGATTAATTGGCCTAAAACGAGTCCCAGAGTAAATAAATTTGTCATAAAGGGACGCGTTATCAGTTCTGGTAGCAGAGCGACGGTTTGGCCCTTTGGTGGCCCTAGGACGAAGAAACATTGTTTAGCATTATTTTTCGAGATAATGCAAATTGGAGGTATGATGTGTCTCTAAATTCCCCATGACTTTCCCGGAATCTCGGAGCTTGCCTAAGTGAGTTGGGTATGTTCTCGGCGTACTAGTATGTGTGAAGTAGAATTTGCGCTTGCTCAGCTTATGCATTTTGTAGGTGATTTGTGAAGTTTGTGTGAATTATAGGCAAGGTAATGTTGTTTTAGTAGGAGTGGGCGTACTCTGCAGTATGAGAGTAGGGAAGTCAGCGAACTTCATGTGAGTGTGGCGCTTTGTGCTAAAAAATTGTCCACATGGTTGTTGGTGATGTACAGACCCGTCGTGGTCTAAGACTCCAGAGTATATTGACAAGTGTACGAGACACTTGGTTTATGTTGTAATTTGTGCGGTTTAATAGGCCAATCGGGCGTGGTTAACAAGTCAGTTTGAGACAATTGTGTGAGTGAAACCTTCGATGGATATTTGGCAAGTTCTGAAGTGCACTAGAACGATCCAGTGACAAGTCAAGAGTAGGATTTGCGGGTCGAATTCTGCTTGCGAGTGCGGGAGTTGAGAAGGAGAGAGTAGCGGCTGAGGCTTCAAGTGAAATTTCTGTAAAGTTCTGAAGCGATTGTGTTACCCTTCCTGTAGTAAACCGGCAAATTTGTTTTTTGTTGTTGTTAAAAGGTGCTCACAATATATTGCATTAGTTCTGTGAGGGGAGGACAAGCCGTAAGGCTTTGCCAGCCATAGTGTGTGTGAGTGTGACGTCATTTGAGCCGCGCTGGAATAGGTCAGTTGCCGTGAGGGGTCGCGCATGGACTGGAAGCCGTCCGTGAGAGGCAATTGGTTGAGAAGGTAGGCGAAGGGTGTTCTGTGAATTAAAGTCACTTCTTTATTAGATTCTAAACAAAATAAAAGATGCAAAAATTACGTTTTTCAAGGCTCTAAAGTGTGCTTTGAGGGGAGATACATTCATTACAGCGAGTGTGGGGGAGCCTACACTGCCTGAGGGTACTCCAGCTTATATCGTAATGGAGGAGAAGGGAGTCGCGCCATGTCTTTGGTTAAAGCAGTGGTGCAAACTGACGGAGAAGGAGGGATGTTTAGCGTTTCCGGAACATGGAACGTTTAATATAAGAATTCTGGAAAATTTGCGATTGATGTTAAGTGTGCAAAAACCGCCCCCGAGACCAGCTCAGTATGAGACATCATCAGTCTGGGATTTAATGGCCATACAACAAAGGCAGCAGAAGTTTATGAGGAGAATGAAAAGAGCAGAAAAGACTTTAGCGGAAGCTAAATGGGATAATGAGACCAAGATGTGGAGAAGGGGAATAGTTGATGGAACTAAGATGTTTCCGGCAATAACTCAAGAAGACGAGACACAGGGAAAGAAAGCCACTTGTAACACAGACAAAGGTTCTAGTAAGACAAGGGAGACTCAGAGGTCTTGGGTAGATGAAGATGATTCAGACGATGAAGAGTTTCTTAATCAGTTGTTACATGATCGCCCACCACCATATGCCATAAATGATAATGCACAAAGTACTAGTGTGGGTTCTGAAGATCTGACACAAAATAAGGGAATCATTAATACAGTGCAGACAAATGATACAGTTTTGGTGCAGAATGGTGTCAGTGTACCCACTGCGCCAGACACGCAGATACAGTTGCAGCCACCACCAATTCCGAGGCTTTATCCTGATGTCCCAGTATTAGAGACAACTACGAGCTTGATGGTTTTGCCTGATCCAGTGTATACGAGATCAAAGTTAGAGCAGATTGATCCAACTCCACAATTGCTGCCCCAGCCGCAGCAACAGGTGGTTCGGAGTTACACTTCTGTTGCAGGACCGCAGTCAGTAGCTATAGCACCCATGATGAATCAAGCTATGGGAGTTAATGCTCCGCAGGGGCAGGGAATTGGACAGTCACCAGCTGCTATATCATTGCCAATTACTGTTGGCCCACCAGTACCGCTGTATGCACAAGGTAAGCATGGCGTATGTGACCAGGGAATAATGACCCAAGAGGCAATAAGAGGAGGGTCTACAGGAAACTTGCAGGGAATGACACAGGGAGGACAGACAGCCGAAAGGTCTAGATCCTTGCTGGACTTTAGTCCGATTGGGGTTCCTTTGGAGACGATGAGGCAAGCAGGGTTAGGTACACTAACCCCAAAGGTAATGAGTATGAATACGACACAGATACCGATGGTGCAGTCTGGAAATGTCTTGTTGCAAGGTTTGACAGCGCAACAATTGAACGAATGGTTAGACAAGCTCAACACTCCGCAGACTTCTACAGTGACCACAGAGAGGTCAGAAAGGGAAGAATACCTAAATTTTGTGAGACTAGGTGTAGAAGCCACAGAACTAGTAGAAAGAACAATGGGGGTGAACCGATTAGAGTCATACACAGAAGCAGAATTGAGGTATCTGTGCCCCAAAATAACCAAAGAAGTGAGCAGGGTGCATCAGAGGTTGGCAAACCAAGTAGACAAATACGGCATAGACTTAGACACTACTAAACATTTGAAGAGGAGTTATAGGTTAGATTTTGAGCCTAAAGACTTCAATCATATGAGGTCCGCCGGAATGAAGGCACACATTAAAGAGATACTGCAGAGTGCTCAAATTTGGGGAGCATTAGAGAAGTGGGAAGGCAGATGGGCAAAGAAGAGAGATAAAGAGAAAGGTGACGTCCCGGAACCAAAGCAGGCGAAAGCTGCACCAGACACAGGGACAATAAAGATGGTACCAATGAGAGAAACAGTTGGAGGGGTTTTAGTCCATGTACCGTGGTCTAGAGGTGACATCCTGTCATTCACAAATGATTATCCCAGGTTGAGGGAGAAGCCTATAGAGTGGTATCAGCAGATGGACAGGTTTGTGAAGCTTGCAAAATGTCTCTGGGAAGACTTGAATACCCTGTTTGAGATTATAGTCCCAGCTGATTTATGGCTTGAGTGCAAGAGAGGTGTGGATTGGCCGACAGAAGAGCCAGCAAGGGACAAGGTTACTGGAGCACCGTCTTCTGAAGTAATGAGGTATTATCATAAAGTGATTGAGTTTCTGAAGCAGAAGGTGTCGCCGAAAGTTACTGATTGGCAGAAAATTGATCGAACATCACACGAGGGTAAAGAATTGATACATGCTTTCTATGAGAGGTTGTTGAAGGCATTCAAACACTATAGTGGCACTGAAGTCATAGAGCCGAAAGACATGAATCACCTTGTGTTCAGGTTTGTTGAAGGGCTGAGACCAGAAATTAGCCAGATGATTAAGAATCATTTGATCTGTTGACAAGCGAAGCTGGTTGATGAAGTGTTGCAGTATGCGAAATACTGTAGTGACGAGATTCAACTGAAACAGAGAAAGTTGAAGGAGAAAGTGATGGTGATGATAATTAAGGCAGCGCAAGCAGGGATGCAGGGAAATGGAATACAGCAAATGGTACAGCAGCAACCGCAGGGAAATGGAATGTTTCAGGCACAACCAAGAGGACGAGGTCGAGGAGGTTTTGTGAACAGAAGTTCAGATATGAATACTGTTGTAGTTCAAAATGATGTGCAAGGGATGAAAAAGGTATCACCATGTCACGCGTGGGGCACTGGGAACGGGAGTGCCCAATAATGGTGCAGGATGGTGTTGTTCAACAAAGCAATGATGTCGGTACATTTCAAAATGTAAGGGGTCCCAAAATGAGAGGTCAAAATCCGAACTTCCAGAATAACATGATTCAGATGCAGGGTCTCTATCCCATGCAACAGATACAAATGCCGCGTGTACAACCAGCACAAGTACAACAGGTGCAACAGCAGATTCCCATGGTACCTAGACGGCAAATGCAGATACCATTAGCTCCGGTGGGACAGCAACAGTTCCCATTGCTTGGTGAGGATGGAATAAACGATGAATGGTCGGATGATTGTTCAGATAGTGAGGAGTGCAGGCTTGCAGTGTCCCTAGAAGTAGATTAGAGGGGTCCCTATGTAGAAGGAAAGGTGATGGGCCATAAAGTTTAGTTTCTAGTTGATACAGGAGCTACAAGCTCTACAGTCAGAAGTGCAGAGGTTCCGAAATTGCCACTTTTGGGGCAAACCATAAGGGTGGTAGGAGTAGCAAATCAGTTCCTGACAAATCTGATTACAGATCCGGTTCAAGTTGAGATTGGTAACTTCCAGGGATTACATAAATTTGTAGTCTGTGACTCAAGTCCCGTATCCCTACTGGGAAGAGACTTACTGTGCAAGAAGAGGTGTTTGATTACCCTTTCCAATGAAGGGATTGAGGTGCAAACAAACAGTGATGATGAAGGGGACGATGGTCAGATCTCTGAGCTAGAGACGGAGACTGTAAATGAGGAATACCCTTTGATAACTTTATTCCCGATGTTTACAGTGACTGACTTACCAGCTGAATTACAGGGAACCGTGACAGAAAAGGTGTGGGACCTGACAGGAAAGGAAGTGGACTAATAAAAGGAATAGAACCAGTCAAGGTAGAGGTAAAGCCAAATGCAGTGTTTCCCCAGGTACCGCAGTACCACATGGCACAAGATGTTCTTATACAAGTGACGCATATAATTGCAGAATTTATGAAGCAAGGAGTTCTGAAAGAAGTGATGAGCAGCCCGTGCAATTCACCAATAATGGGTCTGAAAAAGCCCTGTGGGAAGGTTCGAATTGTACAAAACCTGAGAAAAATAAATGAAATTGTGGTAAAATGTTGCCCCATAGTGCCAAATCCAGCAGTGATTATGTTTCAGGTTCCGTGTGATGCAGAGTGGTTCACAGTCGTGGACCTGTCATAAGCATTCTTTTCGGTGCCTCTTCATGAGGATAGCCAATTTCTTTTCAGTTTCAAATTCCTGGACAAAGTTTACAGTTGGTGTAGAATTCCTCAGGGGTTTTCTGAATCACCGTCCATCTTCAATCAGATATTGAAGAAGGATTTGGAATCATTAGAATTGCCTTTTAGTTCGACTCTAGTACAGTACATTGATGATTTGCAGATTGCATCCAGAACAAAAGATGGCTGCAGGTATGACACAATTGCCTTTCATTTTGGAAAGAATGGACATAAAGTGTCCCCATAGAAGCTGTAATACTGTCAGAAAGAGGTGAAGTACTTGGGTCACCTGATTGAAAAGGGGTCTAGGAAAATATCTAAAGAGAGAGTGACAACCATACTGCAGATGAATCCCCCGACAACAAAGAGAGATGTTAGAATGTTTTTTGGAATGGTGGGCTACTGTCGTCAGTGGATCCCCAATTTCTCGATCATTTCTAAACCTCTGGTAAGATTGACTGTCAAGGAGATCCAGGATGGCCCGGGTGCCATAACCATGTCCGAGAAAGAGATGAAGGCATTCATGGAGCTGAGGGAAAGTATGTGCAGGGCACCAGCTTTAAGTATGCCTGATTACACAAAGCCTTTTGTACTGTTTTGTCATGAACGTGATGCTTGTTCTTTGTCTGTCCTGACACAGGTCCCTGGAGGTGCAAACCGCCCAGTAGCATATTTTTCAGCTACTTTGGACCCAGTCGCAGCAGCCTTACCAAGTTGTTTGCGTGCAGTCGCAGCAGTTGGTCAAAGCCTCACTCAGTGTGAAGGTATAGTGATGGGACATCCTTTAACAGAAATTGTCCCACATTCAGTTGAAATCCTGTTGACCCGAACAAAGACTCAGCATATGACGAATGCTCGTTTGACTAAATATGAAGCAATTATACTGGGGTCACCGAATGTATCCTTGAAAAGATGTACTGTATTGAACCCGGCAACTTTGCTTCCTATTGAAAATGTGAACATTGATGATGCTGAGGAGGTGGATCATGATTGTCTTGAGGTAACAGATCTGTGCACCAAACCGAGACCTGACATTAAAGATACCCAATTGGAGGAAAATGATTACATTATCTTTGTTGATGGTTCCTGCCTGAGAGACGCAGTAGGAGTACTGAGGGCTGGATATGCTGTGTGTACAATCACTGGTATCTTAGAAGCTTCCTGGCTCAAAAGAGTATACTCGGCTCAAGTGGCTGAATTAATTGCTCTTACTAGGGCATGCCACGCAGCTGAAAACCTGAAGGTCACTATCTATACTGACAGCAGATACGGATTTGCAATTGTACATGATTTTGGCCAGTTGTGGTCACAGAGGGGTTTCATGACCTCTTCTGGTTCACCAGTGAAAAATGGAGAGAAAATTAAGGATTTGTTGCACGCGATTCAGTTACCTCTTGAAATTGCCGTGGTGAAATGCACTGCTCATGTTAAGTCACAAGACTTTGGGGGTCATTCCAAGCTTGGTGGGCGGCGGAAGCCGCCCGCCAAGCGGGAACCGCCAGAAGACCGTACCGCAGTCAAAAGACCGCAGCGGTCATTCTGGGTTTCCCACTGGGCTGGCGGGCGACAGCCAAAAGGCCGCCCGCCAGCCCAGTGGGAAACACCCTTCTACGAGGAAGCCGGCTCCGAATGGAGCCGGCGGAGTGGAAAGTGTGCGACGGGTGCAGTAGCACCCGTCGCGAATTTCAGTGTCTGCTAAGCAGACACTGAAATTCAAAGTGGGGCCCTCTTACGGGGGTCCCTGCAGTGCCCATGCCATTGGCATGGGCACTGCAGGGGCCCCCAGGGGCCCCACGACACCCCTCACCGCCATCCTGTTCCTGGCGGTCGAAACCGCCAGGAACAGGATGGCGGTGCGGGGGTCGGAATCCCCCATGGCGGCGCAGCTTGGGGGATTCCTCAGGGCAGCGGAAAACCGGCGGGACACCGCCGGTTTTCCGGTTCTGACCGCGGCCATACCGCCGCGGTCAGAATGCCCTTAGGAGCACTGCCAGCCTGTTGGCGGTGCTCCCGCCGACCCCGGCCCTGGCGGTCAAGGACCGCCGGGGTCGGAATCACCCCCTTTGTGTCAATGGGAAATGGATATGCAGATCAAGTCGCAAGGTTTTGTGCATTGAACTGTATATCGTTTCAAGATCAGTGGGAATTGTTACCTGAAACTGAAAATGAAACATGCACAGGGTATGCATTAAGGGTGGTTGACACATTAGATGAGTTAAAATCATTGTAGGGACGTGCCAGCAAAGAGGAGAAACGCTCCTGGCAAAGAATGCAGGGCCGTATTTATACTCTGGTTGCGCCGAATTTGCGTCGTTTTTTTCGACGCAAATTCGACGCTAAACTAACGCCAACTAACGCCATATTTATACTATGGCGTTAGACGCTTCGGGCGCCAAAGTGCCCGGAGTGTGCGTCATTTTTTAGCGTGAACCCCTTCCTTGCGTTAATGATATGCAAGGGAGGCGTTCCCGTCTTAAAAAATGACTCCCAGGCCTTTACGTGGTATTTATACTCCCGGGCAAAAATTACGCCCGGGAGTGGGCGTGGCCAAAAACGGCGCATTTGCGCCGCTTTTTAACGCCTGGGTCAGGCATGGCTCAAAATGAGCCCAGAGTGCCCTCCCCTGCCCCCAGGGACCCCCCCTGCCACCCTTGCCCACCCCAGGAGGACACCCAAGGACGGAGGGACCCATCCCATGGACATTAAGGTAAGTTCAGGTAAGTATTTTTTTTTTTTTTTTTGTGGCATAGGGGGGCCTGATTTGTGCCCCCCTACATGCCACTATGCCCAATGACCATGCCCAGGGGACAGAAGTCCCCTGGGCATGGCCATTGAGCAAGGGGGCATGACTCCTATCTTTACAATGATAGGAGTCATGTTGATGGGGGATGGGCGTCGAAAAAAAATGGCGCAAGTCGGGTTACGACGATTTTTTAGCGTCAACCTGACTTGCGCCATTTTAAGACGCCCTAACGTCATTTTTTCCCAACGCCGGAGCTGCCTGGTCTACGTGGTTTTTTTCCACGCACACCAGGCAGCGCCGGTCTGATTGCGCCGTCTAACGCCATTCCATAAATACGGCGCCCGCATGGCGCTTCAGAATGGCGTTAGACGGCGCAAAATTTTTTGACGCTAAACTGCGTTAGCGCAGTTTAGCGTCAAAAAGTATAAATATGGCCCGCAATGCGTACAGAGATCTGATGACTTATGGGTTTCAGAGGAGGGAAACATGGTTTTGCCAAACAGTCTTTTGTCACAGTTTGCAAGGTTTTACCATGGTCAAGCACATGTTGGTAGAGACGCCATGATCAGGTTGTTCAAAATTGATTGGTTCAATCCGAAATTCAGACAAGCTGCAGAGGTTACCTGTCACAGGTTCATCATCTGTCAGCAGATGAATGCGGGAAAAGGGACCGTGGTAAATTTGAGCCACATTGGGAGAGCAGGAGGTCCATTTAGCAGAATGCAGATGGATTTTATTGAGATGCCCATGTATGGAGGACTGAGATATGTGTTGGTGATTGTGTGCATTTTCAGTCACTGGATTGAAGCTTACCCTACACGTAGGAATGACAGTCTCACAGTAGCGAAGCTGCTGCTTAGGGAACTGATACCACGTTTCGGGTTTCCGATCTCTTTAGAATCAGATAGGGGCAGACACATCGACAATGAGGTGATTAAGCTCTTGTGTGCTGCACTTAACATTGAACAAAAGTTGCACTGTAGCTATCGCCTTGAAGCATCAGGACTAGTGGAACAGATGAATGGTACCTTGAAGTCGAGAATGTCAAAGATGTGCACAGCTACAAATTTGAAATGGCCAGATGCATTGCCCTTAGTGCTGATGTCAATGAGAAACATACCAACAAGAAAACAGGACTGTCTCCTCATGGTATTCTTATGGGCCGAGCTATGAGATTGCCCGCAGTGCCTGCAAATGCTCTTGTGAATATCACAGATGATATGGTTTTGGACTACTGCAAGGGACTGGCTGACGTGGTCCGCTCTTTCTCTCACCAGGTGGAGGCTACCACATTGCCACCGATAAGTGATCCAGGTCACACCCTGAAAGCCGGTGACTGGGTTGTTGTCAAACATGTGAGGAAGTCGTGTTTGGAGCCACGTTGGAAGGGGCCATATCAAGTAATACTGATAACTACTACTGCTGTGAAATGTGCAGGTCTTCTAAATTGGATACATGCCAGTCACACAAAGAAGGTGACGTGTCCAACTGATGAGGAATTTGAATTGTCCAAAACAACAGCTGCAGAGAAGGAAGTCTCAGGGCTGGAGAGCAATCAAAGGGGAACTGAGACTGAAGGAGAGCCCGTTGAGGACGGCTTAGTCACTCAAACAGTACACGAGATCCAGAGGAGTGACAGTGAGCCTATCTCAACTGAGGCAACAGGGGACCCAACACCAAGGGAGGTTCTCCCACAAGCAGACGTATACGGGTTTGAAGTCGAGCCCATAACTGACCCTGCAGGAGAAGGAGGTGAGGCAGAAGGAGATCAAAGTGTCCTGACTCCTCCTGAGCCGCTTGCAGGTCCATCAAGAGAAAACACCATAGCACAAGAGAAGGGCACTGGTCAACATTCTGAAAGGCCGAGCGGAAAGAAAACACCTAAAGGAGATAACTGGCCGGAGTCACAAGCTGCAAAGGAGAAAGGGTTCCTTAACGAAACAATAGAGGAAGAAATTGATACAACCAGGAAAGAAGATCTCAGTGAAGGAGAGTTACAGGGTGAACGTAAACTGAAATGAAAGAGAGTTGCAAACAGAAGGTATGCAGGTCCTGAATGGGCGTATGCAACATCAGCTAAATGGCAACAAGAATTCTTAGCATTTTGTTTTGATCGAGAAATTCCAGGTCAATACTACGGCACCTGAATTCAACCTTAGAAAGAGACTGTGTTAAATTGAAATTGAACAAGCTGAAAAGCTGAGAAAAAAGAGACTGATAGATTACCGGATGTGACACTGTTTAACCTGAATTGACTTTGAAAAACCGATTACGACAAGCTGCTAACCTGATTCGACAAAAGGGTCCTGGAGTGAGTGAAACGCTGTAAATACTTGCTGAAAGAGAGAGACTTTGCACGAGAAAAAAAAAAAAAAGAGGAGCTTTGTATCATCCTCAAGTTGATTGTTTGCTTTCTATTCTTCTGCTCTCTGATTCTAAATAGATCATTGGTAACATTAGGGCTAATAGCAATAAGGGTAGGACTCGTGCATGTTTGATTGTGGGTATGGGAATTATATGTGCAATAATAATTATAGGTGTGATTGTGGGAATGCCATTGGTGGATAAAAATTTGACTAATAATGCTTCAATTCCTGAGACTGCTACACTAACACCATGGGAGAAGTTTGAACAAGATACGAAATACTTGCATGAGGGAACTAATTCATAAAGGGAACTATCTACTAATGTTTTCTATTGCTTACTGAATGAGTATGTTGACACAATGGATGCGAAGAATTGCTATGTGTGCACAAAGATTCCTTCGTCAGTACAAGAAGGGGTTACTTACCATAGTCTGCCGCTTACATATGGAATAAGCTGTAGTTTGCTATTAACTAGATTCTATAATCAAGAACATATTCAGTACTTCTATTCAAATTTAGATGTAGTGATTTCTTTTGTGCCTGTAATTGAGTTTCTAAATAAATTAGCTAAGGATCATAACATAAAAATAGTTAGGGGTTTCTTTGAGCCAACACTGACATTTGGGACAGCTTATGAGCACCTCAATAATCTAACCTGCTTACTAACGCATGTAGAAAAGAGCTTCCTAGATCACACAGATGATAGAAGAAAGGCATTAAAAGAAAGGCTAGAAAAAGGATTCGAAAAGGCACGTTTGCAAATTATTATGCTTACACTGCTATAAAGACACAGGGTAAATTAGCTATAGATGCATTACATGTAGGAAAGCTTTGTATATATAGGCCGAAATCTGAGCATGATACTTTATTTGTGGGAACGAGTGAATGCAGACATGTGTTTTTGTTTACGAGTAAATGGACATTCATGTTAAATGGACAGGATCCAGCCATCCCTGGGATCTATTATATATGTGGACTTAATGCTTATTACCGTATCCCAAAGGGATGGTATGGGACATGTTATTTGGGAATAGTTTTCCCAAAGATCTATCAAATTGATGACTTAAAGCAACTTCCTAAAATGTCTGAATTACATCATACTAGACAAAAGAGAGAGACAGCGGCTGCTGTCGTAGGTGATATATTTGGAGCCATAATTCCTTCAGTGGGGGTTATCTTAAACTCCATAAAGATTCAAAAGTTATCTACTATTGTGGATAACATGCTGACAAACTTCACAGGGGCTATACTCCTGATGGATACTGAACTTGCTGCAGAGAGGGCTATGACTCTTCAAAACCGGCTTGCTTTAGACATTCTTTTAGTGAAGAGTGGCGGAGTCTGTAAGATGCTTAATGAGCGCCACTGTTGTGCATTTATTCCAGATAATAGTAATAAGATTAGAGGTATGCTTACTAACCTAACAAGAGACAGTACAGATTTGAAGGAGCTGAAAGAACCTGGAGTATGGGAAAAGGTGGGAAAAGGAATCACTAAATTAGGGAACTGGTTTAGTAGTATTTGGAATGGGGTACTTGCAAAAATAATAGGGGGTATATTAATTGTTTTAACTTGCTTATTCTGATTATGGTTGTCATGTAAAATTAGTAAAAGAATCAAGAGAAATTTGGCAAAGCACAATAAAAAAATAGAAGAAAAGAAAAAGGAGAAAATGTTCAAAGAAATTTGGGAAAAATCACACAGGGAAGAAGAAATTAAAATGCATAAATTAAGAAAGTGAAAGGTTGTGAAGGGAAAGGTTTTGTGTGATGACAAGTGTCGTCAGAGGAGGGACTGAGAGAGAGTAGCATATATACTCAATATTAATATGAAATGTTTATGAACTAATGCATAATAATGCTACATAGAAAATGTATTAATGTGCTTTAGCTAAATGTTCCCTTGAAATGTGCCCACGGGGAGTGGCCGCCAATCTATACAATGATTAATGAAACTGACTAATGATGTAGAATTAATGTATTAATGTATGTTTTTATACTAAATATTAAGGGTTATATGTTAAAGTCTTACTAATATATCATTAGGCCTTAGTTAGCATGAGTCGAGGCCTAGTTGCCCGGTTTCATATTAAATGTGTATTTCTAACGTACAGTGTGCTGACTTGCTGAAGGACATGAACTCGTACTTTTCCAAAAGCTAGAAGATGAGTGTAACTGTAGTAGATCCGTTCTCATGGAATTCGACTTGCTCAAGGAAACATTCTTGCTGAATGCTACTGTGTGGACTAGTCACAGGTACAAGGTCGCCTGAACCGGTACAGACAATGGAACCACTGACTGAAGATGCGAAAAGGACCACGAGAGTATGAAATCATACCGGACATTCTACCCGCTGGAGACGTCAATCATAATAACCAATAAACTACGTGAGAACTGTTATGGGGTGACAATTTTGCTGAACTCATTGGAAACCCATTGGATGAAGATAGTGGGGTGCCAACCTCACCCAATCAGGAATTAGGGGACTGTACAACAGAAAAGGGATAAAAACCTATGACACGAGGAAATGAGTAATAGTTAGGGAGATGCTATTGCGAACTTTGCTATGACCCAGACACTTTGTCACTCTACCTAGAGACTTTGCTGTTTGGTTATTCGAACCATCCTTGTCCTTACCTTGCCCATTTATACTTTACCTCCTTATGAGGGAAGTACCCTTTTTACCTGCCTTACCGAGCTGTACTGAATTCTTGGCTGATGGCGAATCAACTGATGTCCTGAGGACGAAGACTGAATCGGTATGCTGACCCAATACGGAGGGTAACTATATGACAATGAAATTGTAAATTGTCTGTTTACTTTTCCTTTCTAGGTACCAACTGCTTCTTTTGACAGAGACCGTAGTTAGAGGTTTTCCAAATTGATGTTACTAAATTGTTTTGCATGAAGCCCAACATGCCAATGCTAATTCGAGGTTATTGAAGGGGTTCATTAAAGGGACGTATATAGACAAATGACTGAATCAAGGCTTTGTTGAATAATGCGCTAATGATACTCTGCTAAGGATAATCTATGTTAACGTCGTGCTATGTTCTAATATTCGTGATCCTTGCTTTGATGAAATCTTATCAGCGTTGCCATATTGTGACGATGCTAATGTGTTTCTTGGTTTTGAGACTAATAAAGTTGCTAGTAGAATTGTAATCAATAGGGAATAAACATTACAAATTCGTCCTAAACTGGTGTGGTTATTCATGACTGAAAGGGCATGGTGGTTTCTGAGTCTTATTAATGTCTTTGATTAATCTGAATTGTCGTGTTATGGTAAATATTGATGATGTTATTGACATATTGATTGACATGTTGATTAGCTATCTCGTCCTAAGGCGTCTTCAATCAGGATCAAAGGATTCATTGGCCTAAAACGAGTCCCAGAGTAAATAAATTAGTCATAAAGGGACGCGTTATCAGTTTCACTGTAAAATTAGAAATTCGATTGTCAGGGAACATGTCCTTCCACTCGTTGGAAGGTAAGGTGATATAAAATGGCTCGGTCTCAATATTTTTGTTTTGTCTTCTGGTGTAGAGAGCTCTATACTCACAAACAATTCCTAATCAATAGTGTGAGAGAGTGTATTTTTAGTTGGGGTGGATGATAGTCTACGACAAGTAATAATGGCCCTAGTCCAGTTAGGGCCAGTAAAGGAGTCAGAAATTTAAACCTGAGCTCCACTGTGTAGATGTGGCACAGAGCAGACAGGTTTAACTTAAGAAAATATGTGAAGCATTTAGAAATACCAAAACAGTTAAATCGTTGACAACACAGCACAGTAAAAATACTATTCCAAATAATAAACATAGTGAATATTTTAACAAAATAAAATCCAATAAGAAGAAGTAGAGATATGGATTTTTACATTTTTAAATAAAAAAAATAACACAAGAATTGCACTGCCTTTATAGAGCTAGCCTGCACCCAACTGTTAAATTTCTCAGGCCAACCCCCTCCATTTGTCTAAGGCTTGCTTCTTAGCCCTTTTACCTCTCCATTTCAGAACTTGTTCAGCCCCGTTGTCAACACCAGAGCAATACGAGCTCTATTGGCGACAAAAATGCAAAAACCCAGCACTCTCAAAACAAAGTAATTTATGCATTGTGCTGATATGTTGTGGTTTAACCTTTTGCATTGCAGAGTTCAATCCTGAAAACTTATTTTTAATATGCTTACAAATACTGTTCCTTTGCAATGTATTGCTGCAGGTTTTCAGAGTGTGTTAGGGTGTGGCCCCTTTCCAGGACCTTACAGAGACTTTCCCTGCAACATGCCTGGGCGTGGTTCTGGGCTGGGCCAAGACTCTATAAAAGAGAACCAGCCCAACTCCCAGTGCTCACTATTCAGAGGTCCCGGTGCAGAGCAGCAGCTTCTTCCTGAGCTCATGTCCCGGCGGCCTATTTGGATCTTCCAGTCTTCTGCCCTAATCCTTCATTGGTGATCATTGTTCCAGGCGGTAAGACAGTGGTTGGACTGTCCCGACACCGTTATTTAGAATTTTCATATTGTTGGTTTAAATTCTTAAATGAGTAACAGATTACTTGCGCGCTACCATTTCTTGACATTTATATGGTAGTTTACAAATAGGCAAGAGGCGCGATTTATTTCATAAAGGTTTCACTTTGTTATTCATTGCGCGCTACCATTTCTTGACATTTACATAGTGGCTTAAGAATCGGCAAGACGCGCAATTCGTTTTATGGTGTTTAAACATTGTTGTCCATTGCGCGCTACTATTTTTTGATATTTACATTATGTTTTACGAATTGGCAAGACGCACAACTCGTTTAATGAGCATTTAACTTTGTTGTTCATTGCGCGCTACCATTTCTTGACATTTTACATAGTGGCTTAAGAATCGGCAAAAGAAGCACGATTCGTTTCATTGTACTTTGATCTTGTTATTTCTTGTGAGCTGTTATTCCTTGACATTTACATCGTGTTTTACGAATCGGCAAGACGCGCGATTCGATTAACGATGATTTGACTTTGATATTCATTGCATGCTACCATTTTTTTGTATTTTACATGGTAACACTCGAATTGGCAAGACGCACGATTCTCTCCTCGAGTTTAATTCATGTTGTTTATTGTATGCTACTATTCTAAGATATTTTTTATGTAATATTCGAGTTGACAAGTTATGTGATTTGTTTCCTGAATCCATATTGTGTTATTCATGGTGCACAATCTTTTTATGATGTTTACTTTATATATATATATATATCTGCAATATGCGCAATTTGTGTTGAAACACAGAAGGCCAGAGTTTCTAGATGCATTATTGTATGGTCCTAGTATGCATTCTCAAAACAGGATTTATATGACTGGTTTAAAATTTTGTCAGAATGTTTTTTTCTGATTCTCATGTAAAGGAAAGTACTTGAATAAGAAAGTTTTCATTTAATTCATCTTGATTCCCCTACAGGTATCCGGCCATCTTGAAATGTAGTCATTTTAAACTTAACTCTTAGATTGTTCATGTTTTCAGAGTGACTAGGCTTTGAATCATAGTCTAGTATTGATTTCAGGAGATATAATTTTCATATTGTGTGTTCTAACCTTTTTCTTACTACAGGTCTCCTTCCCAGCTGTTCCCTTCCTAATCCCCTCTTCCCCTCTTGGACTCTCTCAGTCTCTGTGATTTATCTATCGGAGTCTTGGAGCTGTTCAGTGGTGGACGTGTTGGGAACGTGCACAGACCCCGAGGATCTGGTGACTCTGACAGAATAGTGAGCCCACGAATTATTATCATCCTGGCTTGTGTATGTTCTGAGAATGGCCACGCTAGACAAGTTAGTCAAGGCTATCACCCAGCTCAAAGCAGAGGTGGTATCATCCAAAGAATGGACAACTAGCTTAGCAGAGAGAGTGAGTCAGTTGCAAGATAAGGTAGAGAAGAAGGAACAAAGTCCCACAGGTGTGTCTTGCCCAGGTACTTCTTCTCAGGCTTCTGGAAGTAATCCGATTTCCCTAAATGTTCCTTCTGCAATTCCTTTAGCTCCCCCAGAACGTGTCTCAGGTGACCCTTTGAAAGCGCAACCTTTCCTGGTTCAAGTGGAACTACACTTCACCTGCAGACCAAATACTTTTCCCGATGCCCAGTCCAAAGTAGCTTTCTTGTTATCATATCTGTCTGGGGATGCAGCCTCTTGTACGTAAAAATAGTCCCTTGTTGTATAACTGGAGAAATTTTGTTCGTGAATTTGAGAGAGTTTTTGATCGTAGAACTGTAACACAGTCAGCAGATCGTGAATTATTAGATTTACGCCAAGGAAATCAAGACCTAGTGTCGTATTTAGCCAACTTTAACCTGCTGGTTGCCGAGACATCCTGGCCTGAAGAAAAACAAGCGGTCTTGTTTTACAAGGGACTCAAAGAGGAATTAAAAGATATCTTAGCACAAATCGATCCACAACCTACAGACTGTCAAGAATTAAAAAATCTTGTCTTGAGACTTGATCATCATTTAGCAGAACGTAAAGGAACGCGCAAAAAGATTGAAAAATATTCATGGCGCGTTCATGATAAAAGAGACTCAAGAACTCCGAAAGAAAGAACGCCGGAACCGATGGAAATTGGAACCATCAGAAGACCTTTGACCAAAGATGAAAAGGACCTCCGCAGAAAAAATGGACAATGTCTTTATTGTGGGCGAAAAGGTCATTTTGCCAAAGATTGTCCAATCAAACCAAAGAACAAGCAAGGTCCTGTTCAGAAGGTCGCAGCTAATGCACCAGTCAAGTTGGAAAACTAAAACACCCGAGATGCAGAGAAGGGTTGCTCTTCGGTGTTACCGTGGCCCCTTCACAATCTAGACATTTTAAACTGGAAATAAGAGTTCAGGTCAAGAAAAAGATCTATTTCAAAAAAGCTCTAGTCGATTCTGGGGCTACTGGGAATTTTGTTGATGTCCAATTGGTTTGTGCATGGGGGATCCCATGTATTGAAAAGAAGACCCCAGAAATCATCCAGGCAGTCGATGGAAAACTCTTGACTGGAGGTCCGGTAACTCTTCAGACTATCCCCTTGTCGATGATTTGTGAAGATAAGATTCAAAGAAAGAAACATAAAGAGAAAATCATCTTTGACGTGATCCATGCTCCGCAATATGGTATTATCCTCAGCTTGCCATGGTTAACTCATCACAATCCGGAGATCAATTGGGCAGAACGAAAAATCGTGTTCTCATCTGCGCTATGTAATGAACAATGTCTCCAAAAGATTAAAGTACCAAAAGTTTGCAACATCTCACATAGCTACTGCCGTGGAGAAAGAAATTCAGCTGCCCAAACAGTATTCATCTTACAAAGATGTATTTGATGAGAAAGGAGCAGAGACTCTACCTCCTCATAGATGTTATGACTGTCAAATTGATCTAGCCCCAGGTGCAATACTTCCCAACTGTCGTGTATATGCCCTGTCTGAACATGAAAATCCACATTTACGAAAATACCTAGATACATTTTTGGAGAATGGCTTCATTCGCCCCTCTAAGTCTCCTACAGCTTAGCCTTTGTTTTTTTTTTCCAAAAGCTAATGGAGAACTTCGAACTTGCATCGACTATAGGGGTTTGAACAAAGTCAAGAATAAATATCATTTGCCCCTAATTCCGGTCTTATTGGAACAAGTAAAGAAAGCAAAAATCTACACGAAGCTTGACCTTCGAGGTGCTTATCATTTGGTCAGAAAGAGAGAGGGTGACGAATGGAAAACAGCATTCAAGACAAGATATGGCCTTTTTGAATACACTGTCATGCCTTTTGGTCTGTGTAATGCTCCAGCAGCATTTCAATTTTTCTTGAATGACGTTCTTAGAGAGTACCTCGACATATTTGCCATAGTCTACATGGCTGACATTTTGATCTACTCAGACAATGAAAACGAACATGTCCAACATGTCAAGAAAATTCTTGCAGCCCTTCGAAAACACCATTTATATTGCAAACTAACCAAGTGTGAGCTTCATGTTACCACAGTTGAGTTTTTAGGGGTTATTCTTACCCCTCAAGGTATGGTGATGGCAGAAAAGAAAGTAAAAGCCGTATCTGATTGGCCCAACCCAAAGACTGTTCGTGATGTACAATGTTTCCTGGGGTTTGCAAATTCTTACCGGAGGTTCATAAATCATTTCTCCCAGACAGTGGCTCCAATCACTAAGCTACTAAGAAAGAAAGAAAAATTTGTATGGTCCCCAGAAGCTGATCAAGCCTTCTCGACTTTGAAGGAAGCTTTCTCCACTGCCCCAGTCTTGACTCATCCTGATGCCAATCAACCTTTCATAGTGGAAGCTGATGCTTCAGATGTAGCAATAGGAGTCGTCTTATCACAACGAAATAAAGACACTGGTCAACTTCATCCTGTAGCTTATATGTCTCGGAAGTTGAACGAAGCCGAACAGAACTATGTCATTGCTGAAAAAGAGCTTCTGGCCATTCGTGACGCCTTTAAAGAATGGAGACATCATTTGTTGGGTGCCAGATACACTGTTACAGTATATACTGATCATCGTAATCTTCAATTCATGAGTTCCGCCAGACTTTTGACCCCTCGGCAATTACGCTGGATGCTTTTTTTTGCAGAATTTGATTTTGTAGTAACCTTCCGGACAGGTAAAGATAATCACAAGGCTGACGCCTTGTCCCGTCAAGAGTCTACCACGTTGCCTGCATTTCAAGCCTCCAGAGCTATCATTGCTCCTGACAAGGTTCTATGTATCGTAAAAACTGAAGATTTCTTTGAAGGAATTTGCAACTCTTTCACTGTTGAAAAATGGCAAACATGGCCCCAAGCAGATCCCAAAAGGTCAATCAAGCAAGGTTTACCCTTTCATGATGCTCGTTTGTTCGTATCCACTACCAAACTTCACAAGATAGTGTTTCATTGGTTGCATGTTATACCTACGGCAGGTCACCCAGGTACTCCTAAAACTCTTGAACTGATCCAACGCTATTTTTGGTGGCCTACCCTAACAAAAGATGTAAAAGCAATGGTAAACAACTGTGAAGTTTGTGCTTGCATTAAAACAAGTCATTCAAAACCAAAAGGGTTGTTACATCCACTTCCAACCCCAAGTCGTCCATGGGAGCACATTTATTAAGACTTTATTACCGGTCTGCCAGTGGTTCAACAGCATTCAGTAATTCTGGTGGTAGTAGATAGTCTCACGAAATATGGGCATTTCATCGCCTGTAAAAAATTGCCCACTTCTAGTGAATTGGCAACTATTTTACTGAATAGAGTGGTTCATTATCATGGACTACCAAAGATTATCCTCTCCGATCGGGGTTCACAATTTTCCTCCAATTTCTGGAAGACATGGTGTAAAACACTCCAAGTGACATCTACGCTATCTACTAGTCACCATCCTCAAACAGATGGTCAAACGGAGAGACTAAATCAGACTTTGAAACAATACCTACGTGCCTTCGCTGAAAAGGCACTTCATTCTTGGTCATCTATGCTCTGGTTAGCTGAGTTAGCTTACAATAACTCATTCCACACTTCTATTGGCGCTACACCCTTTTTTTGGTTTATTTGGCTATCATCCTGACACCTTGCCCATCACAATTCCTCAAGAAAGTTCTCTTACTCCAGCTGTGTCAGAAACCATTCAGCATTTACATCAAACCCAGAAACTGATTCAACAGCATTTAGAAAAAGCCAAACAAAAATATAAACAGCATTATGACAAGAAACATTGTGAGGGACCGCAATATCAACCAGGTGACAAAGTGTGACTTTCCACAAAACATATAGACTTCAAGAAGAAACACATGTTTAACCCTAAATTCATAGGTCCTTATACTGTCCTTCAGCAAATCAATCAGGTGACCTATAAACTACAATTGCCCAGATCCTTGCGAATTCATCCAGTGTTCCACACTTCCCTCTTGAAAAAGGCAATCCAAAAGGTCCACCCTCATCCAGCTCCTGTTCTAGTACAAGGGGAAGAAGAATACGAAGTCAAGAAAGTGTTGGATTCTAAACTGAGAGGGCGTAATCTATGGTACTTAATCTCATGGAAAGGTTATGGTCCTGAAAGTAACTCATGGGTTTCCGCATCTGATGTTCATGCTCCAGTACTTGTGAGACGCCTTCATCGTCTTAATCCAAGCAAACCAGGCCCTAGAGCGCGTCTGGGAGAGGGGAGTACTGTCAACACCAGAGCAATACGCGCTCTATTGACGACAAAACTGCAAAAACCCATCACTCTCAAAACAAAGTAATTTATGCATTGTGCTGATATGTTGTGGTTTAACCTTTTGCATTGCAGAGTTCAATCCTGAAAACTTATTTTTAATATGCTTACAAATACTGTTCCTTTGCAATGTATTGCTGCAGGTTTCAGAGGTTTCCAGGGCCTTCCAGAGACTTTCCCTGCAACATGCCTAGGCGTGGTTCTGGGCTGGGCCAAGACTCTATAAAAGAGAGCCAGCCCAACTCCCAGTGCTCACTATTCAGAGGTCCCGGTGCAGAGCAGCAGCTTCTTCCTGAGCTCCTGTCCCGGCGGCCTATTTGGATCTTCCAGTCTTCTGCCCTAATCCTTCATTGGTGATCATTGTTCCAGGCGGTAAGACGGTGGTTGTACTGTCCCGACACCGTTATTTAGAATTTTCATATTGTTGGTTTAAATTCTTAAATGAGTAACAGATATTATTCGCGCGCTACCATTTCTTGACATTTATATGGTAGTTTACAAATAGGCAAGAGGCACGATTTATTTCATAAAGGTTTGACTTTGTTATTCATTGCGCGCTACCATTTCTTGACATTTACATGGTGGCTTAAGAATCGGCAAGACGCGCGATTCGTTTTATGGTGTTTAAACATTGTTGTCCATTGCGCGCTAATATTTCTTGACATTTACATGATGTTTTACGAATTGGCAAGACGTACAACTCGTTTCATGAGCATTTAACTTTGTTGTTCATTGCGCGCTACCATTTCTTGACATTTTACATGGTGGCTTAAGAATCGGCAAAAGAAGTGCGATTCTTTTAATTGTACTTTGATCTTGTTATTTATTGTGAGCTGTTATTCCTTGACATTTACATTGTGTTTTACGAATCGGCAAGACGCGCGATTCGATTAATGATGATTTGACTTTGATATTCATTGCATGCTACCATTTCTTGGTATTTTACATGGTAACACTCGAATTGGCAAGACGCACGATTCTCTCCTCGCGTTTAATTCATGTTGTTTATTGTATGCTACTATTCTAAGATATTTATTATGTAATATTCGAGTTGACAAGTTATGTGATTTGTTTCCTGAATCCATATTGTGTTATTCATGGTGCACAATCCTTTTATGGTGTTTACAATATATATATATATATATATGCAATATGCGCAATTTGTGTTGAAACACAGAAGGCCAGAGTTTCTAGATGCAATATTGTATGGTCCTAGTATACATTCTCAAAACAGGATTTATATGACTGGTTTAAAATTTAGTCAGAATGTTTTTTTCTGATTCTCATGTAAAGAAAAGTACTTGAATAAGAAAGTTTTCATTTAATTAATCTTGATTCCCCTACAGGTATCTGCCCATCTTGAAACTTAGTCATTTTAAACTTAACTCTTAGATTGTTCATGTTTTCAGAGTGACTAGGCTTAGAATCATAGTTTAGTATTGATTTCAGGAGATATAATTTTCATATTGTGTGTTCTAACCTTTTTCTTACTACAGGTCTCCTTCCCAGCTGTTCCCTTCCTAATCCCCTCTTCCCCTCTTGGACTCTCTCAGTCTCTGTGATTTATCTATCAGAGTCTTGGAGCTGTTCAGTGGTGGACGTGTTGGGACCGTGCACAGACCCCGAGGATCTGGTGACTCTGACCCCCGTGGGGATTGGCCTGCACCTTTTGTAGCTCTTCTTTGTTAAAGCTGCTCGTAACCTCTTCACCGTTGTAATCTTTTAAACAGTAGATATATAGATATACCTTCTTTAGGCTCTACTCATGCCACAAAAAATATTTCATCTCTAAAAGTCTGGTAGTTTTTTGTGAAGACCCCTGTCAACTTAGATACCCTAACATGATCACCTTCTTTTAGAAGAGCTTTATTTACTTTGATTGAAACCGACTGCCGTACACAGTTGTCCACACCGCAAAAGAAGTTTCTGGCGTTACCGCTATTAGTGCTGTTTTGATGGTTCTGTGGTAGCTGGCATTGTAATCATCTATAAATGTCTGTAATATGTCCGCTAACAGTATGTGTTGTAGGCAGTGAATTATCTCCACATCTTGGATTTTAAAGTTCAGTTAAAAAACGTTGCTTTGACCTCTGTATGTGTAATAAAATGATGGATTGCGTGTTGTTTTAATAAGTTCTGCCTTTGCTGAATATGGCTTTAAAGGCAACTGTGACACCAGTTCCTATCATATCGTGTAGTGCTTCTGCAAAGGTCACGCTCTGTTATGTTTGGATAGATCTTGATGACTGATGATGTCTGGCTGCCATTGACAATCTATTTGTGCATTAACAATGGTCTGCCTCTACTTGAAACGCATCCTAGCAGGCTTATGGAGCTTATATGGCTCTTCCCCAAACAGCTACTCCTTCACCAGCTTTCTATTCTGGCTCTTTTTCAACTAGTGCCCTTCTAAACAAAGCTTCTGCACTTCCAAAACTCCAGATACAGCTTTTATCATAATAGATTTTCCTTAACAGATCATCAGCCATTTTATCAGCCCCGTAGCCTGTGAAATGAAAGACAAGTGTGTGGTGACATGTAATTTTATTAAAAAGAAAGAATGTGCTGCGCACCAAACCAGTAGCATAATTTACAGCGCATTGGTTGCAAGTATTGCGAATGTTGTTGGAGTGAATGAGTTTATTCACTGTATATTCATAATATGATATACATTAGAGACATCACTCGAATGAAGGGTGAAAAGTTGTCGTAGAGTCACAATTTTATATTTTTACAGCTACAAAGTCAACGGCTCTAAATTTGACTTCTCCATCTCCCCTCCTATAACTTTGTACACATAGGATGATGGTGGCATTCAGAAGATCATAAAATTCATCATCATGCAGCACATAACCTTTATTATGAAATTATTAGTCGGTTGGAAAATCAAAGGCACTTTGCAAGCTGAACGTCTGCCGTAGTATTAAGCCACACATATGGTACTTGTACACGTTTCAATATTCATCCACCATAGGTAACCATGCTTTGACACACCAGCCAGCTATACACATAGGACTATCACACTTTGGTGCCTCTGGTGCAATACGGACCTTCAAAAAGCACAGAACTGTTGGATGTATTTCAGCTATTTTTTATTTAAGCAAAACATATATCACTTCAGCAATGCATACGTATCAAATTCTTTTAAAAATGTCAGCCTGAGGATGGTCATTCTGTAATCTGTCCTAGAAATAAGTAAGTATGTACGTTAATTAACAAGATAATGCCTCAATAATGAGGTCTCAAACAAGGGGATTGCACACTTTAGCCATGGTAATATTCAACTTCCTTCTAGATCTTTCCACTGCTGTATGATCTACTGCTGCCCTCCAGTTGAAGCGAGGTATAATTTCTGACCATACCAGTTCTGCTGGTCGTATGAGCGTGGCAAATGCTGCCAAGCTGGCTGTCATGGCTCCCAGTAAGTCCCTGCGCCCCAGATCATCTAGGTTGTTCCCCCTGAGATGCACCATTACAGCATCAGGCCTCCCTTCCCGATGCAGTGCTTGTTGTATGGTACGCAGCAAGTGTTCCCTTCACATACCCGGCTTGCCCATCTAAGATACAGTCATGTTGTGCAGCCACATCCCTTCACACTCATTTTGTGCCACTACTCACCGTAGTGCCCTCGTGATGAACGAATGGCCCAGAATCCACACACTGCGTGCTTCTCTGGTAGGGCCTGTCATGAAAGAAACACACTTCAGCTTAAATCGGGCTGAATGTAGCCCCGAAAGGCACCCAAGGCCCACCGGCCTACCTACTTTACACGCTCTGCATTAAGACCACTAGCTGCCGCCATTGTCATAGCACCTATGCAAAATGAGTGTGATGCAAATTCTTTTCGTGGGATGTCTGCTGCACCAATGGCCACTCTGAGTACTGTGCTAAGCTGGAAGCAACTGAGGTCCGAGCCGTCCTCATGCCGGAAAAACGGGTGATCTGCTTGAATGCCACCTTGCAAGTAACAACCCATCAAACCGAGCAGCATTTCCTGTCCTCCAGGCAGTTCAATCATGTGTGCTTGCCGCTGGCTTTCTGATCTGTCTTTGACCTACATAGGTAGATTGTCATGGAGCTGTCTTCCATGTGCAGATCACTGGAGGGGGTACTATTTCACTGACCTTATGGGCCCCAAAAAAGGCCAGCGAGGAGGCTGCTTTAAAGAGTAGCAGCTTGTGTACTTGTCTACAAATGTTAAGGAGCTTCCTAAGCAAGTTCTGTAAAATGCTGAATTCTATGGGGCACCTCCTATCCATCTGCTTTGGTTGCAGGTGCCCCATCCCTTCATAGTCGCCCCCCAGTAGAATGTACTGGCAGGATCCTTGCCACCAGCAAGCTTCATAGTCTAGTATACTGCACTGATGTGAGTTTGTGCCCCCTCCCTTGTTCTTCCACTTCTGAAGGCACAATGTATGAATGACTCCACCAACCTACTTGACACCATGTCATACCCTTGTGCGCCGGTTATCTCTTGAAATGTCTCCTAGCACTTACAATATCGGTGCTGTCTTGAGGGTAGGGAATTTTCCACAGTGCGGTCAGGTCAGGTCTACAGGTTCCAGAGTTCTTGCTGTTACTCTGTCATGATGGGATCTGCATGAGATGGCAGCTCTCTGAATCTCTTCCACTGAAACGAGACACCGCATCAGCCACTGCATTTTTACTGCCAGGGCTGTGCCTGGCTTCGATCGCTATATTGGCCCTGAGCTGACAGCCTACCAAGTGCCTTAGCATGCTCTGCACTATCGAGCAACAAGCTGTCCCCATATTCAAGGCTTGGACCACTATATGGTTGTCCAACCACAGAATTATTTGCCTGTTGGCATGCTGCTTTTCACATATGGAGAATGCAACTGTGTTGGGAAATAGCTCCAGAACTGTAAGTGTTTTTGGTGATCCCTTTCTTGTGCCACTGTTTGTGTAAGACTAACCATGTGTTGTTTCTTTGCCAGCCATTTAGTTAACCATGCAAAGCACCTGGCAAATGGTGTTCCCACTGGGATCACACGATTGGTGAAGTTGAGTTTGCCTAGCAGCTACTACATCTCCCCCATGGTGACTTTTTTCATCAGAGGCAGTGCTGTTATAAGCTGCTTAAGATCTTCTACTTCAGTCATTGGCTGCCTGAACAGGCCCTGCAGAGTGGCTAATTCAATGCCTATGAATAACAGCTGTGTGGTTGAGCTCCTCTGTTTTGTCCTGTGCTAAAGGCACTCCCAGCTCTCCTGCCAGTGCCACAAAATGACCCATCAGATCTGGGCACTCGGAGGAGCCCGGCTTACCAATAAATAAGAAGTCAACAAGGTTTTGACTCCATGTCCCTGACTGGCGTCGAGTCTGCAGCACCTATTCTAGAAAGCTGCTAAAGTCGTCAAAATAAGTGCTGGAAATCTCACATCCCAAAGGTAGGCACCTGTTGTAGGATTCAGTCATCCAGACTGAGTCTTGGCATGTGATAGCTGCCTATGTGCCCCAGTAGGAGGCAGGAAGTCGGTTTTAATGTCGGCTTTTGCCAAGTAAGTCCCTTTCCTCATTGCTCTGATCATGTCTATAGCATCATCTATGGTGGCATTTGATATGGAGCAACTACCTTGGCCCAGACAATCATTGACGGACTCACCTGCAGGGTGTGAAAAGTGATGGATAAGGTGCTGAGTCTTAGGGCCTTGATACAGGATAGTGAACCGCTCCATGAATCATTTTGCTAAAAGTTGCCTCTCAGTGTCTCAAGGGTAGCCATTCAATAGCTGTAGCAAATCCGCCATGTTTAAGGGGGTAGGCAGAGGTGTGATTTGCTCCTGTTCCTTTTCCTTTGTTTATCCTGCTGGGTCTCTAGTTCCGGCTGAGGTTGCCCTTGCTGTTCCCTGGTCTCTTAGCCCTCTTGCAATTGATGATAGAGTCTGCTCCCCCGCAGTTGCTGCAGGTATGCCTAAAGTTACATTCATCCTTATCATACTTTCAGCAGGCCGTGTTAGGCCCTTCCCAGGCTTGCCCCCCGTGTAAGTCCTCGCCTTAGTGCTATGGAGAATCCTGTCCTGTTGTCCGAAAAGGTGTCTTCTTTGTACTGCACCCATCCCTGACTGCTACCATATGGGTTGTAAAACCTTCCACATCCTGGTGGTCCCAGTCTATAATTGGCCATGTTTGCATTTTTCCCTAAAACCTTCATCATAGCGAAGCCATGCATCCCCTTGGTATTTCAGCTACACCTCATGCGCCTTTTGCTCAAGCAGAAACAGGGCCGCTGTGCTTTGGGGGAACTTTTATACGAAGGCGCATGCCAGTGTTCTGAAGGTCCATAGTTAATTCTCAATGTTGCTAGCCACCCTTGGCTTCCTCCTATCTCTCTTATCTTCATCCTTCTTATCATGCACAGTTAAGTCTAACACAGCTTGGTGTACTTCCAAAAGTGTGAATATATCTATATATTCTTTACACCAGATCTCCTTCACTGCTGATGGGATGAGGCTGGCAATTCTCCGGGCTATGATGGGGGATTGCCTGGTGAAGGTTTGATATATTCACTGTCTGGCTTACCTTCCCCTCCCCTAGGTACCCTTACCCCTGACCAAGCTTTCGTAAGGTTAGTAGCCCCAGCCAGGGCTGGCTGTTAACTTGTTGTGGGACTCACTCTCTGCTAGACTCCTTTGATGCTTTTCCTCTGCTCTGGTGATCTCCTGTGCTGGACCTAATAGCTATTGTCCCGTTTGGGGATTCTGCTGCCTGAGGGCTGTGTGCAGTAGGTGAGCCCTTCCTTGGAGGTTCACTACCCTGCCCCTGTTCTTGCCAAGGGGCCATTCCCTCCAAGAAGAAGGATGGACAGCCAGGGGGTAAAGGTCACCCTGCTCCCAGCCACTGCCATTGTGGTGTGCAGGTGAATGATATGCTGTGCTGCAGGTCCTTGCACTGTTGAGGTCAGTACCCCAAGTTGCATACCATAGTTGCAATCACCCCAATGTCGCCCCAGGAGTACTTGCCGCTGCGCCCTCATTACAGTGCACCCCTGCGCTGCTGCACGCTTGTGGCTTGCCCTGGTCTCCACTTAACACCTTGTCTCCACCAGCCTCGGACCTTCTGGCTGTCGCCATCCTGACTACAGGTGCTCTCCGCGATCACGGTCATCCTCGCTGCCTGTTGCCCTATCCTCTGTGGGTAAGTCTGGTGATAGGATCCTCCTTCCTTGTGCTTTTGCTAGCTGCTTGGCTCTGGACCTCCCGACAGGGGCCCCCGTTACGGCTACAAGCCTCCCTCTTCTTGGGCCCTGCATTTGGGGTCCACTGGTCCTTTTGTTGCCCAGTCCTAAATCTCTTTTTTGCGCTTTGTTGTTGCCCTGTTGGAGCGCCCCAGCACCTGCTTGCTGACCCAGTCCTTGCCATGGCTGGCTACAAGTTTCCATGCTTTACCCAGCAACTCCTGCAAGTCGCTGTCCAGTTCTGGGCCATCATAGTTATTCTGATTGCCAGCAAAGTGCTGTGTCTGTCTTAACCGCAGCTCCTCCTCTTCTGTGTCACTCCAGTACCAGGCACACCTATGCCGCTACCTCTCTGTGTCAGCTGCTTTGCTCTCAGGCATTGTGAACCTATCCTCTCTTGGCAACCCCTTTTGTTTTACGCTGTCCTTCACTTAGGTGTGGTAGCTGCTGCCAGGCTTTGCGTGCCCTTCACCACTCACTGCCCTCTGTGGATCCTTTGCTTACAGCTGCCCTGGATTCATAAACCTTTACAACATCTAATCTCTTACTCTGTGTACTTCAACTGGTGCTGGCACAGGAAACAGTGCAAGCAAGTGAAATCAGTCCTTAAAGTCAGTATTTCGAACAACCAGTGAAATCAGTCCCATTCATAAAAATAACTCAAGTGAAATAAGTTCCTCAAAAAACCAGTGAAATCGTCCCATTAGCCTCTTCGCTACCAGGCCTTTTCACCCTCCTGCGCCGAGCCTTTTTTTGGCTATTTGGGGCAGTTCGCGCTTAGGCCCTCATAACTTTTTGTTCACATAAGCTACCCACGCCAAATTTGCACCCTTTTTTTCCAACATCCTAGGGATTCTAGAGGTACCCAGACTTTGTGGGTTCCCCTGAAGGAGACCAAGAAATTTGCCAAAATACAGTGAAAATTGTGTTTTAAAAAAAAAAAATGGGAAAAAGGGCTGCAGAAGGCAGCATGTGGTTTTTTCCCTGAAAATGGCATCAACAAAGGGTTTGCGGTGGCAAGATCACCATCTTCCCAGCTTTCAGGAACAGGTAGACTTGAATTGGAAAACCCAATTTTTCAATGCAATTTTGACATCTTACTGGGACATACCCCATTTTTACAGTTTTTTGTGCTTTCAGCCTCCTTCCAGTTAGTGACCAAAATGGGTGAGAAACCAATGCTGGATCCCAGAATGCTAAACATTTCTGAAAAGTAGACAACATTCTGAATTCAGCAAGGGGTCATTCGTGTACATCCTACAAGTGTTTCCTACAGAAAATAACAGCTGAAGTAAAAAAATATTGAAATTGAGGTGAAAAAAACAGCCATTTTTCTCCACGTTTTACTCTGTAACTTTTTCCTGCGATGTCAATATACCGTTACATCAGCTGGACTCTTATGGTTGCAGGGATATATAGGGCTTGTAGGTTCATCAAGAACTCTTGGTACCCAGAGCCAATAAATGAGCTGCACTTTGCAATGGGTTTTTATTCTATACCGGGTATACAGCAATTCATTTGCTGAAAAATAAAAAGTGAAAAATAGGTATCAAGAAAACCTTTGTATTTCCAAAATGGCCACAAGATAAGGTGTTGAGAAGCAGTGGTTATTTGCACATCTCTGAATTCCGGGGTGCCCATAGCATGTGAATTACAGGGCATTTCTCAAATAGATGTCTTTTTTACACACTGCCTTACATTTGGAAGGAAAAAATGGAGAGAAAGTCAAGGGGCAATAACACTTGTTTTGCTATTCTGTATTCCCCTAAGTCTCCCGATACAAATGCTACCTCACTTGTGTGGGTAGGTCTAGCGCCCACGAAAGGAAATGGCTCAAAACACAACGTGGACACATCACATTTTTTCGCAGAAAACTGAGGCGTTTTTTGCAAAGTGCCTACCTGTGGATTTTGGCCTCTAGCTCAGCCGGCACCTGGGGAAACCTAGCAAACCAGCGCATGTTTGAAAACTAGACACCTAGGGGAATCCAAGATGGGGTGACTTGTGGGGCTCTGACCAGGTTCTGTTACCCAGAATCCTTTGCAAACCTCAAAATTTGACCAAAAAACACTTTTTCCTCTCAGTTCGGTGACAGAAAGTTCTGGAATCTGAGAGGAGCCAATAATTTCCTTCTACCCATCGTTCCCACAAGTCTCCCGATAAAAATGGTACCTCACTTGTATGGGTAGGCCTAGCACCCACGAAAGGAAATGGCCCAAAACACAACATGGACACTTCAAATTTTTTCACAGAAAACAGAGGTGTTTTTTACAAAGTGCCTACCTGTGGATTTTGGCCTCTAGCTCAGCCGGCACCTGGAGAAACCTAGCAAACCAGCGCATTTCTTAAAACTAGACACCTAGGGGAATCCAAGATGGGGTGACTTGTGGGGCTCTGACCAGGTTCTGTTACCCAGAATCCTTTGCAAACCTCAAAATTTGACCAAAAAAACACTTTTTCCTCTCATTTCGGTGACAGAAAGTTCTGGAATCTGAGAGGAGCCACTACTTTCCTTCCACCCAGCGTTCCCCCAAGTCTCCCGATAAAAATGGTACCTCACTGGTGTGGGTAGGCCTAGCGCCCACGAAAGGAAATGGCCCAAAACACAACGTGGACACATCACATTTTTTCACAGAAAACAGAGGTGTTTTTAACAAAGTGCCTACCTGTGGATTTTGGCCTCTAGCTCAGCCGGCACCTGGGGAAACCTAGCAAACCAGCCCGATTACAGAGAGTGGAACTCTCTGCAGTTGAGGTAATGTGTTTCCAAAAGATAATGCTGTTCGAACTTGTATTTATGGTTCATTATTTGAAAGCCTTCATTATTAGGGTGAGTGCTGTAAATAAATGTTTTAAGGTCACACTTCACTACTGACGTTGGTTCCAGTACCCCAAAAAAAAAACGTGTATGTACATGTTTGAAAAGTTTAGGCTATGAGGCTAAGTATAATGCTCCCAGAATGCTCTCTGATTATATGCAAATGAAGTGTCATTTAGTAAAATGTGTTGATGCATGCTAGTATTTCCCAAAAATATTTCTAATGGAAAATCAGTGTAACCATTTTCAACACGATTATGGGAAGCATGAAAATAAACAAACACTGACAAAGCCAACTGATCTGACATATTTTTATAAGTTTTTTAGTTTCATCAATGCGTGTCTTGTTTTGACATGGCTTTTGTAACACTTTATTGTTGTGGGAGCTACCAGGCCCTCAACATTGTAACAAACACTGGCAAACCCCCCCCCCCAAAAAGTTTTTGAACTCTCTAAAAGCACACCAGCGGCATAACAAAGGCCCTGCAGCCGCCCTCCAGGGGGCCCCTTCAGCACAGCACCTGCCCTGAGTGAGTCTGGAGAGGGGGCTCCTCCATGTTCTTTACAAAGGGGCACCCTCCAGTTTAGTTACGTCACTGATTGCCACTGTAGTACCTGACACTGAACAAAACTACTTTGTGTGACAATATGCTCCTTGTGGAAGAGCAGAATGCGATCACTCACAGTAAAGCCGGCCGAAAGAGAGAGAAATAGAAGTTTAATAAAAACAAAATGTCTTTGTTAACACCAGACCTAATTAGGGACCATGACCCACATGTAGGTAGCTTTTTGCATGTCGCAAACAGCGACTTTCGCTGTTTGCGACATGCAAAAAGCACACTGCGATGCACAAACCCAGTTTTGCGATTCGGTAACCTGGTTACCGAATCGCAAAACGGGTTTGCGACTCGCAATTAGTAAGGGGTGTTCCCTTCCTAATTGCGACTCGCAGTGCAATGTAGGATTGTTTTGTGACCGCGAACGCGGGCGCAAACCAATCGCAGTTTGCACCCATTTCAAATGGGTGCTAACACTTTCGCAAAAGGGAAGGGATCCCCATGGGACCCCTTCCCCATTGTGAATGTCACTGTAAACATTTTTTCAGAGCAGGCAGTGGTCCTGAGGACCACTGCCTGCTCTGAAAAAATGAAACAAAAACGTTTCATTTTTCATTTTTGTTATGCATCTCGTTTTCCTTTAAGGAAAACGGGCTGCATTACAAAAAAAAAACTGCTTTATTGAAAAGCAGTCACAGACATGGTGGTCAGCTGTCTCCAGCAGGCCACCATCCCTGTGAGGGCCGCCATTCGCGAGGGGGTCGCAAATTGCGACCCACCTCATGATTATTCATGAGGTGGGCATTTGCGAAGCCCTTGCGAATCACAGATGGTGTCAGGGACACCATCCTACATTCGGATTTGTGACTCGCAATTTGCAGGTCGCAAATCTGAACCTACCTACATGTGGCCCCAAATTCTTAAAGAAAGTCACAAAAGTGCACCCATGGTATATGTCGTACCCTATAAAATATTTGTGAACTGTATTTTAGCATGGGTAAATACGATGTGTAGATTTGCTCATATAAAAATCTATTGAGCATTTGCAAGTTCATTTTCCCTCCAGCCACTTTCTTCCCAACCCTGGAAGAAGTTCTAATTCTGCCATTGTCAGGAGTAAATGTCCAACCTTTCTTATTATGGGAAAATATTAGAGAGAAGCTGGTAAAAATCTTTAAAACATGCAGGTTAGTAGGTTTGCAGACTCAAAGGCATTCCAGCCCTAGAACTATTGCTTACTGCTTCCTCCAGCCTCAGTATGCAGATCTGCAGAAAGGTGGCAAAATAAGGAAATTGCTACAGTAGGGATTGAAACTGCAAGTATTCAAGCCCTACTATGGTAGTAGACCTGGCATAATCAGAGAGGCTATTATCAGAGCACTTACATAATGAGATTGCTGCCATAATTTGTCACCACACTACATGGCACCAAAGGGACAAGTAGATCTTTTTACAGGACAAGTAGATTTGAGAAGCAACCTGTCCACTGGACAAGTAGATACTTTAATAAATTCCACACCCCTGGCATTTTTGAAAACTAGACACCTAAGGGAATCCAAAATGGGGTGACTTGTGGAGCTCTGACCAGGTTCTGTTACCCAGAATCCTTTGCAAACCTCAAACTTTGACCAAAAAAACACTTTTTCCTCTCATTTCGGTGACAGAAAGTTCTGGAATCTGAGAGGAGCCACTACTTTCCTTCCACCCAGCGTTCCCCCAAGTCTCCCGATAAAAATGGTACCTCACTGGTGTGGGTAGGCCTAGCACTCACGAAAGGAAATGGCCCAAAACACAACATGGACACATCACATTTTTTCACAGAAAACAGAGGTGTTTTTTACAAAGTGCCTACCTGTGGATTTTGGCCTCTAGCTCAGCCGGCACCTGGGGAAACCTAGCAAACCAGCGCATTTTTGAAAACTAGACACCTAAGGGAATCCAAGATGGGTTACTTGTGGGGCTCTGACTAGGTTCTGTTACCCAGAATCCTTTGCAAACCTCAAACTTTGGCCCAAAAAACACTTTTTCCTCTAATTTCGGTGAGAGAAAGTTCTGGAATCTGAGAGGAGCCACAAATTTCCTTCCACCCAGCGTTCCCCCAAGTCTCCCGATAACAATGGTACCCCACTTGTGTGGGTAGGCCTAGCGCCCACGAAAGGAAATGGCCCAAAACACACCATGGACACATCATATTTTTTCACAGAAAACAGAGATGTTTTTTGCAAAGTGCCTACCTGTGGATATTGGCCTCTAGCTCAGCCGGCCCGGGGGGCAGAAATGGCCTAAAATAAATTTGCCCCCCAACCCCCTCAGGGAGCGACCCTTGCCTATGGGGTCGCTCCCCTTGCGTGACGTTGGCGCAAAAAAAAGATCCCCAGAGCCTAGTGGTTTCTGCCCCCCTTGGGGGCAGATTGACCTAAAATCGGCCGATCTGCCCCCAAAGGGGGCAGAAATGGCCTAAATACAATTTGCCCCTCCAGGGGAGTGACCCTTGCCTAAGGGGTCGCTCCCCACCTCATAAATAGAAAACAAAACAAAAACAACAAAAAAAGAAAAATGATCCCTGGTGCCTAGAGGTTTCTGCCCCCAGGAGGGACTGAAAAGGCCTTTAAAAAAAAAGCCCCCCCTGGGAGCGACCCTTGCCCAAGGGGTCGCTCCCCTTGCGTGAAATTCGCGGAAAAAAACAACTCCCTGGTGTCTAGTGGTTTCTGTCCCCCTTGGGGGCAGATTGGCCTAATAAAAATAGGCCAATCTGCCCCTAAGGGGGGGCAGAAATGGCCTAAATATAACTTGCACCCTAGAGGAGCGACCCTTGCCTAAGGGGTCGCTCCCCACCTCAAAAATATTTAAAATAAAATGCTCCCTGGTGCCTAGAGGTTTCTGCCCCCAGGGGGGCAGAAAAGGCCTTTAAAAAAAATGCCCCCCCTGGGAGCGACTCTTGCCCAAGGGGTCGCTCCCTCATGCCAATTTCATTTAAAAAAAATCCCTGGTGTCTAGTGGCCGTTTTAGCAGCCGGATTGCTTGTAATCCGGCTGCTAAAACGCTGAGAGAGACTTCAAAGGGAAGGAAATAACTTTCTTTCCCTTTGAAGCCTCTCTGGGCCTTCTCCACGTGATCGGAAGAGAAATGCTTTTGCATTTCTCTTCCGATCGCGGTGGAGGCCTTGTGACAATCAGCGCGCTGACATCACAGGGGGTTGGGGGGGTTGGGGTGGAAGGGGGAGGGCTTCCCCTTCCATCCCTGCCTTGGGGGGGGGGGAACCCCACAGAGGGAGCGCTAGCGCTCCCTCTGGGCTCTATGCCCAGGACGTAATGGTTACGTCCTGGGCACACGAGCACTGTGCCTCAGGACGTAACCATTATGTCTTGGGCACAGAAGGGGTTAATAACAATGGAGTGAGTGAAAATCAGCAAGCATGCTCACTACCCTGCTGCTACTGTGCCACTGATCCTGGTATCCATGCGCTTACACAGGTGTGGCATCAAATCCTTCCCGGCGCTCCCCCAGGGCTGCCGGCTTCTATCATGAATAGAAGATGCAGACAGGAAACAGAGATTCTCCTGCAGCGCTTCCTGTCGCCCACCTCGATTCACCCGGGGCCCGTTAACTTCGCAGAGCACGGTGCGGCAAACCAGAAGTGAGGCTGCGGCTATTCCAATCGGGGAAGCGCTGTGCATGCAGGCAGCTAAGGCAGCACTTCCAGCCTGCCTCTACTTCTTTCAGGCTGTGCTCAGCCTTCATTTGTCCTGGATTCGGCTCTCAGTATGGCATCAGCCTCATCAACGCATCAATGTTGTTAGTCACAGTGTCCACCAGGTGACAATCCACCAGTGGGGTGCGTCCTCAATTTCCAATTGGTGAAGGCTTAATGACCCTTAGCTGCCCATTTGGCCTTTTTAACACTGAGGCGATCCCACGGGTTCCTGGTGATCCACCCTTTTGAGTGATGCTGGCCAATCTACCCTTCCATTTTTGCAGGCTCCAGTCTTCCTGCTTCTCGGATCCCAGCCCTAGGTCCGCATTTGGTGCGGGCTCCTCAGTGGTTCTGCTGCACCTCCAGGCCCACAGTATTGTTGGTTGTTAAGCCATGAACGTGTGTGGATTCAGAGGAGTTGTTCTCAAGAAAGTATAGAACTAGTCCTACTTTCGCAGATTTAGCTTCTTACTTAATGGTATATTGCAGAGCAGAATAACACTGTATTCCGTAAGTATACCATATGCAGAACAGTTCTGACAGTGTTGCCTAAATATATTAGAAACATAAACAAATGTGTAATTAATTTTGTAGCAACTAGACCGTCTGCAATTTGATACAACCCTATCCCCAACCCTTTGACAAACATCCACCTGCACCTCTTAGATTTTGATCTAACCCAGCTGTTGACCCATGTATATTTTTTGTCCTCCTTGCCTCTGTACCAATTTATTATGTCGTACCAGCCTCATATTTTCCACAAAAAATATCATTAAAAAATACATACATGTATAGGGACTCTCAATCAATGCTCTTTCACCACTGGTATGTTCAAATGTCACTGAAAGTATGCTCCCTTCCACCACACAGCACAAAGCATAGTTCAGCTGACCAGACCACTCCAGCAATTGGATTCTTTCACTTTGACTGTGCCCCTACACATGTCCTCATAGACCTGAAAAAAAGTTTCTCTAAAAATTGGACTTTTTATACACTTGTACATTCCAGTGATGCGAGTCCCTATGTATGGTAGGGTTCTATCGACTATTTTAATAACACTGAAGAAGGAATGTATGTCGGAACGACGCCTACAGGAACAACGAATGCCTGAACAACGAGGTCCGAACACTAATGCCTTTACCACGAATGCCTTAACAACGATTTTTCATTGTAAAGGCATTCCTGGCAAAGGCATTAGTAATAGGCATCCATTGTTCCTGCATGCCCCCCTGTCCCTCCACCCCTAAAACCACACCAACCCCCCACCTCCTCCCTAAAATTACAGTGACCCCCACCCTACCCCCAAAACATAAAACAACCCCAACCCCCACCCCATCCCTGAAACCTAAAGTACCCCAACCCCCACCCCTAAAACTACTCCGAGCCCCCCACCCTGCCCCTAAACCTAAACCCTGCCCCTAAAACTGAAAATACCCCGACCCCCACCCCTGTCCCTAAAACTACTCCGAGCCCCCCACCCTACCCCTAAACCTAAATCCCCCCAACCCCCATCCCGCCCCTAAAATTACCTGACCCCCTACCCACCCCTAAAACCTAAAACCCCAACCCTCCACCCCCTAAAACTGAAAATACCCCGACCCCCCACCCCGCCCCATAAACTAAAACCCCAACCCCCCACCCGCACCCCGCCCCTAAAACTGAAAATACCCCGACCCCCCACCTCCACTCCGCCCCAAAACTGAAAATACCCCGACCCCCCCACCCCGCCCCTAAAACTAAAACCCGACCCCCCACCCCGCCCCTAAAATGGAAAATACCCCGACCCCCCACCCCGCCCCTAAAACTAAACCCCCCACCCCTGCCCCTAAAACAGAAAATACCCCAACCCCCCACCCTGGCCCTAAAACTAAAACCCCGACCCCCCCACCCCGCCCTACCCCTAAAACAGAAAATACCCCGACCCGCCACCCACGCCCCTAAAACTAAAACCCCACCCGACTCTAAAACGGAAAATACCCCACCCTGCCCTAAAACTAAAACCCCCACCACCGCCCCTAAAACGGAAAATACCCCGACCCCCCACCCCGACCCTAAAACTAAAACCCAACCCCCCACTCCGCCCCTAAAACGGAAAATACCCGACCCCCCACCCCACCCCTAAAACTAAAACCCCGACCCCCCACCCCTGCCCCTAAAACAGAAAATACCCCGACCCCCCCACCCCCGGCCCTAAAACTAAATCCCCGACCCCCTACCCCCGCCCCTAAAACGGAAAATACCCCGACCCCCCACCCCTAAAACTAAAACCCTGACCCCCCACCCGCCCCTAAAACTAAAACCCCAACCCCCCACCCCGCCCCTAAAACAGAAAATACCCCGACCCCCCTTTCCGCCCCAAAACTAAAACCCCGACCCCCCACCCCCGCCCCATTTACCTGAGTCATCGCCTCATTGCGTCGTCCTCCTCAGCTGACTCCCTTGTTTGTGCCTTAACCACGCATGTGCGTTGTTCAGCACATGCGTGGTTAAGGCACAAAACAACAAAGTCGTGGTTAAGGAAAGCGTTGTTCCACTTTCGTTAACCAGGACTTCGTTGTTCCGGAGTCAGCCGTAAGGGCGTTTCCCTTGAAGAAGTGATGCCATCAATAATGTTGTTTGAGGTGTCATCAGTAATGTCATAATTGATGTAATTTCACATGTCATTAGTAGTGTTATATAGTCATAAGCAGTGCATAGCGGAGGTGTAAGTTATATTTCGCTTATTATCAACACCTAATTATAACATAACTTTAACCAATGTTTTTTTCAATAAATTTCTATTCTATTTTAGGTAAGATTCTATTACCATGACTAACTATAGCGTCACTTTAAACTTTGTATATTTTCAGTGAATTACCATTTTTTTTTTTTGTAAGTAAGATCATATTACCATACCTGACTATAAATAACATCTATTTAACCTTTGTTTTTTTCAATTAATTTCTAGTTTTGTTTAACATATTCAGCCAACACTTGCATCAGACGCAGGCCCACCCCCTGCTGGTGGTCAACTTACTGCAGCCTGTCGATCAGGTCAACTGGTCAGGTTGGTGCTCTGCTCCCCCATCCCCCCTTAACTGATTCTGTCTCTGCCTCCTCCCTCCTGCTCTGTGTGGTCCTTTGTTTTGCCACTGCCCCTCTCACTTGCCTTTCTTGCTTAACTTGCTGCAACTATCCACCTGCTCCCTGCTTTATGTTGTCTGAGTCAATGCCCCTGCCCCTTCCTCCTGCCCTGCATGGTCTGATGAGCTGCCACTGCCCTTCCTGTTTACCCTCAGTGGTTAGCTTATTGTCCCTGCTCCCTTTGACCTAGTTTCTGTTGTCTGAGTCCATGCCCCTGCCCACTTACTACTGTCTGGCATGGTATGGTATGCTGCTCCTGCCTGCTCTCCATGGTTTATCTTATCCATGTGAATGCCTCTGTCCCCTCCTTCATACCCTTCATGGTGCATTGAGTTGTCACTGTCCCTCCCACCTGCCCACCCTTTTCAGCATGCTGCTGTTGTCCCTGCGTCCTCCCCCTTGCCTTCCAGTACTCCCGGTCCATGCCCTTAACCCCTCACTCCTGCCCTCTGTGGTCTGTTGAGCTGCCACAGCCTCATCTGCCTGCACTGTGTGGTCAGCTTTCTGCCACTGCCACTGCTCCCTTCCCCTGGTGTCCGTTGTCTGAGTCTAGCATCAACGTCCTCCTTCTGCCATCCATGGTCCTTTGTGCATGCTCCAGCCCTCTTCATCTTGCCCACCATGACCCGTTGTGCTGCCACTATTCCTCCTGCCTGCCATAAATGGTCCATGGTGCTGCTACTGCCCCTTCCCCCTTCTCTGCATGGTCAGCTTGCTGCCTCTGCCCCTGACCACCTTCCCTCTGTTGTCCATCTGTGTGCACCCTTATCCCTTCACTCCTACCCTCCAATGCCCCTAGTGCCTGCCAGATTTCTTCACTGCCACCCCTCCTCTGCTCTCCTTTGTCTGTGAACATGCTTCTTCCTCTTGCACATGCCATCCATGGTCCATTGAGCAGCCACTGCCCCTCCTTCCTGCTCTACATGGTCTGTTGTACTTGCCCTGCCCCTCCGGCCTGCCCTGTGTGGTCAGCTTGCTGCTCCTGTCCCCTCCCCCATTGTTCAGGTCTATGCTTCTACCCCACTCTTCCGCCTCCATGGTTTGTTGTTTTGCCACTGTCCATCCTCCCTGCCCTCCATGATCTTATGTACTGCTACACTCCCTTCAGCTTAACCTAGAAGGTCTGTAATGGTGCCACTGCCCTCAATGGTTTGTGGTGCTTCCACAGCCTCTCTGTCGTCATGGTTGGCTGCTGACCTTGCCCTCCTTCCTGCCTGCCCTAATGCTCTGTTGTTCTTCACCTGCCATGTGTGGTCCATTATGCTGCCACTGCCATCCTGCCATGTAGGCATTGTCAGTTTGATGCCTTTGCTCTCACACTCCCCTCTGTCCTCCGTTATCCAAGGCTGTGCTCTTGTCTGCTCCCTCCCTACAGTGTTCTAATGAACTACTAGAGTGTTAACATTCTGTTTGTATGACTAAAGTGTAGCACACCTGAAGTCATGTTGATGGAATCAAAACTGTAAAACCTAACACATTCCCTACAGAAATTAACAAAATTAAATTGTGATTAGTACTCTAGAAAGCTATAATTAGGACATATTTTCTGAGTTCTCAAATGACTTTTAACCAAGTGGCTATTTTTATATTTTTTATCCAATTGATCACTTGATTATTTGTTACACAAGTTTCTTAAGCAATTTGCACACTTCTACAAAATGGGCTATATTTGGGTGATATTTGGGCTACATTTTGGGCTCTTATTTTCAGGGGTGGCCATCTTGTGAGATTTCTCTGTTACCAAGCTTCCTCATGTATATATTTTGTGCAGTATCCTCTGTAGAAAACACTTTCAGTGTTGTAACTTTGATTCCATTAAGATGGCTTAATGTGTGCTCCACACTTTTGTAATAAATACAGAATGTTAGCACGCTAACTTGTTATTAGAACACTGTGGTATGACTCCGAATCACCACCAGGGTGTTAACTGGGAGGCTACTGCTGGAGCTGAAAGTACATTTTTCAGTCTGCATGTCAGAATGTTTGATTGATTTGTATTGGGAATATATTTGAGAAGTCATAGGGAATGTGTTCTAATTTTGCTAATAGGGCATTAATTATAACTTCTATGAAAAAATGAACCTCTTCAATTTATTAATTACTAAAGGGATTGTTCTACGTTTTATAGCTTTGATTCAATCAAGATGGCTTCAAGTGTGCCATACGTTTGTCATAAATACAAGTTAGCTCTCTAGTTGTTCCTTAGAACACTGTGGGAGGCTGCAGTAGAACACAGGGTAATCAACAGGCAGGCTGTTGCTTCTGTTGGAAGTACATGTTTTACTCAGTATGTCAGACTTCTGATGGATACAACTACCTGTGGATTCCTCACCTATTGAATACTCCCATTGCGCCAGCATTCGACGGAAATCTTCTTCCTAGCTTCTGCACGTCGACGAGGACGTCACAATTGCCCACGTGACGCCGTCTGACGTCATACAGGCAATAAGAGGTCCTCGCCGACGTGCCGACGTCAGTTCCCTTTTTTCCGTGCCATTCGAACGACGGTTATTCTTTCAGGGAGCTACTGTTACTACTCGACGTAGTTACAGTTATTTTTTGCTGTTTTAGCTTTGAGACAGTTTACAATGTCGCAAAGAAAGTCAGGATTCAAGCCCTGCAACGAGTGCGGTGGCAAAATGTCGGTTACGGACCCACATTCTGACTGTTTGTGGTGTCTTAGTTCCGACCACGATGTTGACAAGTGTGACTCTTGTCAACATATGAATCCAAAGGCCTTGAAAGAACGTGAGGCCAAGCTTTTTTTGGCAAAGTCAAAGAAAAAGGAGAAAAGACATCACCGCAAGTCGTCTTCACCGAAGTCGCATCGGCATCATCGGGACTCCCGGCGTCGTTAAAAATCTCGACGCCGGTCGAGTAAGGAGAGGTCGCGATCGAGGTCACCTTCGACTTGACGCCGGAAGACTTGGGAAGTTAGTCCCACCATCTCTCCCCAACCGTAGACGCCGTTGGCATCTCCGACTTCCTCGACTTCGCCGACGTCGCCTGTTAATCCTCCTTCTGTGTTCGAGGTTCCACGGCGTCAAGAGTTTTCTCCGACTTTGCAGACGTCGGGACCGGCGTCGATGTCGCCTCCAACCCAGGCACCTCAGTACCCGGCTTTCCCGGCCCCTGGAGCCGATAGTTCTGAATTCTTGAATGCGATGTTCTCCATCTTTCAACAGATGGCTCCAGGTGGTGGACCGGCTGGTCCTTCGGGCCCTTTGGCCTTCAGTATGGGTGCTCCGGCTCTGCTTCGACCGGCATCCTTTATGCCCTTTCTTCCCTTGGGAAATGTGGGCTCGGCGCTGGTGTCGGCGCCTATGGCGTCAGCGTCGCAGCCAGCGACGCCAAGTAGACCTGCACCAGCGCCGGAACAGTCTTCTGTCCATCCTACTCCTCGTTCGGCGCCGAAGAAATCCATGGCGCCGTTAGATCCGGCGTCTGATGGATTTGAGGAGCGGCGTCAAGCTTCGACATCTGCTGACGCCATGTCGACGCTGAGGATAGAGGAGAGATTACATTCGAGGAGGCTTGCTCTTCGCCTCCTTGAAGAACAAGAATATCGGAGACAGACATTGGAGGAAGGGGAGATTGAGGACTCTCGTGAAGATCTCCATGGCTTGGACACGGCTAGTGGTCTGGACACCTCTCCAGAATGGGACTTGTCGTCACCTGGGGAGTACACGGAGGAGTCTGCAACATTTCATTCGGTCATCAGAAAGGCAGCTGACTTTTTGGACCTCCCTTTGCCGGTGTCTGAGCCTAAGCCAAACATTTTAACAGAAGTTTTGCACCCTGCCTCACCAACTGCAGAGCCACTTCAGCCTTTTAATGAGGCTCTGTTGGATCCGATCATGGAAATCTGAAAGAAGCCGGTGTCATCTTCGGTGGTGAATAGATCTGTGGCTCGAAGATATCGAGTTGCACCTGCTGACCCAGGATTCCTCTCCAGGCACCCAACTCCTGAAAGTCTAGTGGTTCGGGCTTCATGCTCAGCCCGGTCTGCTCCAGGATCGTTTCCAGCTGTGCCCTCAGATAGAGACTCTAAGAAAATGGACATGTCGTCGAAGAAGGCTTTCTCGTCATGTAGCATGGCTTTGAAATCCACCAATGCTACCTGTATTTTAGGGAGATTTTTGGTCCTGGGCAAAGGACCATCAGATTTGCTTGGTAGCAAATCATCTGGCCGGAGTCTTGAACGTACGTGCGGACAGTCTCAGTCGCCGTTTCTCGGCCGATCACGAGTGGCGTCTCCATTCAGATCAGGTCCGTCTAATCTTCCAGATGTGGGGGTTTCCTCGGATAGATCTGTTTGCCACTCGGGAGAACTCACACTGCCCATTATTCTGCAGCCTCCAGTATCCGGGACAAGGAGCATTGGGGGACGCGTTTCAGATGACCTGGTGCGACCAGTTGCTTTACGCGTTTCCCCCCATACCCTTGATTCCTCGAGTTTTGAGGAAAATACGCCAAGACCGGGCCCAAGTCATCTTAATAGCTCCGGATTGGCCAAGGAGGGTATGGTACACAGACCTTCTCCAACTCTCACTGTGCCCCCCGCTCCGTCTCCCTCTCAGGGCAGACCTCCTCTCGCAGTCGCAGGGGCAGGTTTTACACCCCCACCTCCAGAGCCTGCACCTTCATGCCTGGAGATTGAACTGGGCAACCTGAGTTCCTTTTCTCTCCCACCTGATGTAGTGGATGTTATCTTATCACAATCCACTAAATCTATCTACGCTAATAGGTGGGCTAAATTTGTGATTTGGTGTGGAGAGAGGCAAATTGATCCCTTACGTGCTCACTTATCAGATATCTTGTCTTTTGCATTGTCTCTGGCACAGAGGGGAGGGGTTGTGCAGTGGCTACAGTTAAGGGATATTTGTCTGCCCTGTCGGCCTTTCTATGTCTTCCGGACCAGCCTTCTCTATTCAAATCCCCTATAGTACTTAGATTTTTAAAAGGTCTTATTAACAAATTTCCTCCTACTCCCTTCATTATGCCTCAGTGGGATCTAAACCTGGTTCTGACTTTTCTAATGGGTCCCCCGTTTGAGCCTATGCATTCTTGCCCCTTAAGGTTATTGGTCCTAAAGACTGTTTTTCTTGTTGCAATTACTTCCGCAAGAAGAGTGAGTGAGCTGCAGGCTCTATCTGTTAAACCCCCTTATACATCTTTTTATGGGGACAAGGTGGTGTTGAGGACTAAGGCTGCTTTCCTACCGAAGGTTGTTTCACCCTTTCATATGGCCCAAACGATTACTCTTTCCTCGTTTTATCCTCCGCCTCATCCTTCAAAAGAAGAAGAGAGACTACACCGCTTAGACCCAAGGAGAGCGCTAAGCTTTTATGTGGACAGAACGAAGGATTTCAGGCTGGAGGATCAGCTCTTCATCAGGTACGTGGGAAAGAGGAGAGGAAAGGCAGTCCACAAGAGAACACTCTCCAGGTGGGTCATTCTTTGCATTAAAATGTGTTACCCTTTAGCAAAGAAAGAACCCGCTGATGGTATAAGAGCTCATTCCACCAGAGCTAAGTCGGCCTCTTCGGCCTTGGCTAGGGGTGTTCCTGTGGTCGACATCTGCAAGGCCGCAACTTGGTCATCCCTCCACACTTTTGCGAAGTATTACTGCTTGGACTTTGAGGTTAGGAGGGATGGCCACTTTGCACGGTCAGTGCTGCAGGATTTCTTGGTTTGACCATTCAGGCACCCACCACCGAGTGCGGTACTGCTTTGGGACTCTATTCAATAGGTGAGTAATCCACAGTTAGTTGTATCCATCAGAAGAACGAGTTACTTACCTTCAGTAATGACTTTTCTGGTGGATACATTAGCTACCTGTGGATTCCTCACGGTCCCACCCGCCTCCCCGTTGCCTGTCTGGTCTAACCAAGTTATTCTTGGGTGTGCTCCTCGTGGTATTTGAGGGTTTGTATATATACTGTATATATTTATTTATGTATTTAAAAAAAAAATGGAAAAAAAAATCTTGAGTTTTTGAAATTATGTATTTATCTTGAATGTCATTAAATATGGTTATTTGGTTATTTATCTTAATGGTCTATTAGTCTCAGGCACGTAAAAAATGTTGGTACTGACGTCTGCACGTCGGCGAGGACCTCTTATTGCCTGTATGACGTCAGACGGCGTCGCGTGGGCAATTGTGACGTCCTCGTCGACGTGCAGAAGCTAGGAAGAAGATTTCCGTCGAATGCTGGTGCAATGGGAGTATTCAGGAGGTGAGGAATCCACAGGTAGCTAATGTATCCACCAGAAAAGTCGTTACCGAAGGTAAGTAACTGATTCTTTATCCTCACATGACTGAGGAGGATAGTTTGAATTTAGTGAAAATATGCTCTCATTTTAGTCTATGAAGCACCTCTATGAGAAAATCATGCGAAAAAAAAACTGTTTTCTCATCAATGGATCAGCATCTAACACAGAGTAAAATGGAGATTTTCTTAGCTTTAGTGAAAGTAAGCCTTGATTTTGATAAAGATAAGGAGGGTGGTAACCTGTCTTCTTTTCTTGCCTTTAATTGGATGGCAGCCATGAAACAAAACTACAGTTCCCATAAATCAAGTAAAAACAACTGCAGTATAACATCATGGCATTGATGTAGCTAACAGATTACACTATTAACATCTTCACTAGAAGTAACAAGTCCTATTTTCTTGCACAAGCAGCTCAAGAGCTTTTCTGAAATAAGAATAGTAGCCAATACATTTGTAAACACCATCAGCAAAGTAAAGCAAAATGTTTTCTGGCAAACTCTACCAGAAGAAGCCTGTGCTGATCCCACAATGCAAACCTGGTAGCGATATTGAATGTATTGTGGGGGAAAATCTCCATAGCTGAACTGACCATCTCATGAAGGACATTTTTCTTATTAAAATTCTCCTTAAGCTAGCTGGTTATTGGATACAGGAGGCACAGTTACAAAGAATAAAGTGGAGGGTTAACATAACCTACGTGGCAGAATAATATTCACCTTTGTGTCTTTAATTAACAGAATCAAGGTTTCCTCTGACTAAATCTGAGAAAATCTCTATTTTACTTCAATACCAGAGGCTCCTATTATGCTTGTTTACAGCACAGCAACAACATAATTTGCCGCTTGTCTTGGATCGGGAGAAGAAATCATCTAGATAAGCAATTATTCTTACCTCTTGTGCTCTCTTATGTGCATTGACAGCCAAAAACAGAGCAAATGGTAGGGTTCTGAATTGAAAAAAGCTGTTTCCCCTTTAAAAATGTAGAAATTTCCACTATGCAAGGTGAGCCAGAATTGCCAGATATGCATCATGCAAATCCAAGAGTACCATCTAATCTTTGTCGTGCAATGAATCCCTAAGATTGTATCCATATTGAAATGGAGATATATGACATAGTTGATGAAAGCCTTTGAATTGATTTCCGGGCAGTATTTTTTGTTTTTCTTTTGAACTTGAAAAATAGTACTTACAACCTTTTGGATTGTATGTAGATATCTCTATGGCCTGTTTTTATAGTAGAGAAATTACCTCTTGAGTTGCTAGTAATTCCTGATCCTTGGCAAAGGAAAGTGGAAGAGGGATTGTAGTTTGAACGAGAGGGGCATGAAAGTCTACACAATAACCTGATCAGTTTATAATGTTTGTAATATCCAAGGATCTTCTGTTATCAACTGCATATGCAGAACAAAATTGAGTTAAATGACCTCCCGCAGGTGGTTGTCTGGAAAATTAAATGTCTTAACTGGGTTTTGGGATCCTCTGCTTCTGTAACCATGTTCTCTAAATCATCTGATTCTTAGTGGGAAGAATTATGGTCTAAAGTTTAATTGGAATTTGTAGGAACCTCTGCTACACCTATTTGGGTATAATGGCTGGCAAAGCATCTCCTTCCTTTCCTAGCCCTGCCAAAAACCCTAGTGCCAAAATTGTTCATGAAGATAGTTATGCCTTATCTATAGAGGCAAATGTAGCTAAATATTTACTAAGATCTTTAATGAAGCTGTCTCGTATAATATGCCATTTCGACCTGTCTCTTGAGCCTTCAAATTTCCCTGTTAGGGATTTATTTTGAACAGTTAACTCCTGTGCCCTCAATTCTTGCTTCCTCTGCTAAATCCAACATTCTAGTTAGAGGGGCGATCAAATCCAAAAGCCTAACTTTGCAATTAGCCCACACCCTGTCAACCTCTTTTTTATTATCTTTCCCAAACCTGGTAAAAATGATTACATATTTGGTCCTATTACTGGGTTAGCAATTGTTTTATTAGGTAAAGAAGGGTGTGGTCATTCAGATTGGAGTCTATTCTGAGAGCTTTTATCTAAAGGTTGTCTTATTTGTTGGCAACATATTGTGACACATTAATATATGGAGTCCACTCAGTAAGATTTGGGTGACAAATTGAAGTTGGGTCTAACATTGGTTAACAGGCAAAGTCTAGTAAACACTCCTTGGGGAATTATTCAGTGAATTAGATAACTCTCCCAATTCAAACAGAAAAGGTTTACGCCTGTTCTCCGAAGGGCCTGACCAGATCATTGTCTGGGTCATCCTTATCATGATCATAATCTGTATTTCCCTAAATCATCATCTGTATCATGCAGTTGAACAACATGCATAGGTAATTGTATGTTGCCACCTTAACAGGGAGAATCCAGTTTTGGAGAGTTATTTGTATTTAATAATTCAGTAAAATCACGCCTTTTCCCTTCTTTACAATGGACACATTTTTTGGTTATTGGAATCATGTGCAGGCATCTTTGGCATAGAGGTTTCAAACGTCTTTGATATATTTGAATTTGGGTTAGAGACTGCTTGTTGTGTTATAAAGATAATCAAATTGGCTCTGAAAGTCTGTGCCTCCTCTTCCTCACTCTAGGACTTTATGGTGAAAATATATAAAGGAAAAGAAAGGAATTAAATATTAATATGTTAAAGTACTGTAAATATTAAACACATACAAATATTAAATAATGAATATTTAAATATAATTTTTGTTATGTTTAATAGGCATCTCAAACCCTATATCATTGAGGAAAACTGAATCTGGAAGCTTTAATCATGGCAGGCTATAAAAAGAGAGAGGCGGATCCCTGGGCATTTTCTAGGCATGTCTCAGGTGTGCTCTAACAGAGAAATTTAGCAGTTGTATTCGGTGAGCCATGGAGATTGTAGTATCGCCCACCAGGAGGCGTGGCCTGGGAGCAACTCACTGAGGGGACGGGCTCCCCTCTTAGAAAGAAGAGGCTACAATGGATACCACTAATGAAAAGGTGCAAAGTGTTGGATATTTGAGAGAGTAACTCTAGAGGAAAGCAGGTGCACACAAGTCAGTTGGACCGCATTAAGAAAGGGGAAAACATATAAACAGTGATTCAATAAAGAGAAATCTGCCTTGATAAATATAATAGTATAAAACTACATTTGTAAGTATTTCTTATATCATTTTGACTAAAAGGCATAAAAGAATACTTGACTGCACGGGCAGGAAAACAAAAGTCTGCTCCAAAATAGCGGGACCATTTTTAAACCTCCGGCCAAGTGAGAGCAGACATCACTTCCCTTTCCTCATTCTAGCAGGCTGCGAAGGCATGTCTCTTCCTACTCAGCAGGAGCGAGGAAAAATGGTCCCACCAAGTGGGAGCAGACTACTGTGTCCCAAGGGTGGGCTCCTCAGAACACAGTAATTGTGCCAGCTCCTGAGATAGGGTCTCTGGGGCCTGTTAAGCCTTGGGGAGGGAGGTCAGTGGCCCTCCCCTTTCATTTCAGATCAGACCCAGGGGATAGGGTCCCCTGGGCCTCATGAGGCTCGGAGATGGGGTAACATACCCCTTACACTTTTTGATGATGTCGCCCATGGGGAATGGGGGGCACTGGGGTCTGTTGAGGCTTTGGGAGGAGGTGGTGCATCCCCTCCCTTTATTATGATGTTGGCCCTAAGGGATCCGGTTCTAGGGCCCGTGGACAGTTGGGAAGGGGATTTGTGCACCAGCCCTTTATTTTGATGATGGCCCCCGGGATGGGGTCCTAATGGCCCCTAGAGGTTTGTGGAGGGCAGCTACCTGTGGCCCTCCCCTTAACGAGGATTTCTGGGACCTGGCCCAAACCTGGGGGATATTTTCTGCTGTAGCACAAGTTTGCACTTAAAAAAAAAAAAAGAATTGCCACTGATTTGGGGATCCTCCACGAATTGCCTGTATTTTTTTTTTTTTTTTACTTTGGCCCCTGGCAGAGTCCATCTGGAACCCCCACCAGCAGGCCTGGTGGGATACATTTATCCCTACCCTGTCCACGTATGCCTCTTTCTATTTTTTTTAAAGGACTCAGGACCGAGTCCAGAGTCCTAAAATGGCTGCCACCACATCATTGTTGATGTGGCTGCAGCCAGTCAGATCCCAGCATGAGATCTGTTGGGCCCACAGATCCTCCGCAGCATGAAATATACTAAGTTTCTAAGCATTACTTGCTCAAAAACTACTGAACGGATTAACACCAAATAACAAAAAAACATGCTTACTGGACCAAGATCCTGCTTTCGGCTAAATTTGGTGTAAATCCATTGAGCAATTTTTGCGGTATTGCATGGAAGCATTAACAAAGAAAATGTGTTTCAGAACACCCTCTTTTTCTGGATCCCCACTTGGCAGATCACTCAGAAACTCTCCAGGAAGGAGCTGAAGTGATTGAGTCTTTTTAAAAAAAAGTTTTGTGAAGATTTGTAAAATGGAGTCAAAGTTATTAGCAATACAACATATGCTTTTCCTATGGAAATGCAGACTGCACTACAACTACCCAGTGGTGACCGCAACTGAGTAATATATGGAAAAACACTTTTCATCAAATATCTTTTTTGTGTTGCTTCATGTGTGATGATATTTTGCTTCTTCCTACCACATTATAGGGCTGTGGGATCTGATATAAGCAACTTGAATTATTAGCATACATGTATACTACCTCTTAAACACCAATTTTCTAAGAATAAATTTGATGCAACTTAAATTGACCAGTACTTTACACTAGCTGTCAGTCAGATGTTTAGCCAAAACACTAATAATAAAAATCAAGCGTTTTAACCAACCAGCACGAGCCATTAAGTTGCTGAGCCCTACTTGCAACACAGGACCCAAGATTTTTCCATGCCACTTAACTTTAGAATGCTTGTTTACACACATGTTTTTATACTACACACATAAACATATACATGCATGATTACATTTTTGAAGGTAAATGTTAGTTCCTACACAAAGTAGGGTGTCATCACTTATTATCGATACAAATTAAAACATTTATTGAAAACTGTAATTTTGGCACATTATTACAAGCTAGCTTTGTCAAGTTTATCCTATGGAAAACACACACAAATCATAAAAATAACAAAAGTGTGTATGCAATTTTCTATGTTAAAGCCACACGCCCTCCGCTTGGTGAGGATAATTTGAAGCAGTTACATCTGAGTTCAGCGGGATCTCCGCTAACGACTCATAAAACTGTAGTTTCATGATTTTTTAAAAATATTTTTGCATTTGCCACGAGATGGACCTGTATTAACGACTTGTGGAACTAATGATTGAGCCAAAAACACTGAAATTAACCAGCTATAATTAAATGAACTAAATATAATTTGCACCCCCACCAGGCTCTGCTTATGACCTGGCATATTACATCACAAAATCATTGATGAGATCACTGATGACATGTCAAATGGCATCCATAATGACAAGGGTTTTTTAAAAAACTAAAGCTAAAATCGTTTTACCTTGCCTAACTATAACATCAATTTAACCTTTCTTTTTTCAGTGAATTGCTATCATTAGATAAGCCCACTGCTACAAAGGTACTAAGGAGTACATTTACCTATAATGCCGCTCAAAAACAGTTTGCTAAAAATACTGTTGAAGGTGAAGGCAATTGACTTTTGATAACCAATGCTATAGATTTCAAAACTGTATATAAAGAAATCAATAACAATAACAATGATATTGTCAATATTCTTGCTTCCACTTCAACATCCTGCAGAGGGATGTATGTAGGGTAATATCTGTACAGGCCTGCAGTCCATAGTGGTCAATTAATTTCCCCATATGTGTTCATGTTTAAGAGGGCAGCCTCAAGATGCGTAGATGGGTTCCTCTTATAGGGGACACCAGTTCATCCCTTTTCTCCATTCAGCCATCATTGGTGTGGTTGTCAGCCTCCATGCACAGGCAATGTCTATACTCTCCACTGCAGTAGCCATTGTGATTAAGGGCGTGAATTAGATTTTGGCAGATGGGTTGCTCCGTAACAAAAGTGTTAGTTATTCTGTTCGCCGTATTACAATTTCCATAAGATATAATGGAATAGTAATATGGCAGACAGGCTATCCATCACGATTGTGACAGAGCAACCCCTGTCTGCCAAGATCTAAAACACACCCTAAGTGTCATTCACCCCTTGTATTACTGAGATCATCCACAACCCTCACTATGGCGTCTTTGGGTGACAGTGTGCGTGCATCACAGGACGCAAGAGAGGGAGGACATGACTTGCTCCAGTAGTGAATGAATAGGAGACATAGCAATCTCATGTGGAAGAGGTCTGCTTCTGGGCCAGTGTTGGGGTAGGAGGTGGGTGACTGTATCTTCCTAGTTCGCCATGGTTTCATGAGGGTGATATTTGCATAGGGAAGGTAGTTCAGCTGGATCAGCCTTAAGCAGGATGGTATGGCTATTTCAATGGAGGCCATATGGCCTAACTCTGAGCCAGTGTCTTCTAGGGGGCCGACCAAGCTTTCCATTTCCTCCTCAAGAGAGTGAAGACATTGGGGCGTTGTTAATCATGGTATGGTACATGCGCAATACTCCACCCTTCTCCCCATCAGTAGCTAGACCACCAGTGGGTTGTGTTCAAGTAGTGCGTCAGGGCTTTTTTTATTTAACTTGCAAATAAATGTGGAATTGGGTCTTGGAGAGGGCGTATTGTGCCTGAAGGTCCTGGAAAGACCTGACATGGTTTCCTTTCCAGATGTCACCTAGAGCTGTTATGACAATGTTGTCACATGCCTGGAAGCCCTAAAGGAGTGCCTAAGGCAACAACTGTACCATAGTGGGATCTGTTGGGTAAGTGCACCATGCCACCTCCTGGCCTTCAGTGCCACCCGTAAAGCCATGAAGACCACCCGGGTCATATAGGGGAGGTGAGTAGGGATTGGATCTCCGTAAAGTAGTCCCATTACTCTATCCAAGTTTAGTAGAGCCAATTCAGCTTGTTATGCAGAATCATCCTACCCACTGGTCATCCAATCATTGATCACCAGTAGTTGTGTGGATCAATAGTACATTTGGAGATCGACCCACCATCATACCTCAATTGCCTACATTTATTCCACGCAATGCGAGGTGGACAGCTGGCCCATAAGAAGTTGCGAAGCACGGAGGTGAGGTCTCTCTATCACTGGTCAGAGATCAACAATGGGATGTTTTGAAGGACGTAGAGGTAGCGCAGAAGGACCATCATTTTAGATATGTTAACCAGTAGGGATGTCATAATGAAGGCCGCAGTCAGCTCATGAATAAGGGAAATGTGGATCTCCAGCTGTTTAAAGCTCAAGCGCTTTGTGGTATGCAGGATTGGCATTGCATGGTTTCAGTGTCTCTATGGATCAGTACTAACAAGGATTAGCTTGAGTTCACCTCGAGGCCTGAGGACTCTTCATCTAGTTTCATGATAAGGAGACATTTCAGTCACATCAGATGTGGGACAGCCAATTAAAGGAGAACGTTGTCTGCACAGAGTGCGAGTCTGTTCTGCACCGAGCCTTCCCAACCCCATCCCTGCATCTGGGCATTGTATCTTATCAAGCAAGTCCGGGGTTTGATGGTGAAGGCAAACATAAGGGATTACATGGGGCCCCCATGTCAGGTCCCTTGATCTATGGGGAAGGAGTTTGAAAGCACTTTGTTTGCCAGTACTCAGGTCATGGTTTGGAAATAAAGAAGGTCGATCTAACTTTGGATTTGAGTCCTGAAACTTATTTTGATCAGTACAGCTTTTAAGAGGTTCCTGTCCTCCAAGTCAAAAACCTTTTTTAAATCTTGGAGTAGGAGCACACAGGGTTCTGCAATCTCCTGAGTATGGGCCAGTGCAACCTATAGTTGGTGAATACATTGCTGATTTCTTCGGTGGGCATGAACCCACATTGGCCAGGCCTGAGAAAACTTGTCTGAGTTTTGTGGCGATGATTTTCGCAAAGACGTTCACCTCAGTGTGAATGAGGAATATGGGCCTCTATGATCCACACTGAGGTGGTGGTTGGCCTGACTTCAGGATCACAACAATCATGGCTCCATCAGGTTCTGGCAGGAGCAGCCTCTTTGGGTTGTCTCAGTATATATGTTGAAGAGTGAGGGGAGAGGATGTCTCTGAACTTGCTATAGTGTTGCAGGGGGTTGCCATCTGGTTCAGGGGTTTTCCCTGAATGTAGTCCAGAGATGGCCACCTGAATTTCTTACACTGAGATGGGTTTGTTAAAATCTGATCTTTGCCTTGGGGAGCACTACAGAAGCAGGATGTTTGCCAAAAAGGAGCTGATGTCACTCATGGAGGGGACCAAGGTGATTTGCGTATTGCGTCCAATAGTACTCAGCAAAGGTTGCTGCTATTTCAGCAGAATTGGAAAGAAGAATTCCAGTCAAGTCCAGAATTTCGGGCATTATCCTAGTGGCAGTGTCTTTAGTAGCTAGCCCGTAAATTAGTTTACTGGATTTGGCTCCTGCCTCATAAACCCGTTGGGTAGAGGCCCTCCAACATTGCCAGGCCTCATCAAGAGCCATCTGTCTAACAGCGTACCTAGTCAGCTCCAACAGGCATCTGATGTTCTTAGAAAGGCTGGAGGTCTGTTGGTGCTCTAGTGTGGAGATACGGGTCTCAAAGTCTGTTAGGGCTTGCCCTTTGTCTTTTTCGATCTGTTGCATTTAACCCTTGGCAACCCCATGCTCGGTGGCATTTCCTGTAGCCCACCGTGTGCTCACAGAGTCTACGGATCGAGCTTTGTCCGTAAAATAGGCTTATTGTTCAGAGGTGAGAAACTCTGTGCAGTGGTATTCTTGCAAGAACCAGGAGTTAAGACACCACATGTGGCGTTAAGTATGGGTCTGTCCCGCAAATCAAAGTTCAAAAGGAAGTAATCAGAGATCCTTCTGGGAAGGATGTTAGTCTGCCTATCCTGTTTGGGCATTAGTCGCGGAAGAAATCTATAAGGAAGAATGTCTTGTGTGCTGTTGACGTGAGTGTAGGCTTTGTCATGAGGATGGCAGTTTCTCTATATGTGAAAGAGGCCTAATGAGTCTAGCCACCCGGTAGGTTGCTTCGTCTGGGATAAGCAGCATGGGTGGGAGTTCCAGTAGTGGCTATGTTGGGGTTTGATGTAGTGTTAGTCGCCTTCTGTAATTGTTGTGCCTGTGGGAAGGGCCGAGAGCACATCCATGAGGACTGGAAAGGTTTGGATGAGCAGGTGTGATGAAACATATGCACTTAGGATATTGTATGGGCGTCTCTCAAGTAGATCATTAACCCCATCGTACCAACCTATAGGGTTTGTAATTGTGTGTGTGTGGCCTAGAGAGGAAAGGATATGTGCAAGAGTATAGCAACTTATCTGGAACCTCTGGCGAACCCCGCATAGAAGACCCTGTCATACCCAAAGCGTTTCAGAAAGCAGCAGTTTGAACCCAAGAGGTGCAACCGTGAGGCTATGGGCCAGGGTGCACTAGGCCAGTAGTTCATCAGGAGTGCAGCCACAACCCCAGTGCTGAGCTAAAGTGGCTCAGCCATTAATGGTTGGCTTTGGGGGTCTTCAGTCAAACCTCCCAGCGGTCTTGCAGTGGTTTGTGAAACTAATTACGAAGGATGGCAGGGATGGTTGGGAGCGCAATCAAAGTGTGTCCACCATCTTGATTAGGCAGGTCAAGCACCCCTGAAGGCACTTCAAATTACCAATGATTGATAGTAAATGTATAAGCTAGGTTCACAGGTGTTCCATAGCAATCAAACATTTATTCAAAGTTGCAATATTGTTTCTTCAGCCTATACTAGGATTGGTATATCTACTTATCTTTTAGAAAAAAAGCACAATTCATTAGATCACCAAAAGTGTATGTGTGCATTTCATGCTGAAGCCACACACCCTCACCTTTCTGAAGGATGTTTGAAGCAACTGCATTGGACTTGAGATGGTTATTTATTAACAACTTGAGTTATTGCAGTTTTATGATAGACTGGTTGAACAGCAGTTCCCTCTGACTTGAGAGGGATGTCTAGTAAAGTTTTGAAGGGCTGCAACCTTGAAAAAAAATTAAGTTATTGCTTCTGACTCGAGAAGGGATTTAGTAATTACTTGAGGTACAGTATCTGTATGAAAGGTCAGCCCGATGGGCTATGCCAATGCTTGATTTAGTTTGTCACAATGGAAAAATGCTCTGCTTTCTCCTGGCAAGATGAATGCTAAATACATATACCAATAAATAGCAAATTGAATCATTGCAAACTAACCGCGTGCACCAACATCCTCTGGTCCCATTGAAAACTCATCTGATTTACTCAGCAAACATTACAGGGTGTACAAAGCCATCTATACCTATATCACAAAAGGGAGCGGGAGCACAATGCCTGGCTCACGATTCGCCAAACTGCATTGTGGTAAATGAAGTGCATGATATCGCTCACTTTATCTGAACTTCTTCAGTAGTCACCGTTGTTGGTGCAGTCAGTGCTGTGTATCTCTGGGCATGTTTTTCAGGATATTTGTCCTTTAGTAGCAGAGAGTAACAAGTTAAACGTGGGCCTCCTAGCAATCCTTCTCCCAGAACTTTCAGATTTCCATTCCACTCTGAGTGTAAGTGCATCCCAGGTCATATATGTTCTAAACCTGTATAAGTGCAAGTACGAAGACATAGTATATTCTATAGAGACATTCTTTTTTCTTATTGCTTACTTGTTTATATGTGACATGTGAGTGAAAAAGCATTGTTCTAGGTCTGGGCAATCCGTAGGCGGTGTACAGCTTGGTTAGATCTTTGAACTGAGAGGGCGTGACATCATTAGGACCCCTGTATACAAGGTGAAGTGTGCCAGAGTAGTTGTTGCTTTGAAGACAGACTTCTTCAATCTACCCACAGTTCTAATAGTGGCATTTTATGCTACTTGAGTCTGCATAACAGAGGCCCCTCGAAGGACATCATAGACCCGCAATTAAAAAATACAAACATCCATTTAATCTGAGAAACCTTAAAAAATATTTTCCCACAACATTATTTTGTGATAATAAGCAGATCTGTGTCCACCTTGTCCACATATATTTTGACAGCATAGCATACATTGATAGTATTCAGAAGCATTTCGGAAAAGTGGGCACACCTATTCTAGAATTGAGAATCGTTTTTGCAAAGCATCAAGATTATCTGGTTTTGTCTAATTTGATTTTCACTAGCCAGGTTTTGTAGCACTTAAACTTGGCTGTGGTGCCGCAAAATAGAAAATCGCAATATTTCACCTCTTGGTTTAGTGTAATGCAACTAGCCCATTTCCAAAATAATTTCGAAATGACAGTTGTTTTGCCAGCCAGACAGGGGAAACCTTACCAAAAATATTTTTAAAACTCTTTTAAAAACAACATTCTTCCCATGACTTTAACTGTACTAATGTACTCATCTTTGCCCACCCTGATCCACATATTTGTGCTATTCACAAACATTTTGGAAGATTGTTTAGAACTATCCTAGTACAAAGAAATATTTTCGAAGACATAATTATATTCTTTTTTGTTTAGTGTCCTTAGCCAGCTAATATTGCATTTAAAAATAGATTGTAGTGCTCACTAACCATAAATTCACTGTACATCACTTCTTGTTTTTTGTAGTGTCCTGGCACCTTGCCAAAACATGTTTTGAAATCATAATGCTTTGTAAGATCGAACACTGAAGCTAGGCAGACAAAATATTTTCACAAAAGTATGAAAAAATCTTACTTTAATAACACTGTTTTTAATGCCTGAGGATAAGGACCTGATCCAGCTACAGAAGATCCAGGGTGATAGGGCCTCTGTCAGAATAAGCAAGGAAGGCAAAGATATTAATACCAAGAATTCCAGGAAGATCAGAGCCAGAAGGACCAAGACCAGATCAAGGAGGAGTAGAAGAATCAGTACCAATAGGGCCAGGAACAGACCTAAGAGTGCCAGGGGGATAGGACCATAGGACCAGGGCCCAAAATACCAAGTGGAGCAGACAGACCTCAGGACCTGAGGGTAGCAGGACCAGCGTGAGGAAGATCAGGTGGACCCAAACATCCAGAGCCAGGAACACTACCAAAGCTGGAACTGGATGTCCAGTAGGACTAGGACCAAAATGACAAGGCTCAGAAGGAGCCAAACAAAGAGAACCAGGACCAAGAGGGGTACAGTGCCAGAGGGACCATGAGGACAAAGCACAGGACCAGGAAGACAACAATGATCCAAAGAAGAAGACAAGAGTTATCAGGGCAAAGCCTAAGAGAGCCAGAACACAAGAGCCCAGGTAGACCAAATGGACCAGCAGAACAGGAACTCATGTACTGTGATTCAGATGAGTAGGATGAGATGGGTCAAAGGGACCAGGTTAAATGGACAAGGGTCAAGAGGATCTGGAAAGAAGAAAGCGATCTAGGAGAAGGTGGCCTGAAAGGACCACAATGTCCAGGAGGACCAGAACCTAGAGGATTAGTCGTACAAAGACCTAAACAAGGAGGACCAGAAACCCAAGAATATGGTCTAGTGGGCACTAAACCAGAAAGAGAAGACAGATTGTAAAGACTATGAATAGGCAGAGCGTTGCTAGGCAAACTACACCAAGAGTGAGGAAGACTAGGAGAATATAACCTGAAGAATAAAAAGAAGTTGGCCAGGCAACCACAGCCAACAGGACAAGAGCTAAGGTGACCAGGGCAATGAAGACCAGTGGGACCATAACGAAGGGAAAACAAAGCTTCATTAACAGAGGCCAAGAATATTAGGACCTGGCATACCAAGACAAGCAGGACCAGGATGAGGGGGAAAAGGAGGACTGGGACAAAGAAGACCAGAATGATAGGAGGTAAGAACAGGATGACCTGTAGAAGTAGAACCCAGAAGAAGTGAACACGTTAGTCCAAAATGACGAGCAGAGCCAAGACGGCCAAGAGTATCATGACATGCTGGAGGAGAACACGGGAACTAGTCAGGTCAGGAGTAGGCGGACTAAGGACTTAAGACCAGGGATTAGATCGGGGAGGATTAGGTGGACTAGAAGGATCAGAATAAGCAGGACCAATAACAGGGCTAGGAGGACCCGAGAGGTCAGAACCAAAGGACCAAGATCTGAAGTTCCAAGTGGAGGAGGAAAACTAAGAAATGGGGTGTTAGGACCAGCGTGGTGAGGATCAGCAGAACCTGGAGAACCAGAGCCATGAGGACCAAGGGGTACCAGCGCCAAAATGACCAGGCCCAGCCCAAGAGGACCTAACAAGGAGGACTAGGGTAAGGACCGGTAGAGGCAGTGTGAGGTGGACCACAAGGACCAGGGCAAGGAGAATTGGGATGACCCACACCAAGAAGGCTAGGAGTGCCAGTCCTAAGAGACTCAGGACAATAGGTCTAGGTGGATGAGGACCCAGCAGAATCAGGACGAGGATCAGCAGTACCAGGATCAGGAGGGCCAGGAAGGGCTAATACAAGATTTAGCGAGGAGCAGGACCATGAAGACCAGGGTCAGGAGTGACTACAACCAGACTCCAGACTCCACAACATAGGACACGGCGGAAGAGCCCTGGAATGGATCGACTCCTTCCTGTCCGGGAGGACACAGAGGGTCAGACTCCCGCCCTACACTTCGAGACCCACAGGAGTTAACTTCGGAGTCCCACAAGGTACCTCACTGAGTCCCACACTGTTCAACATATTCATGGCCTCTCATGCTGCGATCGTCAGAAGCCATGGTATGAACATCGTGTCATATGCCAATGACACAACTCATAATTTCCTTCACTGAAGACCCGAACATGGCCAAAAAGAACTTCCAATCACCACCTGGATAAGAGAAAGCTGCCTCAAGCTCAACTCCGACAAGACTGAGCTCATCATCTTCAGAAACGCCACCTCAGCTTGGGATGACTCCTGGTGGCCCACTTCCCTCAGCACTCCCTCCTGCACTGACCGAGCATGCCCACAACTTAGGAATCATCCTTGACTACTCCCTATGCATGATCTGCCAGGTAAACTCTGTCGCCTCCTCCTGCTGGCACACACTCCGCAAACTTCGGAGGATCTTCAGATGGGTCTCAGCAGACTGTCGCAGGACAGACACCTACGCCTAAGTCACTAGCAAGCTCGACTACGGCAATGCCCTCTACACCGGCACCTCAACAAGGAACATCAAAAAACACATCCAGAACGCCGCCGCCAGACTCATTCTGGACCTCCCTCACCGAGAATACATCTCCCAACACCTGAGGACCCTTCACTGGCTACCAGTCGAGAAGGAATCACCTTCAAGCTTCTCACCCACACGTACAAGGCCATATACAACGCAGGACCAGCCTACCTGAACCACTGTGTCTCCTTCCACACCCCCACCAGATCCCTCCGCTCCATCCAGATGGCCCTGGCCACCATCCCTCGCATCTGCAAAACCACTGCCGGAGGACGATCTTTCACCTACACTGCAGCAAAGAGCTGGAACAACCTCCCCCTGCACCTCAGACAAATCCTGTCGCTCACCATCTTCAGGAAGAACCTCAAGACGTGGCTCTTTGGATGAGGCCCCTCCCATCCACCACAGCACCTTAAGACCCTCAGGGGTAAGTAGCCACGCTTTATAAATATTGATTGATTGATTGAACCAGGTCCCACAGATTCAGGAAAGCAATACCAGGGTGACCAGAAGTAATTAGACCAGGGCCAGGATGAAGATCAGGAGAACACAAACAACCCAGAAACCCAGGACTTGGAACAGGGCAAGGAGGGCGACCAATGCCTAAAGGCACAGAAGGACCTAGAAGAGAAGGAAGAAGACCAGGAGCAGGAGTGCAACTATATGAGTGTAGCCTGCATGTACTAGGATATCTTTTTTGTAAATGGTTCTTATTCATGCTGCTTGTACAGCCAACCCCTAGAAAACTGCACCTCTTCATCACACATATAGAATTGGTAAGTATTTGCTGAAAAATCAGAGCATGTAAAGTGAATAAAAAAACAGGACTGTTATACTCTGTCATCTGTGTGTAGAAGACGTGGTCTGATGCTGGTACCATAGTCTGAGGGTAGATCTGCCGGCATAGGGACTGAAATGTGGCAGAGGATTTTAAAGGTGGATGGCTGAAAATGAGTATGGTCTATGAAGGATGGCAGAAAGGATATAAGAAACTTAGATAGCTGAAATCAGGAAAATGGTTAATGGATAACAAAGGTGTCAAAGATATGTCAGTCAGCAAAGGGAAGCTCAAGATCATACAAAGGCTCTGAGAAGCAGAAGATGGGGTAATGGAAGCTCCATGTGGCCCAAAGACGGATTCTGTGGGACACCCAGATATTTGCGCTGGCATTCCATGCATGTTCATGTGAGATGGGTATGTAGCACGCAGCAGATTTACTATGAAGTCATGGAGTGCAAGGCAGAAAGACAACTTCCTGCACTGCGTTGTGTGACATGGAGAGAGCAGGAATGCACCTTATCTACTATGATATGATGCATTTCTGTTCTCTCCCTGTGCTGGGGCAATGTGTGCTGCCTAGCACTAATGCAGGCACCCTTGCACCATGGTATAAGGATTCCACCATTACAGGGAGCACTTTCCTGCACAAAAACAATCAGTCCTCTGAGGAATTTTCCTCTTTCTATGTGTGCTATAGAATGCGTGCTCAGCTTTTGTCAAAATCTATGGGTGGAGGCATTGCAGTGCTCATGCTTCACCCATGGAATGTTTTCTAAACACAGGGTAACACAAGGTAGCAATTTGCACTGCATTGCGTTACTCTGGATTAACTAAGCCATGCAGAATCATGTAAGGTGGCTTTGTAAATTTCATTTAAGGGCTTGTGTTGTCTGGCAGCACCTTGCGTGACAGAAGGGCAATGCAAGCCCTTAGTAAAGCTGCCCCTAAGTGCGTAGTAGTAAGATTCCTTGTGTGATTAAAGTGCAAGGACCAGTGGGTGCATTTTGTATGATGTGATGGAGAGTAGATACAACTTCCCTACAGAGTGGGCATGTATTGAACCATCCCTGTGCACAGATGGAGAACTGAAGTGAGGGAGAATGGACAAAAGGCTACCAAAGAAATTCTGAGGTCCTTTTTATCAAAGGGCTGCTGACTAGGTCTTCTTGAGTGGGGACATGGGGTAGATGGCAGAATAAAGGGGTAGGCATAGCTTTCTCTTGTTAAAGGTGTGAAAGATTCTAAGCAGGGCTGCCCTTTTGTTGGTGCCCGATGACTACTCAGAAAGGCTGATGACAACCAGGTGCTGAGATCTCATGCTTCATTGTGTCCTTGTTTTGATACTTATTCTTGGAGCCAGTATTATTGCTACTGCTGAGAAAGCCATCACCTAGCACAAAGGCTGTGTCTGAGTGACAGCCAGAAAATGATATTTAAAAAAGAATACTCCAAATCAGTTCTGCATCTTAAATAGTGGATGTACATCCCTTCTCTGGAACATGAGTAAAAAAGCAGAACTGTGAAATAATCGATCAGTAGGTCACAAGAATGGAGATAACAAAGGGCCAGATGTATCAAGGTTTTTTGCATTCGCAAACGGTGCGAAAGCCCGTTTGCGAATGCAAAAAGCCAGTTCAGAATGTATGAAAGACATTCTGAATGCAATTTTAAGGAATCGCTAAAATAGCGATTCCTTAAAATTGCGACCCTGTTTAGAGAGTCGCAAATTGTGACTCTCTAAATAAGAAATCGCAAATAAGGATTCCTTATTTGCGATTTTTTAGCACATGTATGAAGCCATTCCTAAATGCGATTTGGGCATTTAGGAATCGCTATTTACCATCAGGTTGAACCTGGTGGTAACCATGTGCAAAATTTAGTGCCCTTTTGGCATGTGTTCGCCTTACATGTCCCCCAAACAAATTTTGGGGTGCAGCAGAGGGGTCTTAGGCCCCCAGCACTCTGGGGTTTTGCATTTCCAAAATTGCGATTTCTGGTTGAGAAATCACAATTTTGGAAATGCCAAAAATTCGCAGATATGGACTAGCAGGCCCATAGGTGCGAATGGGGCCGGTATCGCAATTTGCGATTCGGTAATAGCATTTGCGATTTTTAAGAAATCGCTATTTCCGATTCGCAAATGTGATACATGGCATTTTGCGAGTCGGAATTAGCGATTTCTTAAAAATCGCTATTTCCGAATCGCAAAAGGCCTTCATGATACATCTGGCCAAAATGCCTCTGATGATTCGTTGTCTTATTTGTTACAATATTTGTAATAAAGTGAATTAATAAAAATCTGTGAGTTTTTTTTCCTTCTGTGTCTTGGATGCCTATACATTGTCTTCTGATTTACTGGGAACACTGATTCATATTCCAATGACCTTCAGTTCAAGTAATTATAGTCCCATTCCTCTGTTTGTGGCTTCTTGAAAAAATATTTCCTCCAATGGCCTGAAAAATTACAGGCCATTGAAGGAAGGACTTTGTACGATCTACCCTATTTAGTGTAAAACCTGGCTGTAAGGGACAGGACAAAAAATAATTACCCCCGTCACCCTGGGCGAAAACTCAGCGTGTGGAACCATTATTTTTTTTGTTTTTCAAAACAAACTCCTGCGCTGGGGTTTGTTTCAGAAAATCTCATTTTTTAAATGTTTGTCACCGGCTATCATATTTGATTGTACTGTCTTTCAACTGTTTCGAGCAGAGACAGGAACTGCCATGACAGTAGTTCCTGTCAGAATGGAGAGTTGTCGACAGGGCCAGCGTGGACAACTCCAAATTAGGCAGATGGAGTTCCCTCAGCATTTCAGAGGTATTGTCCTTCGTTCTACTGACAGAGTTAACTCCATTCTTGAAACCCTAAATGAGGCGGATAGCTTTTCTTACTTCTGCAATGAGATTGGAATGAAGCCTCACAAATATACAGTGATCATTATTCATAACGGGCCCCATCCAATTATTTCTATTTTAATAAAATCACCCTAAATATTAGATGTGTCTATGTTACTGGGATACAACATTTCCATTTCTGGTTTTTGCTTTTACAAATCATTGTTATCGGGTATTTTAGTTTGGCCTGTTTACTTGAACTGAACCATTATTAGTAATTCCAGGATGCACTGATATGCTGCAGGAAAAGAGGTATTCTTGTAACATGGGGCCTTTGGCAATCCTGTATCTGGCCCTTGTACATTCCTTCCAATGGTTTTGTGAGTAAGAACGAGAATAAAGCTTTGGAAGAGTAAACAGCTTTGACTAATCTTGCACAGGCTCTAATCATCCTTATCATTAGTATCATCTGCAGACAAATATAAATTAGTAGGAGCATTTCTGGTGCACAAGACCGCTCCATAAAGGGTCTTCCAAGTCGTTATGTCTTAGCCCGTGGGGCATTGGCGTGGCATTCTGTTCCATGTCTGTCAGAATATTTCCGAAACATTCAAACATTTGACACTATTAGACCAATAAATTGGTGCCTCCATTTAAGCCAGTTTTAGCACTAAGAGCCCCATGTCACAAAACCACATGTTTGGTGACCACAAAAGTACTTATCATTATGTACAAAACACATTTTATGAGTTGGAAATTTCTTAAGATTAGCAAAGTTACTTTTGCAATTGTTTCTGAATTGCAAATAGGATTCTTCATGAAAGGGGTCACCTCTGTCCCATTTTTCATTTGGAAAGGAATTTACTGATAGCTTGTGACTGCAATTGCTGCCCCAAACCACTGATCACTTAGCATGCCCTGAGTTAAGTGGTAACTAATTTGCGAAGGGGTCACCTTAGGACAGGATGTTGGACCACCTTAGGGAGGGAGTAGTCTTCCAAAAACTGTCCGCCAAACAGTGCAAAATCTCTACTATTTAGATAGTGTCCATGTAAATAGTGGTGTTTTTGCTATCTGCATGGTTGCAGGCCAAACACTATAGAATCTCTGCTGTTTAGCCAGCAGCCAGTTAAACCTAAATGTTTCTGCTATTTGCACAGCTGCCAGCCAAACAGCTCAGAATCTCTATTCTTCAGCCAGCAGCTAGGTATGTATTTATGTCTTCCTGCTGTATGCACAGCTGCTGAATGAACTGGACAGAATCTCTACTATTTAACCAGCAGCCAGGTAAATAGTGAAGTTTTTCTGCTATTTGCATTGCTGCCAGATGCACAGTGCTGACTCTCTACTGTTTAGCCAGTGGTGTGGTAAATCATCATGTTTTCCTGCTATTTGTAAGGCTGACAGCCAGACACTGCAGAAGCTCTACTGTTTAACCAGCGGCTGGGTAAATAATTACATTTTTCTGCTATCTACACGGCCACCAACTAGATAGTTCAGAATCTCTACTGTTCTGCCAGCAGTGGAGTAAATAGTGTAGTTTTTCTGCTATTTGCACTGTTGCTGGCCAAAAACTGAATCTCTACTATTTAGCCAGTGGCCAGGTAAATAATTAAAATTTTCTGGTATTTGTCGGCCGCAGGCCAATCAGTGCAGAATTTCTACTACTTAGCCAGCTGCTGGGTAAATAGTGATGTTTTTCTGCTATTTTCAAGGCCACTGGCAAAATAGTAAGTAATTTCTACTTTTTAGTCAGCAGCCGAGGGTTAGAAAAGGGGTCTTTGGTTGACAGTCAGGTTACCCCCTGTTCAAGCAAGGACCCTCACTCTAGTCAGGGTAAAAGAGATTCACGCTCAGCTAACCCCTGCTTACCACCTTGGTAGCTTGGCAGAGCAGTACGCTTAACTTCAGAGTGCAAGGTTTAAAGTATTTGTACCAACACACACAGTTACTTAATGAAAACACTACAAAATGACACACCTGTTTAGAAAAATAGGAAATATTTATCTAAACAAAACAATACCAAAATGTCAAAAGTCCACAATACACAAGTCAAGTTATCAATTAAAAATCAAAAAGAGTCTTTAAGTAGTTTTAAACACACACTAACACTGTGAAAATGTACCTTGGGTGTGTCAAAAATAACCCTGCACGGGCGAGTGCGCGTCAAAAAGGGCTTGCGATGCGTTGATTCCACTCACGAGCGGGACCTTGCATCGTTTCTACTTTCGCCGGGTCAGGGTGCGTCGTTTCTTCTCTCTGCAGGAGAGCAATGCGTCGATCCGGTCAGCACTCTCGGGTCCGGGCAGGCCTTGCGTTGTTTTTACACACCCAGCGGTACTTGAGTCGGAAATCCAGCTGCATGATGATCTGAAAACCACGCATGGGTTGCGATCTCCCAGCCTCCATCAGCGATGCTGCGTGTCGTTTCTCCTGCTCCGTGCGTCGATTCTTCGGTCGCGTTTCCAGCGAGTGTCGATTTTCAGCTCAGGAGCTGGTGGCGCGTTGTTTCTTCAGTCACAGATCAGAGTCACGTCGATCTTTTCCCCGCACGGCGCTCTGTGCGTGGATTTCCTTTTCTTTAGGCTGCCAGCTTCTCCTTTCAGGGTCCTAGGAACTGGATGTGCAGGACAGGGCAGAGTAGGAGTCTCTCCAGAGACTCCAGGTACTGACAGAGAGAAGTCTTTGCTGTCCCTGAGAATTCAAACAACAGGAGGCAAGCTCTAAATCAAGCCCTTGGAGAGTTCTTCTCAAGATGGAAGGCGCACAAAGTCCAGTCTTTGCCCTCTTACTCTGGCAGAAGCAGCAACTGCAGGATAGCTCCACAAAGCACAGGCAGGGCAGTTCCTCTTCCTCAGCTCTTCTCCAGACAGAGGTTACTCTTGTTTCCAGAAGTGTTTCTCAAGTCTGTGGTTTTGGGTGACCTTTTTATATCCAATTTCTCCTTTGAAATAGGTCTACGACAAAGTAAAGTCTCTTTTGAATGTGAAATCCTGCCTGGCCCAGACCAGGCCCCAGACACTCACCAGGGGGTTGGTGACTGCATTGTGTGAGGACAGGCACAGCACTTTCAGGTGTGAGTGACCACTCCTCCACCCCATCCTAGCACAGATGGCTCATCAGGAAATGCAGACTACATCCCAGCTCCCTTTGTGTCACTGTCTAGTGAGAGGTGCAACCGGCCCAACTGTCAAACTGACGCAGACAGGGAATCCACAAACAGGCAGAGTTACAGAAATGGTTTAGGCAAGAAAATGCCCACTTTCTAAAAGTGGCATTTTCAAACACACAATCTTAAAATCAACTTTACTAAAAGATGTATTTTTAAATTGTGAGCTCAGAGACCCCAAACTCCATATGTCTATCCGCTCCCAAAGGGAATCTACACTTAAAACATATTTGAAGGTAGCCCCCATGTTAACCTATGAGAGGGACTGGCCTTGCAACAGTGAAAAACAAATGTAGCAATCTTTCACTGTCGGGACATATAAAACATATTACTATATGTCCTACCTTAACCATACACTGCACCCTCTCCTTGGGGCTACCTAGGGCCTACCTTAGGGGTGTCTTATATGTAAGAAAATGGAAGGTTTAGGCCTGGCAAGTAGGTACACTTGCCAAGTGGAATTTACAGTTAAAACTGCACACACAGACACTGCAGTGGCAGGTCTGAGCCATGTTTACAGAGCTACTAATGTGGGTGGCACAACCAGTGCTGTAGGCCCACTAGTAGCATTTGATTTGCAGGCACTGGGCACCTCTAGTGCACTGTACTAGGGACTTACTAGTAAATCAAATATGCCAATCATGGATAAACACATCTTACAATTCAAACAGCGAGCATGTGCACTTTAGCACTGGTTACCAGTGGTAAAGTGCTCAGAGTTCAAAAGCCAACAGAAACAGGTCAGAGAAAATAGGAGGCAGGAGGCAAAAGGATTTGGGATGACCCTGCAAAAGAGCAAATTCCAACACTACCTGACCGCGAAAGACCAAAAAAAGGTACATAATATTTTGTTTTTAAGCCACACCTTTGACCCCTCCCCCACGCTCACTGACCGTGCCCCTTTGCATTCATCATCACAGTTCCCATTCTTTTTTAATGCACTTCGACAACTCGTTAATTGGGCACCTTACTTCTTTCAGAAGGCAATGTTTTCTGTGCAATTACTTTCTTGCTCTTCCCGGTGGCCAACAGAAGAATATGTACAATCCAAACTCTAAGAGTTTTGCCTAAATTAGCTTTTTAAAACACATCATAAAAGAGCCCATGGCTGAATTAAATAAACTCTGTAAACAGAGAAGGGAAAACATTTTCTTCCAAATCGCAAACACATTTAATATTCAAAGTGTGTGGACAACAAATACCCGCGTTCAGGATATTAACTTATCATAAGAAAATAATTATGCACGATCTCTTCGTAATAAGAGCTGTTAAAGAACGACTTTACTGCCCTCGTTCGTCCAAAACTCAGACAGAAAAGGCCAGGCTGTCATGAGAGCACAGTATATTTGGTTTCCAAACCTATGAGCCTTGTAACAAACATTAAATATAAAAATTAGCATACTACACTTTTTTATCACTTCTCATGCTAACTTGGGGGTACCGTTTTTAACGCTAAAAGGAAGACTTAAAATTATCTTTAACTCATTAGTTCCCATAAGTGAGAAACCCCTTCGAGAAGCACAACTGGGTCCCGAAGATTTCGCAGCGACCTTTTAACTCACTGCCATTAAACTTAGAAGTCATTTCTTCAGTGGCTGTATCAAATGCAATTTTATTCTTATACTTGCCATGGAGTGCAAGATAGAGGCATACTAATAAATTTAAGTGCTCGAGGAAGCATGCATTGTATTACTGCAACCACGCAAAGAGAATAAACTATTTTCTCAGCAATTACAATGGGACTTATATTATGGTCTGAGTCTTCTTTTTTGTGAATGCGATAGAATGATATGTATTCTTGCTAAGTTCATATGGAGATATGTGGAAGGTATGTTCAAGCTAACATATACAAATTTTAATTTAATCGCCTCAGATCATCTTAGTTTGTTGCATATTAGTTTTCATTTGGTCATTCAGCTGTCATTGATCTGTTATTTCATATCATTGGTTTATGCCAAATTGTTGAGCAATATGAAAGGGTCCATAAACAACAATATAGAGGGTAATGCCCATTTAACCCCCAGATTCTGGGCAAACAGTACCAAACAATAAAGCAGGATGAATCAGAGGGATAAATTAAAATATTTTAAATGCACAATGGAACCCTTAATTGTTAATGGGAATTCATTGATTACTTATAATAATTAATTTCAGAACAGTTGCAAAAGAAAATTCCAACTGCTTCACCATAACCGAAAATTGTAACGAAAATAACACAAGCAGTTCTTTATGGGATTGTTTGTGCCTTCCCCAAAATTCAAAGCAAGGTGGTCGCGACCAGTTCTCTGTGCATCAAATCCCCCCAAGTTAGTCCAACCTCTGCCAAGGCTGCTGGGCCCAATGGCTTCCCATTACTATTTTAGCTAAAAATAAAAATAAAAAAAAATCGGACTCCTTTCAAAGATCGTCTATGCATTTTGGCCATTACCAATTTATCAGGACCCCGAAAGGCAAGAGACGCTCATCAAACCTATTGAAAACACATCACAAAATCACAGGAACAAATACCTAAACAAATGTGTCTAAAAAAGTACGCTAGAAAAGACTGGGTCGAGCCACTACGTAATGTTGGAGGGCACCTCTCTTAATAAAATCAAAATAGTGCTGTTTGTATCCATTCATAAGCCTATTTAGGCCTCGTCATGTATACCTGTTGTAGGTGCACTATTTTAGTAATTTCCACCATGCCATCTTTGGTGTTAATTCATCCAAAGCCATGTTTATATTTTCTGACAAATTAAAATAACAAATTCATGCAATTTTCATGCAGCATGCATCATGCACCCACTATCGGTGAGTGCCTAGAGAACTTATTTCAGAAGGAAAGCCTAGCTCTTATCTCGTACTTTAAGCTCATAAACCCAATCCTATCATTCCTGAAGCACTCATGCGGAACGTCCCCATGAATACAATAGCTACAGATTCAAAAGGTGCACATAAAATACACAGTCCAAAAAGAAGACTCACCAGAATGCCGTCCGGGTCCAAACACTTATTTATGAAGTTCATAATCTCATCAGTTGACAGTCTGGGTAAACGAGAAATGGACCGTCACTAAAAGTCATACGTAGAGAAAAATGTGTAGTCCTCATGCAGTGGGGAAAACGTCTAAATGCTTACTGGTCCAATCCCGTATTCAGCGGGAAAACCCATTCAACAATCCCCCGCTCTTGTGGGGAACAAACAATATGAACAATAGCTGTCTCTCGCCCCTCCCGTCAATATTTTGTGGAAAATAGGACCACGGTCCCTTCAAGTATAAGTTCGTATCCCATACCTTGTGAACCCGGTAGGGAGATCCAGGCCACCCATTGCGGTGAATGCGTCCCCTGGCAGCTCTACTCTTACCAGCTCGACGGGGGAAAAAGCTCCTGGACTAGGGCCAAATTTTGAAAAAACTGGGACAGGTCAGACATAAAAGTAGGACTAAAGCCCTTAGTCTCATATATATGACCTATCCTGTAAATGTGTGTGTATATGTGTACACACACACAGAGGAGCTGGCGGCAGACAGGGAGAAACCAATAAATTACTTCTCAATTATTTCAGACTCTAGGGCTGCATGTGAAAGGAGAGCACACTTTTCACTTTTGCCTTGCAGGTTGACCTGACCTTTGTCCCAAAAACTGGGACATTTATTGAAAATGAACAAAAACGTCGGACACTGGGACAGTCCTCTGAAAACCAGGACTGTCTGGGCAAATCCAGGACCTCTGGTCACCCTATCCTCAACGCTTTCCCGAGTGAAGCGCGTGTGTGCGCCCCAAGTTGCTTCCATGACAAACCTAGAGGGAATGATCCCCACCCAGATCTGCTTCCTGTAGTAGACAAAAATGAGGTAACTTACATCTGGCTCGCGATGTATGGCGGCCTTATTAAAGTGTAGTGCAACCAAGAAGATTTCTGATATTCCTGTGCCATGTTCCCAAGGCTCCTCAACCCATTATGGTTCGTATAAATACCTCAAACATGCTCAACTCAACAGTATATCACCACATTAGAACCCCAATCATAGTTGCAGACAAACATCCTAATCCTGCCCTATACAAAGTACTGAGGAGTCCAACTGAGGCAGCAACCTGCATATATTTCTTCTGTTGAACATCAACATACGTGATAGAATAATCATAAAATATATGACTCATTTAAATATCCCAGCCATGGTGCTCACATTATTCACTGGGTTTGTACAATTCAACAGCCTATATTAAATGTGTGTCTCACATGTTGTAACTGTCCCTCTCTTATATTGACCTCTTTTCAACTGGATACTGTAGGAGACTGGCCTGGCTTGTAGTGGGTACCAGAGGTACTTACACCTTGTGCCAGGTCCAGTTATCCCTTATTAGTGTAGAAGAGGTGTTTCTAGCAGCTTAGGCTGATAGAAGGTAGCTATGGCAAAGCAGTTTAGGCTGAACTAGGAGACATGTAAAGCTCCTACTATACCACTGGTGTCATATGCACAATATCAAAAGAAAACACAATACACAAAAGTACTAAAAATGGAGGTACTTTATTTTTATGACAATATGCCAAAAGTATCTCAGTGAGTACCCTCAGTATGAGGATAAGATATATATACAAGATATATGTACACAAACCACACTTAGGTAAGTAATAGCAGGAAAAGTAATGCAAGCAGTGTAGAATTACAGTAGATTGCAATAGGAGCACGTAGGTATAGGGCCAACACAAACCATATACTCCAAAAGTGGAATGCGAACCACGAATGGACCCCAAACCTATATGAGCTTGTAGAGGGTCGCTGGGACTGTAAGAAAACAGTGAGGGTTAGAAAAATAGCCCACCCCAAGACCCTGAAAGGTAGGTGTAAAGTGCACCTACTATCCCCAGAGAGCACAGAAGTCGTGATAGGGGGTTTCTGCAGGAAGAACAAACACCAGCAATGCAACAGTGGATTTCCGGACCTGAGTACCTGTAAGACAAGGGGACCAAGTCCAGTAGTCGCGACAGGGTCGAGAGTGGGCAGGAGCCCAGGAAATGCCAGCTGAGGGTGCAAGGAAGCCTCCACCAGATTGAAGAAGCTTGGAGTTCTGCAAGAAAGAAGAGAGCTAGGAACTTCTCCTTTGGAAGACGGATGTCCCATGTCGCGATGAAGCTTGCAGAGGTATTCCCATGCAGAAAGACCGCAAACAAACCTTGCTAGCTGCAAGGGTTGCGGTGGAAGTTTTAGGGTGCTGCTGTGGCCCAGGAGGGACCAGGATGTTGCCACTTGGAGGAGGAGACAGAGGTGGCACCCAGCAACTCAGGGAGCCCTCACAGAAGCAGACAGCACCCACAAAAGTACCTGAACAGGCACTTGGAAGGAAAGTGAACCGGAGTCCACGCAAAGTCACAAAAGTGAGTCCCACGACGCCGGAGGACAACTCAGCAGGTTGTGCACTGCAGGACAGAGTGTCAGGGACCCAGGCTTGGCTGTGTACAAAGGAAATCCTGGAAGAAGGCACAGGAGTCGGAGCAGCTGCAAATCACGCGATACCCAGCAATGCAGTCTAGCGTGGGGAGGCAAGGACTTACCTCCACCAAACTTGGACTGAAGAGTCACTGGACTGTGAGAGTTACTTGGATAGAGTCGCTGAGTTCCAGGGACCACGCTCGTCAGGATGAGAGGGGACCCAGAGGACCAGTGATGCAGTCTTTTGGTGCCTGTGTTAGCAGGGGGAAGATTCCGTCGACCCACAGGAGATTTCTTCAGAGCTCCTGGTGCAGGGAGGAGGCAGGCTACCCCCAGAGCATGCACCACCTGGAAACAGTCGAGAAAGCCGGCAGGATGAGGCGATACAAGGTTGCTAGTAGTCGTCTTGCTACTTTGTTGCGGTTTTGCAGGCGTCCTGAGCAGTCAGCGGTGGATCCTTTGGCAGAAGGTGAAGAGGGAGATGCAGAGGAACTCTGGCGAGCTCTTGCACTCATTATCTGAAGAATTCCCCGAAGCAAAGACCCTAAATAGCCAGGAAAGGAGGTTTGGCTACCAAGGAAGGAGGATTGGCTACCAAGACAGGTAAGAGTCTATCAGAAGGAGTCTCTGACGTCACCTGCTGGCACTGGCCACTCAGAGCAGTCCAGTGTGCCCCCAGCATCTCTAAATCCAAGATGGCAGAGATCTGGGACACACTGGAGGAGCTCTGGGCACCTCCCCTGGGAGGTGCAGGTCAGGGGAGTGGTCACTCCCCTTTCCTTTGTCCAGTTTCGTGCCAGAGCAGGGCTGGGGGATCCCTAAACCGGTGTAGACTGGCGTATGCAGAGATGGGCACCATCTGTGCCCATCAAAGCATTTCCAGAGGCTGGGGGAGGCTACTCCTCCCCAGCCTTCACCTATTTCCAAAGGGAGAGGGTGTAACACCCTCTCTCAGAGAAAATCCTTTGTTCTGCCTTCCTGGGCCAGGGCTGCCTGGACCCCAGGAGGGCAGAAACATGTCTGAGGGGTTGGCAGCAGCTGCAGTGGAGACCCCGGAAAGGCAGTTTGGCAGTACCCGGGTACTAGGCTAGAGACCCAGGGGATCATGGAATCGTCCCCCCAATGCCAGAATGTCATTGGGGGGACAATTCCATGATCTTAGACATGTTACATGGCCATGTTCGGAGTTACCATTGTGACGCTATACATAGGTAGTGACCTATGTATAGTGCACGCGTGTAGTGGTGTCCCCGCACTCACAAAGTCTGGGGAATTTGCCCTGAACAATGTGGGGGCACCTTGGCTAGTGCCAGGGTGCCCACACACTAAGTAACTTTGCACCCAACCTTCACCAGGTGAAGGTTAGACATATAGGTGACTTATAAGTTACTTAAGTGCAGTGGTAAATGGCTGTGAAATAACTTGGACGTTATTTCACGCAGGCTGCAATGGCAGGCCTGTGTAAGAATTGTCAGAGCTCCCTATGGGTGGCAAAAGAAATGCTGCAGCCCATAGGGATCTCCTGGAACCCAATACCCTGGGTACCTCAGTACCATATACTAGGGAATTATATGGGTGTACCAGTATGCCAATGTGAATTGGTAAATTTAGTCACTAGCCTTTTAGTGACAAATTTGGAAAGCAGAGAGAGCATAACCACTGAGGTTCCGGTTAGTGGAGCCTCAGTGAGACAGTTAGGCATCACACAGGGAACACATACAGGGCACATACTTATGAGCACTTGAGCCCTGCCTGGCAGGGTCCCAGTGACACATAGACTAAAACAACATATATACAGTGAAATATGGGGGTAACATGCCAGGCAAGAAGGTACTTTCCTACAGATACCAAACGGATATTAAATTAATGACCAGATCTCAGCCATATAATTCAGTCCCTTTCAAGCAGTCTGAAATGTCTCTATTAATATGGCCTCCATGCTATTTAAGATGGCCACCGAATTTTGTTTATTTTAATTGGCAACAAATAGAACCAACCAGCTGATGTAATTTTCTGTATACTTCCTTTCCTTAAGATGCTAAACCAAGGGTGCTCCCTGTGTACCACACCTAATGCGTGATCTATGTTGTAAAATTCTTGATTTAGCAGGCTGCGTCATAAGGCCCATATATGTCAGATCACAATGACATTTAATGCAATATACTACATGTTTTGTTTCAGAATTAGAGAATTTTATTTGATTATATGTAGTAATATTCATGGTAATACTTGAGGCCTATATATGTCAGATCACAAGGACATTTGATGCAATATACCACATGTTTTGTTTTACAATTAGAGAATTTTATTTGATTATATGTAGTACCATTTACGGTAATACTTTCCTACAAGCTCTAGAACTTTGACATCTATAGCCTACCTCAGTGGCAGGCCCAACAATGAAGGTAGGTCCCTTGGTTTGCTGACCGGTCTCGTAGCTTTAAGCAACTGCTGTTTAATGTTTTTGCCCTTTTTAAAGGTAAACATGGGAAAGGGAATTCCTAAATTCAAGATGGCTGTCCAGTGTTTTTTTTAATGATTTTCTTTATTTTATTTGCTTTTGGGTTATATGTGAGGACACAAGTCAAGGGTGTTTCTTCTGATTTCTTCTTAGGTTTTAGCAATGTTTCTCTTGGTGTGAACCATGGCCTTTTCAGTGATGCTTTGATCAATTTTTTTAGAGTACCCTCTGGAAATAAGTTTATTCATGAATATTTTAGCATTATCAAAACAAAAAAGTCCTCCTTATTTGTGCAATTTGTTCTCAGTTGCTGAAATTGCCCAAACAGGAGTTTCTCTTTGAGGAAACTGGGGTACCCGCTGATGAAGTGTAGAAATGTATTACAATCCGTTGGCTTTGTTGAAAGACTGACAAATAGATCTGCATTGATTGTCTGCATATATAAGTCTAGACAAATGTATATTTTCTGCACTAAAGGATAGTGTAAATCGCAGGCCTGGAGTCCGATGGCTCAACCAATCACGGAACTCCCTTAATTCTGTCTCTGATCCAATCCACACCACGAAGATATCTTCCAAACATCTGTACCACTCTTCACTGTTCTGTGGATATATATTATCTGTACCCTATATCCATTTGTCCTCAATGAAGGACATAAACAAATTAGCTAATTCCGGGGTGAAGCAACAGCTCATTGCTACTCCCTTAATTCGTAAAAATAGGTCATCTTTGAACGCAAAATAGTTTTTCTTAAGGCAAAGAGTGGCTAGATCTATCAGAAATCGGTAGGTATCTTGTGTGGAATAGGTCTAATGTTCAAAGCCTCTGTGAGTTCTGCAAGTGCAGGATATAAGTATATAATGCTTCTATGTCAAGCGTGACTAATAAGTCTGTCAATTGACTGAATGGTCGTCCTTCCACTTTATTGATAAAATCCATAAAACCCCTCACATATGCCTTTGTTTTTTGTATAAAGGGTTTGAGAAACACATCGACAAACTGGGCCAGTGGTTTTAAAATGGACCCACATGATAATATAATAGGTCTCCCAGGTTTATGTTTTTGTGTATTATCGGCAGTGTTTATATTACCGGTGTTCTGTTGTGATTCTTGTTCGAAAATTCAAACTCTTTGGTACATATCCATTCTTCTTCTAGTGCCTTTTGTATGAATTGTTTGATTACATTTATTATTTCTTTTGAAAAGTCTTCAAGGATGGGACGGTAATATATGGAGTCATTGAGCTGTCTCATAATCTCCTGTTCGTAGATCTACATTTTTAGCACTACAATCCCTCCCTCCTTTGTCCGCTGGATTTATTGTCAAGGAATCATTATTTTCTAAGAAAGGGTCCAGCAGACTTCTACAATGTCTTAGAATGATTCAGATAGGGCATGGCATGACCGGGAATGGAGTAGGATGCAATACGTCTGAGCTCTGGGTTCTGTGGGCTGCCAAACACATTGACAGCTTACCTAGCGGCTCCAACTTTGCACAGCCAGTGGTTCCTGACGTCCCAGGGGGCCTACAGTAACCAGTTGTGTTTTCACTGCCTGGCTCCCATGTGGTGGGGGAAGTGCCGCTTGACTTTCCCTCGGACCAGGGAGTCAACGCCATCCTGAAGGAGGCGGTGGAAGGCTTCTGACGGGGCTGCAATTCCATTTTGGATCGCACCGAGGGTCCTGCCCATCAATCAACACTGCGGACATTAGGAGTACCCTCCCTCCCCCAGCAGCACAGATCAGCAGGGACAGGGAAGTGGGGGTTGCTGGCCTCCTGTCATTGGATGATTTGGTGGGCTCACAACAGAGGCCACCATTTTGTGGACTACTCTGCCCATGCTCCTGCCTTGAGGACACAGGGCAGCCAAGACCGGGAGTGGTTAAACAGCCCCAGGTCCCTCGCAACATCAAAGAAGTCCCTCACTGGACATGAAGGTAAGCGGAGCGTTGGGCCGTCAGGTGGGTGGTGGTCTGCGAGGGGGTAGACCCGGGCCTAATTGAGATGGAGGAGGACAGTGAGCATGGTTGCCCCACACTCTAACTTGCAGGGCAGAACTGTGATTGCACCAGGAACTACAGAAAATCTGTGCGGCCTCCTGGTGCAGGCCCCTACATCCAGTGACGGCAGGAGAGAACACTGGACACCTAGAGCCAGGGGAGTGTTTCAACAGGTTCTGTCTGTGGATGCCTATTCCCCGCTACTGCACAAAGGCCACGGGCACCAGTCCAGGACTAAGTTCTGGGATGTTGTCTTGCTACCCTCTGTGCTAAAGACAGAGACGAGCCCTGCCTGGGAGGGCCTGGCTGTACCTCTTCATAACCCTGGATCACTCCTCACCTGGCCACTTTGTCTCATTACCTGATCGCAGCTGGTCAGTGATCTGCACAAAGGGCCTCTGCTCGACCCGGGGGTAGTGTGATCCTGAGAGGACTGCTTTTCCTGGACCTGGTGATCACTATCCAGTCCTCCCTCGCCACCATGACACGGGGCATAGCCTCAAGGGACAGCTCAGTTGTCTTTCCTTGGTCCAAATCCTCCCTGACGGATGTGAGCAACAAAGGTGAGCTGTACCCACAAGCCTCAGGGACATCCACTACCCACCGCATCACATACGAATGCATGAAAAAAGTCTTGAATGACATTAGGCTTGAAATTGGCTCCCTCAAGACTGATTTCAAGAGCTGTCTGCCGGAGCTCTGTAGAGACATTACAAAGATGGGCACACGAGCAGATGATCTCGAACGCGCCATGCACTCCTGCATAGAAAATTAAGAGATGCTTTGGGGATGCATGGCCACCCTTGAAGACCAACAAGTTGAACTTCTGGCCAAGCAGGGGGACTTGGAAAACCCTACTTCAAGAAATGACCTCTGCATGTGGGATGTCCTCCAGGATGGATAAGGGGAAAACATCCTGGCCCTTACTATAGATGCTTCAGGCTGTTCGAGGGTATTCGGGGAACCAGCCACTACTCCTGGACAGAGAGCATTACGGCCAGGGCTGGCCATCCTCATGCGGCCCTTGACAGTCTAACAAGTCTACTTTCAAGAGAAAGAGGCTATCTTGAAGGCAGCCAGGGGGAAAGCAGACCTTGACATACAATACAAATTTTCTAAGACCTCTATCCCAAGACACTCAAAAAGAGAAAGAACTTCAAACCGGTAACTGAAAAATTGTGGGAGCAAGGGCTCAAATACCAGTGGGCCCACCCTTTTGGGCTCCTGTTCCAGTGGAAAGGCAAACAGCGACTAGTGAGGTTCTTGACAGAAGCCAAATGCATGTTGGGCTTGCCTGAGGACAGCCCCGATCGGAGGTCCCTGACCCCCACGCCAGAGGGTTGGGAGGGCTGATGCCCAGTGTGTGGCACAGTGGGTGGCCGTGGTCGAGATCGCAGTGGCAAAGCACAGGCCTTCCATGCAGCAAAAGAGGACATAATATTGCACATGCAAGATATGAAATGAGAAGTCTCGCAACCCTCTGTTGAACAGCCTGGTGCCCTCTGATTATTGACAGTGCTCGATTTCATGCTGTCTTTAGGAGCAAGATAGCATTTTAACTTTTTTTTTAAAGCAGGTTCCCAGGGACTCGGGGATGAATTTTGGTATTTTCACTTTTGTGTTTACCGTCAGTGACTTATATTCTCTTGCCTCTTGCACTGTGGGACCTGGCCCAAGTGCCTGCATCATGGTTCCCCTTTCCCCCTACGGGTCTTTCCTCCATCAAGGGTGATACCTAACTTGGGATGGATGGGGTTTCTAATCTGCCCCTTGATGGAGAAGTTCACCATGTTGGGCCCTCTTGACCCTCTTGTTTTTTTTAGGTTTCAGTTACATCCACCTAATCTCCAGGTTGTATCTCTGGGCGGAGTGGGGATGGTCGGGGGAGTCTTTGTCCCTTCGCCCTTGGCCCCACATGTCACCAGGCCCAAAACAGCTACTACAGGGCACTATCTCATTCTGGTTCTCTATGGGGACCCTGCCCAGTATTTAAATCATGTCACTAAATGTCCACGGCCTAAACTCCCCCACCAAGAGTCAACAGATATGGCGCTATCTCCTTGTGCATGAACCCAATATTATTTTTTGCAAGACACCCACATGCGCAGGGAAGACTGTCCCTGCATGGCCCATCCACGCTATCCTTGCCAGGAGTGGGCCAAAACCGACTCTAAAACAATGTGGTGGCTATCATATTTAAAAAGGGCTTCTACTCCAATCTCCTTAAAATAACAACGGAACCTGAAGTGCGATTCCTGACTGTGACTGTGGAGAGGAGGTGTACTTCTTTGACTTTTGTCAATGTTTACACTCTGAACCAGGAACAGGATGCATTCCTTTGCAAAGTACTCAAGGAACAACTTGGATCAGCCAAAGGAGACCTTATTGTGGGGGATGACTTTAATTTGGTGTTAGATCGTGGGATCGACAGAAACATGACTCACTTTCAGGGCTCAGGGCCATGTCAGGTCAGCTTAAGACGGACCTAACAGATGCTGGTTTAGTTGATGCATGGCAACACCTTCATGCAAACATGCAGAACTACTCTTTCTACTCACATATGCATTTGTCCTACTCCTGTATTGACTTTTTATTCCTCAAACGCTCCCTTCTGAGGGGCCTCGAGTCAGCACAGATATCCGACATATCTATCTCTGATCACTCTCACATAGAACTTACCTGATCGAGGCAAGCAGACCCCTCATGGCACCCCTCCCCGGCTGGTGCATTCCTCCCTAATTACCAGTGGACAAAGCTTAATTCAGTAGACAATTTCTGAATATTTCAACCTTAATGCCCAACCCAACACCACCCCTTTCACGCTCTGGGATGATTTCAAGGCAACCATATGGGGTGTTATCTCCTCCATTGCAATAGCTATAGTGCGTAAGGCATGCCTCTGTGAATCCAAACTCACCATGAAGATTTCCGCCTCAGAAGGCTTGAAAAGCAAAATCCCTCAGCATGCAATAAATGGCAGCTAGCTGTGCTGTGGGGCCAACTGTGGCGCACTGGGTCAACAAGGCTGAATGGTCCCTTTTGGTGCTTAAACAAAAGTATTACGATGGAGGATACAAGGTAGGCACACTCCAGGCCTATAGGTTGAGCCATCAACATGCCCATGCACACATTGCCAAATTGCGCACAGAGAACTGCGACTGGGCGATTCGGGAGCTAGACAAACAGAAGGTTTTCCAGACTTCTACTAGTCACTCTATACCGGAGGTGGGGAGGACCAGGTTGCCATCGGCTCGTACCTTCAGGAATGTCCATGGGCGCCCTTGGTCCCTGTTAGCCCAGAATGTGGAGGAGCAATTCATTAAAGTGGAGCTTAAAAAGCCCTTGGGGGGATACCGGTGGGGAATACACTGGGCCCAGATGGCCCCTATTTGAAGCACCACTTGCTTGGGCTCTATATCTCCTTGGACCACATCACTGGTGCACGCCTACCATGTCAGTGGCAGAAATTATGCTGATCCCCAAGCCTGGCAAAGACCCCTCTCTTTGCTCATCTTATAGTCCAATATCACTACTAAACACTGACTCCATGATTTACACCAAGATGATGGCCAACCGGTTAAAATTCCTTCTGCCGGTCTTGATTGACCCAGACCACGTGGTATCAACAAGCACCAGCAAGGCCTTGATAATGTCCAACGCCTTGTGCACCTGGTGGAGAAGGCCCACATGCATAAGATCCCTGCTGTCCTATAATATTTAAATGCCAAGAAGGCATTTGGCAGGGTCAACTGGGCCTTCCTGCACTCAGTCTGTCTCAAAACAGGTATAGGCCCCAAAATGATTAGCAGAATTATGGCCTTCTACACCAAACCCACTGTGACCATCCGAGTAAATGGCCAGCTCACCAAACCTTTTACACTCCAACGAGGTACCTGACGGGATGTCCCCTATTCCACCTACCCACCTACCTTTCGCTTTGGTGGTGGAGCCTTTGGCACTACATCTTCGGCTAGCCTGGGATATAACTGACATTCAGTTTGAGTTCGGGGGACAAGAGCATAAGGTGCTGTTTTTTGCTGACGGCATCCTGCTGACCTTAACAGAACCTGAATTAATTCTCCCTGCAGAGTTCCAGTGCCTGCAACCAATCCAGACAGTGTTTGGTTACCGGATTAATATGATATTTATGATCAAATTGCAAGCACTTAATTTCACCATCCTGCAACAATAGCTTCCATGTTTGTGGGGGTTCACTCCCTTTCAGGGTCGCCCCATTTTATGTAATATCTGGGCCTTACCTTCACTAACTCTTTGAGGACTTGGACTCTGGCCAATTGGCTGCGACTCCACAGCGTTACTTGGAGGACCTATGCCACTGGAAGCCATTGCATATCTCTTGACTTCGATGGATGAACGTCAAAATGAATGTTCTGCCCAGGCTGCTTTACCTCTTTCAGTTGCTCCCTACTCTTATTGCAGAAGAGGATATTGGGCACGTACAGCTGGACCTCCGATCCTTCATTTGGAAGAGGAAACAGCCCTCCATCTCTAACACCATGCTGATGCTCCCCAAAAATCGTGGCAGCCTTGCCTGCACCAATCTTCTGAACTACTACTCACCAGCACATTTATGCTACATTTCGGAGTGGGTGGTCAGGGAGAGCGAAAAACACTGGGTACATACGACAGGGTGGTATCCTACAGACCGATATGGGACCTCACTTGGCCCTCAAAATACCATTGCCCTCGAAGTGCCTATTAACAACCCCTACCCTGATGGTCCTTGAGGTGTGGCATAGAGCGGCAGTAAAAAGAAACTTGACTACGTTCCCCTCTCTGAACACCCCAATAGCTCAGAACCCTGATTTCAGCCCTTTGCTCTGCCTGGGTCTTTTCCCAACTGGGAGAGGGGTGAGTGTCGGATCTTGCAAGACTTGTTTCAGGGACAGAGGATAAAACCTTTTGAGCAGTGTAAATCTGACTTTAAAATCCCTGACAAACAGCGACAACAATATTTTCAACTACGCCACTCAGCTCTTTTTCCACCCAATACCCTAGGGGCCACCTGGTCAGTAATGATCTTTGAAACCCAAGTTCGCAAATTTGAGGATCCAAGGGTCTGATATAAAAATAAAATGACGGTTTGAAGCAGTCCTGTCTTCTCTCCAGCCACCCTTACCAGACATACTGGGAATGTGACAACTCACAGGGCATCTCAAAGAAGCAATGGGAACGTTCATGGCATAAAGATATATAGTAACATACCGCAGTGAGACCCAACATGCAGGCTTGTATTCCAATGGTACTACACCCATGCCTGACTGTGCTCCATGTACCTTGCAGCCTCTGACACCTGTTGGAGAGGTGGAGCACATGAGTGATTTTCAGTATATCTGGTGGTCCTATCTCTTACTATCTTCTGGAAAGAATTCTTAGAACATATTAAAAACACCCTAGCGTTCCCTATTCAAGCAGACTATTACACTATAACTTTAGGAATATGCCCCGTTCCCCTCAAAGCACTGATACACGTGGGCTGGTATCCGATCAAGCACATGACAGGAGCGGCGGAGATGCTCATAGCCTTGACCTAGAAAATCCCTGCCGCCCCACCATGGCCTCATGGTTCACATGGCTGTGGCACACTTTAGCAAGGAAACACGTCCCCTAAACTTTGCCTTACAGACAAGAAATTCACCCATCTCTGGCAGCCATTGATAGATTATAGGTCCAGTATGAAATATATTTGCTTCCTTCCACCCAGGCTTCGCGCTCTTCATGTGTGTGACTAAACCTCTCCATAACATCGACACACTGTCCAAACCCCAGCTACATACGCACTGGGGATGTCTCCTAACATCCCTGCTTCCTTCCCCTTCGCTTATTTCCTTCCTCACTCCCTTCTCCCAGCTCTAGTTTAGGATGCTGTTTTTCCCACCTGCCCGGATGGAGAGTTCCACATAGGGTGCTTAATTTTCTGATTCCCCTGTTTCACCTTGTTGGACTCATTGGCCCCTTTATTCCTGCTTTAGGACAACACCGGAAAAAGCTTCCACACCACCCAGCCTTATTGACATTACGGGGTTCTCTCCACAGGAGACTGAGTAGGCAATCTATAGTGGGCTCGTACTCATTTGAACGTAAGATAGGGGCTGCGGAGCCTGAACACCTCCGACTCCTGTTGCTCGCGCCCACCTTGATATTCCTTCCGATTCTAAATGGAGGCTTTCTTTCACTGATACATGGTCGATTCCTTGTTGCCTAATTTTGCATATTTTGTGCAAACACCAAGGTCGCAGTGCAATGTAAGTGTGAGCTCATTTGAATGTCTAAAAGCTTATCTTGTAACTCATTCTAGCAATTTCCTATCGGTGTTTGTAAGATTTATTAAAACTCAATAAACAGATTCTGATTTAAAAAAATAATTGTTCTGGTGTATCTCTGGCTGTAAATCCTTACTTTTCTACAGACATCCCAATTTCAACAACAAGACGCTCATTTGAAAACATGGAAACATGCAAAAAGGGTTACATTGTGGCTCCGCTTCAGTCTGAGGTCATGTGTTAGCTCCAGCACCTCCCGCAAGCACTGGTTAAGCAAATGTGTGGGCTGTTTTAGGTGGCTATGCTCTTTGTTGTAAAAGCTGAAAGCTAGATGGAAGAGAGACTGGTGTATATTTGATCTTGCTTGGGCTTAACACAAGATAAGGAGGGTTTGGCTGGCCGGTGAAGTGCAGTAATGATGCATACAAAGAAGAGGGCGAGTAAAAAATCTTCCTTTCTGGAAACTTTAAGTCTTAGATCTCCAGTCCATTTTTCATCTCTGGGGGTATACTAATCGTGGATGAGAGCCACAAGAGCTGCTTAATATTATCTGCAGGGCACAGTCTTAGTAAGGCTATTAGTTAACAAAAAATAACTGAAAGGGTATATATCATCCAGTGCAAAGGTTGTTAGCCTGCTTTGTGACAAGGGGCCATGACCTGATGCGTTACAGGCCAGATCAATTCACAGCACACATCCAATGCATGGAATTCTTCTGAGTTTGTGTAGGCATTGGAGTTGTAGTGTAAGATTATGCTTTCAGTACAAATCTTATGGTTGATAGCTCACACTCAACTCTGCGCCAATGGTGCAAGACTGCATTGTGCAAGGCAGCCTGTTTGTGATCCATCGGAGATGATAACACCAGCAGTTGGCCAATCTTAATAGATTCAGCTCTACACTGAGCTTTCCCTTTGCACAGCTCACTGCAGAAAATCTGAAATTGGTTTGCTGCACTGCGTTTCATGAACAATTTATATGCCTGTTCTAGCCAGAAGTGCATGTTACAGAGGTGTGTACTGTTTACAAATGTATTGTACTTACTTGTGTGTGTGAGGAAAGTTAGTACAGCAGAGCCCTGTACTGTACTTGCTATTTGTGTGAGTGAAAATTGCCTTGCAGATAACTGTGCAGGGTCTTATCTTTGTGCAAGGGAAGGTTGTAGAGCAGATGCTTTTGATGTGCCTATTAATTGACAGAAAACCTGAAAGCTGGTTGTGGATCTGCTGGCCAGGACAGCTCATTTCTCCCCGGTTCACTGAGTCATTCAGTTGGAGAATTGTAAGAGTGCTGCAGTACAAGGAGTAAATTTACAGACTTAAATCAGATATGGCCCCCCAACCACGTTTTTATTGTTCCTCTGTTGTAGGACTTCCGTTATAGGAATGAGACAGCTGAATTTGGGGCAGCAACACCACCGTTTGTGGGTGACTGAGTCAATCCCACACCGTCTTGGCAGCTGTCAGCCCAGCTATTTTGGCTAGCTAGCAACAATTCACCCAAACCTGAAAGAAAAAGCGATTTGTGGCAGCCTGATGCATGACACTCTCTGACTTCTCAGGAGAAGTCATGGTCAACAAATCTCACGCCTTTCTCACATTAGCAAATGGTCTCATACCCACACAAAGGCCAAAGAAAAGATGCAAGATGGTTTTCAATAATTTTTTGATAAGTGTACAATCTAGAATAAAATATATGAACATCAAGAAGAAGTGAACAGTTCCAACATATTGGAATAACACACATAGATGATTATACCTAATTCCTAACTCCTAAGCGAGAGCATAGCCTGTGATAGCCCAATCTGTCTATGAGAGGAGTACCCACCAGCATTATCTGGAAGATAGGGGTCTGCCCACTCTCTTCTGGTCTGGTTGTAGAGACAGGGCTGAGGACAGCCATGAAATGGCATGCAGCGTGGATCGATATCCTGGCCAGAATCACCTCGCTGTCCTCCCTTTGGCCTGTTCAGTGTTTTTTTATAAGAAACATATTTCTGTTCCTTGCAAAGGCCTGACGTGGGCATGTGCCTAAGTGTCACACTGTTTACATGTGCGACAATTGCGACCTGGATTATCATGTATTGTTTATGTCAGCCTTGGACAGAGGTACATTGTGAAATATCATGTGCAGAATAATACTAATAATGCTTTTGCAGAATCACAGAGTTACAGCTGATTAGAAAATAAAACATCCCCACAAAAAACAGGCTAACTAGAAATAATAAAACTTCATAAATGAAATCAGAGTGCCTATGTAGGTGAAAGAGCACAGGCTGCAGGGCTTACCGAAGCTAAAATATTTGTCCCTAAGCAGAGTGTAAAATGAACCTACAACACCCTCCACATTGTCGGGACAAGAGTGCAAATCCTAAAACAACATAAGCATATTAAAATATTCATAAAAGAGATAAAAATGTTGAAGATGACAAGTAGGGTAGGCAAACAGGCAGGACAGTTTACAGGACAATTTAGTACATTAAACAAAAATACCAATCAATTGAATTCAACAATAACGATAGTCCTGCAGAAAATCTCCTATGTCTTCAATAGTGATGGAATCCAAGAAGGATTCCACCACGACAAGTGACAACCTGACCAACGCCTTAACTGAAGGATCCACAGACCATATGTGTGAGGATGCCTCAAAAATAGGACTGTATGAGGAGGCCACATTCCTCGCATCAGAAGATGTAGAAGGAGCCAGGAAATCCACAAGTGGTGGCTTATAGGATTCCTCCTGTATCAACCACAGTCTCAATGGACATGTCCATGAATGAGCCCTCAACAATAACATTAAAAGATCTGTGTCCACAGAAGGCACAGGCTCTACAGCAAGACACACCTTTGTTGCACACTCGCAGAAGCAGTGGAAAATTGGCTGCACACAGGTCAGTGTTGGTCGAATTCAGCTCAAGCTCCCTCAGCAGTGAAACTCCAAAGTACAGCATCACGCAATTACAAAACAGGTGGGCTGCTGGGAGCTTCATTACTCCACTTTGCTGAAATGGGACAGCCATTGGGTATCAAAAAGAGCAAAAGCAAAATCCTGTCACTCCATGCCAAAGTATTGGGAATCTACCGAAGACACTCAAGTGAATGGATGGCTGAAGGTATTACCTCAAATATAGTCTAGAAGGTTCTAACCAATCTAAAACTGACAGCCTTAAAAAAGTGCACAGTTACTGTAGTATTGGATGTGTTGAAAATTCTGCTCACCAACTCTCCAAAATGATTGGGGAAGTTAATATTTAATGAGGACTGTATCTCAGCTGATGACCTGCCTAGTTGGAGGTCATTGGTCTCTCTGGCAGATATCAGAGCCACATGTTTTTGAAATATAGGCACTTTTAATCTGCTCAGCTTTTCAAAATTTACATTTGAAGTAGCAATGTGCGGCCACATTTCTGCTACTTTTATCTCACGTGTGGGGGATATAACACATGGCCGCAGCAAGTTACAAAGGCAACTTTCACACTTTGTGGATGTAACTGTTGACTTACTGCTGAAATCTGACAATTGCAAAATGTTTCAAACTCTCGATCAACTAAAAAGTGGAAATGGGCAAATTAATCACCCCTTGCATTAGCCATACTGCCTTTGGAATTTATGCTAGTGTAAAAGGCAACTTTTCTAATTTTTAGTGTTAAGCACGATGTAACTCGCTTCTTTCTTAGCCATTATCTGTTGTTGTCTGGTCAAATTGAAGGGGACAAATAACTTGGTAGAGTTAACATGCCGCTAGGGCACTCAACCACTTCTAAGAACATGCAGTATCCAATTCAGCTGCATAATGGACCTCAGTTGACTCTGTCCATGATGTGAAAATGATATATAATTCTGAATAATGTCTATCGTAGATGACACAATGTTGTTTAGCATGCAAATGTGGCTGGACAATGTTCATACCATCATCAACAACAGCTAAAGACTTTTCTATGTTTTATTTTTTTGTAAACAAATTTTGTTGCATTTTAAGACATACATGCATAGTAGCAAGAAGCAACATCATTATGATATACACAGATTGAATGATTGACATAGAGCAGATTCTGCATTCCAATCTCAGCATGTTTGCCTAATGCATGGAACACATCCCATAGCAGGTCCCCTCCCAGTTGTAGTTGTCGCCCTTGAGCCCCCAACCGCAAGCATTCCTCAAATTATAGGCCAGCGGCTGATCAAGCCATAGTATATCAGTCGGAGTAGATTGCAGACCAGTAATATTTGGCACAACTCACCTCAGTAGTGCCTGTCCTCTCCTTGCTTCCTGCAAAAGGACTGTCACTTTACAGCCAGCCCATTTAATAAGCTCTCTCCTCCATGTTGATATATTTTATGGCCTCTCAGGTTTTTGCAGTTGAGCACAATTTCCCTTTTGCCCTTGACAAAGGCTAAGTCCTGAAAATAGGTGATAACTCTAGTCTTAGACGTGTGGGGGAACCAGTTCAGGAGGCATCTCTGAGGAGTTTTGGGAACATCTCTGTCAATGGTAGCCGCTAGTATTCTGATAAGTTTGGTCCCAGAAGGTGCAAAGGGATGAGCAGCCCCAAAACATGCGGTGAAACCCAGCTCCCTCCTCACCGCAATTAGGATGCCCTGCATCTGCCATTGCATAAAATATATTTATCTTCCTGGGGGTACGGTATGCCCTGTGTAAGACATATAAATAATTACGTTTAAATATGGGAGTCGCTCAGCTTTTATTGTGTTTAACAAAATGGCATCCCATTCCCAGTCTGGTATGCCCAAGTCAGCCTCCCATTTGTCTTTCAAGGTCGTTAACGGGGTGTCGGAGACACTCCGTAATCGTCAATAGAGTCATGTGACCACCTTGTAAGTTCTCAAAGTAATTAGTACGTATTGGAAGCCTGTTGTCTGGTGTGGTTCTGTCAAACCGCCTTTCCAATGTTTGCAGATGACTGTTGTCAGTGCCCTGTGTAGCAGGAAATTGCCCCTAGGAAGTCATATATAGTGTGAAAATCTTATGGGTATATCAGAGGAATATGCATGGTGTATATGAGCCTTACAGAGGCTCCTTGCCAAGCAACACTGTATCGAACAAAATTCAGCAGTGTCTCCACCGTTAAAGGTACGGAGCCAGAAAAGAGCCCTAATCAGCTCAAAAGCCTCTGTAGCAACAGGCAGATCGCCACATCATGGATGCAGCTGTTGTAACTGCTCATCTCTGGCCACTGTGGACCACCGCATCTAAGGGCATGTGGCCGCCAAGTCTCATTTCCATCATTTCTGCCGTTGTTCCTGGTGTGAAAATTCTGGGAAGCCCCTGGGCCGTGGACCTCGCTCTTCCAGAGGTCAAGCCAGTCCCACACTTCATGGGAGGCTTGGAAGAAGTGGGTGCCCTCCAAAGTAATCACTCATAGCTTGGCTAGGAACAGTATAGTGCACTGTAGGCCAAGTTGGCGAAGGCGTGTTTTGGTATCTTTAAACAACGCTTGTTGCTTTTGAGTGGCTTTAATAATGTCCGGGAAGATCATTATTTTGTGGTTATCAAAGTGAATAGTTCCTTTAGTTCTGGCGCAGGTCAGGATATGATCTCAATCTCAATAATGTAAAAGCCTTGTGTCTAAAGGCTGCAGGGGTGCTCCTGGTGAAGGGGTTTGAGCTGGGACTCTGTGGGCTCGCTCCAGGGCATAAAAATGGGTGAGGCCCTCAGGATCTACCGCCTTACTGAGCCGCTTTTCTAAGAAGGATACATCATCCTTACCCTCTGCTAGTTCCAGGAGACCCACTATTCAGATATTATTTCTACAAGACCTGTTTTCCTTGTCTTCTGTCCTGAGTTCCAGTCAGCTGATCCTGGTCTCCATTGCCATCAGATTTTCCTGGTTAGACGCAATGAGCGGCTGAAGGTCTGTGACAGTACGCTCTGTTGTGACGACTCTCTCAGCAAGTCACCTATGGTCATCTTTAGGAGGCTTAAATCGGCTCTGAAGTGCATCGATTTTAGTTTCAAGAGCCTCTCTTATTGTGGTTATTGCTTGTAGTATGTCTTGCAGGGTACGTCCTTTAGTAGGCTGTTCAAGGCCAATCCGGTATTGGCAAGGGTCCCTCCCACACAAGGATTGCTGCCTCCATCTCACACTTTTTAGTAGCTTTTCCATTATCCAGCCTTTTAATTGTACAGAGCGGTCAACACTTGGGGCCGGTATTACCCCTCTTAGGGCCTGGTCATGAGGGTAGGACCCCAGCTCCCACAGGGGTATCAGGCGTTTACCGGGGCCTGGATATAGTACTTGCCGTTGCATTCAAAAGTAGCCCTAAGGGTCCCCTTGGTTGGGCCGGGTAATTGGATGGATCTGATGTCACATATGGGCCGCAGAAGAGGAAGCCAGACAAATTTTCAGCCCGCCTGCCCCCTCTGTGAGACCAGGAAGACTGCACTTATAGTGCCCTTCTCAGATGGAGCTGCATAGATGTGCCTTCGGTTACCACCGTGTTGCAGTTGTCAGCACGCAAATCAAAGGCAGGGATGAAGATAGTCTCAGGGCTTAGAACAGTTCTTCTCAATTTCTGTGTAATAAGCAAGCAGTATAATTCAGTATATTAGTATCAGGGAGGAGGGGAGTCCCTCGAAGCAACACTTCTCTCTGGTTTGCTGATGCCCCTGTAAAGTCTCCAGTCGATGAGAGGGAACCAGCAATCATGTGCGTATTCAGGCCACTGGGCTCCACAAGGCTGCTCAGAGCCACTCCCCACTCTGCGCACCCAGTAGAGTAGGTGTAAACTCCTACTGGAATGGGGCAGGTCCAGTGCGAGGCTGTTGATGTAGCAGGGAGGGCACCAGAGACAGAACGTGGCCCAGCCCCAGAGGCGTGAATTCAGTGAGGTAGGTATTCTGACCCTGCCGCCAGATAGGGAGGTCTCAGTTAACAGCACCAGAGAGAAGGTCCCCGGTCTCCGGACCCCATATGACTGTCAATCATTGCAGCGGCGCTAGCTGCGCAAGCAGCTCACCTCCACATCCTCATCGACAAGCCAGGCCTCACAGATGTATTCAGGTAAGACCTCCGTCCAAAATACAGGCACAGGGGATGCGCAGAAGAGAGCAAATGGACACCATTCAATATTTTCTGTAGGTCGATGCCTGAGTCCTCCCTGATCGCTGCTAGTGTCTGAACACAGGCCAGCAGGGTGGAAGGATGGCAGCTGGCCAAGCGCCATCATAACTAGCACCAGTAGGGAGGGAGCAGGCAAGTGCAGCCTGTATTTCGAATGGCTGTCATGATGGGTCGTCCCAGCTGAGCCAGGGAAGGCCGACCACTCGCTGCAAAATCCCAGTTTGTAGAGCCATGTAGGTCAGACAGTTGGGGCCACTCGGTGAGGGCATGTATTTCAGAGCTGCAGGGGCAAATTTGGTGCTCCAGGGCCTACAGGTTGGCTCCGGATAGGGGATCAACCTGCAGAAGACGTCAAAATCATGTCTTTTCACATTGGCCGCTAGGCATGCCCCCCCCTTTTCCATGTTTTCTTTATCAATCTGCCTTAAATGTGCAGTAGCTTCCATTTGCGAAAGCTTCCAAATTTTATTGTATATGGATATAGATTAGGGTTTGAACGTGGTGTTCTAGGACCCAACAAGGAATCTTGTAAGTTGACCTCTTCTGAAAGGAGACCAAGGTGTTCTTTGACAGCTGCTAATGTGAAGGAACGTAACCACTGTTGGCAGAGCTTACCCACAAAATATGCTGTAATGATACTTGAGTGTTGAGCTGTGACATAGCGAGGGTCCAGTCTGCTCACTCTGAATCCCTGTCTGGAATTTACAAAACATGCCTGACAACCATTTGTGTCCTGTGGTCACAATACCCACAATACCCACCCGCTGGGACGTGAAAGTGAGAAATTATATGTACATGCTGAACCGAATTAGTAAGAATATTTGTCTGCCAAATGTTAAATTTTGCTGGTATCAGGATACTGGGGGCATGCAGTTCTTTTATTTTTGCTAACCCCAGGCAAGTTGTTTGCTGAACAGTGTCATTCAGAAATAGCATTTGTAAAGGAGTAAGGCATGTTCTAAATAAAGCTTCCCTACCCTGTATTTTCCAATCAGTGTTTCCCATACACTCTTTACATCAAAAGAGTTTTTCTAAAATTCATAGCCAGGAAACAAAGGGATTCAGATAAATTAATTTAGCGTCAGTTAGCAATCATTTTTCTCACTTTGGAAGGAAGTAATTTAAAGTAATATGACTGCATTTTTAGCATCATGCCCAGAAAAATATGCAAACTTTTCTATATCGTTTTGGAACTCCCCACTGGAGTAATTGAACAATGCTCCCACTGTGTTTAATAAAAATCTGATCTTGTGGTACTAGCTCAGTGCAGAAAGTGATGTCCATAATGGTGGTAACAGAACTTTTCCTTGTAATTCACTGTACTTATATATTCATCTTTACTTTCAAATACAGTATAATATTCAAACTCAGAAAGCATGGAGACAACTGTTTTAACATCCCAATCATCAGAAACAATCACAGGTGTAATAATATAATTCATAGAAACTTTACAAATATATGGAATTTGAATGACCTCAGTAGGACTGAATAAATCATATGGTACTTTATCCCATACAATTCCATCAGAAATCGAAACAGCTGAAATGTTCACAAAGGACAAGTCTCTTCTGACCTTATGGGGAAAAAGACAAGGTGTCAAAACATCATCCAGCAGTTCAACAGCAGAGCGTTCAGGAAGACAGTGACCATTTATCAATAAAAAAAAATGACAAACCAAATAATTGTTTTTAAGCCAGTTATAAAGCTTATGTATTGCTGAAACAGGTGCAGTTGCATATGCAGAGAAATTTGAGGAAGAGATGTCATTGTTAACAGAATAACCATAAGCTGTTTGTGCAAAGACAGGAGCCGGTGCAGAACTGGTCGATGGACCCAATGATGGTGGTTCATAATATACAATGTCACCTGTCTGTGTTGAATTGGAATGGTAGAGAGCCATAATTTGGATATTTATTGTTGGTGAAGTGGTGATAGGAAGTAGCAGAAGTTCATTCTCTGCCCTCCCCAAGCTTGGGGAGACAACTGTAGCATTGGCACTTGCAGAAGCATTGTTGAGTGCTTGAAGAGGTAAATCCCGTTGGGTAGTGAGAGAGACTACCCAGAAATCCTCGTAGTCGACTATGCAGGATCGGCCACATGATGCAACCTGATGCTGTCAATTGAAACAAAATGGGTTTCTTTAGCATCCGGCAGTATTGGTATGATGACAATTCTTGTATTGTGTTTTCCATGGCCTTGAACCAGTACTTTATAGGATGAGTCAAACTGCTATTTTACAACAGCCTTTTGTCATACTAGGTCCCCAACTTTAGGAATCCAGTGGGTAGATGTTGTTGGCAAATCCCTCATTCCCAGGGTGGCGGCAAAGGCAGATACATTTTCATCATGGAATTGTTGTGTGTCCTGTAAAACAGTGACACTTTTATTTATTTCAAAAGGTGTTTCTGCCGTCACCATGCCAGGGCTATCAAGATCTGGGAAATACATAGGTATCCCAAGCAGGACCTCATAAGGGGTGCATCCTCCCAAGAACCTTCTGGGCAGAATATTTAGTGCTTTCTGGACTCCATATAGGTGATAAAAACAACTACGACCAGAACCTAATACCCTTGCTGTTAAGGATTGCTTAAAATCTCAGTTTCTTCCGCTCCACAACAGAATTTCGCTTGGGATCATATGTAGATGAGAAATGGAGTTGAACACCCATTGTTGCCATGGTTTCCCATATTGCCTTGGAGGCAAAGTCAGGGCCCTGGTCCGAGTGGAATGCTGCAACCGCATATGACCTGATAAAGACTTGCAAATCTTTAATAACAGTTTGGGCTTCAGCCGATCATTGTGCCCATACACACAGGAATCTAGAACATAATTCAACAGTGACTAAAATATATTTGTATGCATCATCAGGTTGTAAGGTACCACAATGGTCCAGGTACACACACTGTAGTAATGTCTGCGGTGGGCGTTTGATGGTGAACTTTTTAATTTGTTGAAAGATGTTGCAGAAAAAAACATATTGTTTGGTCTGTTTATATAGAACTGACCACCAACAGCATTTTTGTAACAGGGAAATAGTAGCCGCCACACCAGCATGGGCAGAAGCAACATGCTCATGCGCTGCTTTGATGAGATCTGATCTCTGCTCTTGGTTGGGGATCACATGATCACCCACCACTAGAATTCTTGCAAATGCAATATTTTGTGCATCGAGGTGGTAGGTTTATTTAGCAGATTATGTTTTTGGTAAAGGCTTGCCAAAACCCAAAGCTTTCACATCAGCCAATGTCTCGTTATCCAATCTCGTATGAGAACGAGTAATTGCAGCAACAAAAGCCGTAGCTACTGCAGTCATCCAAAGTATTTCCTACAACGTGTACTCCTACACGTCGGTGGCTCAATGTATGAACTACATGAGCTCTTGGTAGTCTGACTTTAAGATCTGCTACCTTCCCCCAAAACTGTCTGTGCTTGGTGGTGTTCCCTTCTGAGTCTCTGAACCTGTTGAGGCGCCAATGATGAAAGTAATCATTGTAGGACTGGGCATAGTAGTAAGAATCACCCACGATCAGTGAGACGGTTCTGGAACCATATGTTCTAATACCGAAATTAGAGCCTTGAGCTCTTTAAATTGTGCAGTGCAGTCCCCTAGGGTCTGCATGTGGGTGTGTTGAGTGTGGAATGTACCATCCCTCATTACTTCACTAACAGCTGCGCAAGCAGCGGAGTACTGGTGTTTTGTACTTACGTATGGTTGTGCTGAACCATCACACTAAATTATTGCACTGTACTGTTCAGGACGCATGATATTAGAGGGCATGGGGCACTCAAGATCATACTGTAGAAATTCTTGCCTCTGTAGTTTGGGGTCAAAAACATAATCGACATCAGTGGTGGTCAGGGAAATTGCTAATTGAAACTAACATTGATATAATGCTTTCACGTTTGAAACACTAGCTTTCTTGACCGCCTCAAGGGCTGGCACCGTAGCAACAACAAAAATGTGTCTCCCTTGGGCATGTGCCCTCTCCCTAAGGGCAGCCATCTGTACAGCAGTAAATATTTTTTCTGTTGGCGCAAATCTTTGTTCTGCATTAGTGTACAAGTGTAATTTGTATGCAATGTGTACCATTTTACCCTCATTAAATGTGACATAGGTGAACCTAATGGCACCAGGAATTATTCTGATGACCAAATATGTTTGTTGTCACGTGTGTAAATGTTGTGCTTCTAGCATGTCTTGCTGTAAGGCTCTGAGTATGCATGTATGTTTTAGTGCACAGTGTTTGCTTGAAAATTCTGGACAAATTAAGTCGTAAAGTGGTTTTATGCCTTGTGCATAGTCTGGCATGTATGTTCTACCAAAATTCAAGAAACCCAGTAATGACTGCAGCTTCTTAATGGTGTTTGGAGGTTGAGCGCACTTTTCTAAAAAGTGCAGAGCTAGGCTTTTGCCTTCATCTGATAATTTGTATCCTAGAAATACGACACTAAGAAAGGCAATTTTGGTTTTATTGAAGTTAAATATGTAGCCTTGGGCAGCAAAACAATGTGATCTACCCGGGCCAAATGTGCATTGAGGTTGTCATCTGTGAGATAGATGTCATCGATATAAGACAACAGCTTGGGATCAATATAATATATTATTGATGTTACACTGGCAGAAGATACCTCAGGGCTGTTCTTATACTCTTGAGGCAAATGACAAATGCCTCTGAGAGGCTAGCACATTGAAGGCGCTTAAATCCCGACTTCCAAACACTAGAATTTGGCAGAAAAAAAACATTGGAAACGTCCAAGTTTCTTTTACAATTGTTTTGCACTATATTGTTGATAAGTGCTGTGTGCATTGTGGATTGTAAATGTGCGTGTATGACTGTTTGAATGTCTGTAATCTAAGACTATTCTATATGAATGGTCAGGTTTTGCTATGGGGAATAACTAGTTATTCATTGCAGAAACGCAGGGTTCTATTACTCCCTGGGGCTCAAGTTGAGTGAGAATCTCTCTCACTCATGGTTTTGCTTCATGTTTAATTGAATATTGAGGCTGGATCTGTGGAGTAGATCTAATTGGTATTACATGGTAGGCGGGATCTCTATCCTACCCTACATGGTTGCAGTACAGCACAGGAGTCTGTGCCAAAGCCCAATCTGCAGCATAGGCTTCCTTTACTACGTTTGGAACTAGGACCGAGAAAGGAGGCAAAATTACATCTTACCCTTGTGGGAGCACACAGAAAAATTCAGGTGGTCAATCTTTTTCTGCCTTAAAAAATGATTTAGTGTTCATCTTCTCCAGAAGAGTACTTTCATAGCGTTCGCAATGTCTCCCTCAATTTGAATACTTAATCTGTATACCCTGTCTGGTGGGGAGACACGCCTGTTTGCTGTTCTGAATTCAAGAAAGTGGTTAGTCGGTGTCACATCCAGAATACCCATAAGACTTTGGTGATATATCATGACCTTTGCCACGCTGTCTAACAGAGTCACTGCCCACGTCCTGTTCTTCAACAACGTTCTCCATATGAGTGGCATCTTTGAAATTGTTGCCACCTTTTTCTTTTTAAATGGGAGCTTTTGCTGTGGAAGTTTCTCTTCTTTTTTTGTAAAATTCTCTGAAGAACCTTGTGAGTCCTTTTTCGGCTTCACATAGTCACTTAGTGTTATGACCATCTTTCTCTGTCACTCTATTTATCCAGTGTGTCCTGGAAGGAAGGAGATTGGCGACTGTCAGTATTTTGCAATCTATCTGGTGGATTTAAAGTTTCCCTGTTTCCAATGTTATATCTTTTTCTGAGATCTCTGGTGGTGGAGATTCTCCTCCTTGTGTTCTTCTATCTTTATTTTGTTTTTGTTTATCCCTGTGTTTTTAGAGCTCTCTTGTGCTTGCTTAGTACCCTGCTTAGTGGAGGTATTCTGTATTTGAGGTTTAGTTGGTCTGGACCATAGACTATCCTGACCTATACTAGTATAAAATTCAGAAATAATCTCTGGCAGCTTCCACCTTGCACTCCTGGTCCAGCTGAGGAACCTCCCAGAGCCACTGGCGAATTGCCAGTGCTGTTTCTTCCACTTTAATATTGCTTCAAATTATTGAGGATTCTGTGTCAAGATTGCACATCAGTTTCATCCCCAAGTCCAGGGCCGGGGCTGCCCTGTGTTCATTTTGAATTTGTTTTAGTACTTCCAGTAAATTCACAAGTGTCGGTGTACCATGTGTAGTGGCATGTTGCAACAAAGACTGTGACCCAAGTGGGACATTCCTCAATTGAGGAAACCATTCCAAATGGCAAGCACATTGTGAGACTTGTATGTTTATCTTAGGGTCCTGTATGGGGAAACACTGCTTCCAGCAATCCAGAACGGAATCTTCTCCCACTCAGTGGGAGCATTTCTCATTTTGAATAGACAGTTTGTAGATTTATCCCTGTAACAGGCAATTGATTTATAGCTGGAGCAGTCCTTGTTGGCTCAGCGTTTATGGTCCCCGTTACGTATTCTATTAATCGTCTGTTAGAAATGGGGTCTGGTTGGCAGTCAGGTTACCCCCTGTCCAATCAAGCACCCTCACTCTAGTCAGGGTAAGTCACACACAATCCAAATTATCCTGTGCCCACCCTCTGGTAGCTTGGCACTGAGCAGTCAGGCTTAACTTAGAAGGCAATGTGTAAAGTATTTGTGCAATAAATCATGCAATAACACAGTAGAACACCACAAAAATACACCACACAGTGTTTAGAAAAATATATAATATTTATCTGGATAAATGCAGGTCAAAACGATTCAAAATGCAATAAGTATATGTTGAGATATTGTTCAGACTCTGTCATCCCATTTCTAGGGGGCGCTGTAAGGAGACTGTCGGAAGCCTGGGAATCACCTTGAACACTTATCTAGAGTCCCTTGCTGACTCCCGTTTGTTTCTCTTTTCGCCATGTTATGCTTTTGTAGTATTACATTTGCTTCCTGGGACTGCACATCCCATAATGCACAGCCTGGTAGTCAGAAAAGCCTGGATTCTGTTTTACACTGTTTTCTATGGGAGAAATCCAGTTGCTACTTTTCACCGGATCCTCTCCTCCAGGACTTGCGAGTGTCTGAAACTACACACACCTGAGACCTCTCCCCTGCAGTCCAGTCATGTGATTTCTCCTGGGGTTTTCTGCAGCTTGGAACTGCTTATAAGCAGCCATTTCCTCAAGATCCTTCCTCATGCATTGGAGTTCAATTCCTTTGTGTTACAGACCCCTTAGCAGATGGTATTCCAGTCTTGTTCCTGATCTGTTCCAGCTTGAACCTGTTTCCTGTTTCTCTGCCCTGCTCCTGATTGTTCCTGCCAGAGTCTGCTTCCTATCTCTTAGTCTTGTACCTGTTTGTTTCTTCCAGAGCCTGCTCCCTGTTTCTCTGTCCTGCTCCTGCCTTGTTTCAGCCTGAACCTGCTCTCTGTTTCCCAGTCCTGATTTCTGCTTATTCCTACTCCCTGTATTCCAGCCCTGCCCTTGCTTGTTCCAGCCAGAGCCTGCTCTCTGTTTCCCATTCCTGTCTCTGTTTGTTCCAGCCAGAAGTTTGCACCCTGTTTTCCAGTCCTAGTCCGGCCTTTGTGACAAGCCTGAGTCTGTTCCCAGGTCTTGCCTCTGCCTCTTAGTTTGTTCCTTCTGTTTCTGTTTCCTCTCGGTATTTGTGTCTGGTAAGTGTTCTATCAGTCTTCACCAGAGTATAAGTGTCCTCCTCCGTACTGGGGTTGGCTCCTGGTTTCCAGGAGACAATTCCAGCCCCTATCCTTGTCTAGGGTTGTACATTGTATTTTGTGCCTAACAGTGACAGTGTGCTATTGCTATTTTCCCAGGAATTGCCACTGCGTTTCCAGCTGGACCCAAAAGAGCATGTCTTGTGTATGTAACTACTATCCTTGTTTGTGCTCTAGGGTCCAGAGACAGAATTACTTCTGCTGCCTCCTTTCTATTGGGCTGGCAGGGTGACTATATGTAAGAGCAAACTGCACAGAGGCATTGACATTCCCTGTCACTGTGGGAGGTTCTGCACCCCAATCTGTGTACAACCCCAGCGTGTTTGTCCACAATTTTACTTTCCTGTTTCCTGTGCCTGTCCATGGCTTTCCTTTCCTGTGTATGTCTTTAGCTGCTCTTCTGCCCCAGTACACTACCTCTTTGGGATAGTCTGTGACCTCAAGGGATGTCCCAACCAGATTCCTGATCAGACCTGACAAAACCGTGACAGAATGCACAACCCAAAAATTTCAAGCTCCCCAGGCAGTAAAGGCACACACAGACCTAAAATGCTTTATTATCATGTTAAGACACCCCTTTCTAAACCTATACATTCTCTGAAGACCTCTAAAAAGGCCTTAGTTTGAAGGATAGACTTGTTAAAGAAAATCAAAGATTGCAAATTCAGTACTACATTGCGTGGCTTGCTGATCCATCAATGTTCAACTATTATCATATCTGTGATTATGACCCCCAATCCTTGTCTGTAGAAGAATTACAAAGAAATAATGAGTTTTTGGAGATTCTATTACCTCAAACAAGGGACAATGTTCCTAACAGTGAAAGTGCTTTTGCTACCTATGCACAAAACACTTACTCTCAAGAAAAACTGGTTAATTCCTTGCCTCATGCTAGTGCATCCCGAGTTAATTTCAAGGACTCTGCTATAACAAAGAACCCTGACACTGTCCAAGAAGCCACCCTAGAAGCCACCCTTGTTTTCTGATGCGTGCTTCAGCCCATCTAGGTCAGTTTCTCAAAATTCAAAGTGCAGTGCTGACTCGTATAAAGCCCTACCAGTCATTCAGAGCTTTCAAATCAGCAGGATAGACCCTGCATCTAAGGGATCAGTAAAGACTGTGGGATTCCTTAGTTCAACTCAAATGGCTTGTGCTCTTCCCAAGTTGGATGACAGTAGCTCAGTCTCGATTCCTCAGTGCTGTGTTGACTCATGTAAAGATCTACCAGTCCCTCAGAGCTTTCAAGTCAGCAGGATAGACTCTGGATCAAAGGGATCAGTAAAGACTGTGGGATTCCTTAGTTTAATTGAAAAGGCTTGTGCTCTTCCCAAACTGGATGATAATATAGAGGTCTCAATCCCTAAAAGCTCTGCTAAACCCTTTTCTATTCCGAGTAGGTTTGATAACCATATGGACATACACACACTAAAAGAGCAGTTCTGGCAGATTAAAAGGCAGCTATTGGACTTCTATGATGAATATGTTGTAACATACACTAGAAATCCTGCACGTGGGCTCTTTTGATCGATGCGTATTTCACTGTTGCCAGAACCAGACATTCTGTTTATCTGTAAGGTAGAAGAAGTAACAGAGCAGTTGATGGAAACTACTGCAAGGCAATTTGAAAACCTGAAAAAAAGAAAATGATCACCAGCTTTTGGCTTAAAGAGCAGTATGCTACTCCATGTGCCTCTCCAAATACTACTATAGAGCAGATATTCCCTGCTATTAATGAATGTCAAAAGACTGCTTCAGTTATAAATATATCAGCCTCTTCTTCAGACTATCTCTCAGCTTGTAGTTCTCCAGAGGATATCCCTGTACAGTTGACTGAATCTCTGAGAGGTTTGACACCTCTTGATTCAAAGGATGAATAAGAGTCTTCAGAAGGAAGTGTCTCAGCCCCTCAATCGGAACACATAAAGCCAAAGGAAGAAGAGAGTTCTGATGCAGACTCCAATAGCTGCACCATAAGAAATCAAGATATGTCTTTACTGGAGTTTAAGGGCAAGTTGTGCAACAGTGTTGAAGAACACGAATCTAGTGATGACAGTGGTTCCTGCCCTGTGTTGAACAAACCTGCAGATAGGGCTGTTCAAATGACGTACACACCAGAATTTTCAGCTTATGTGTGTAGGAGGCTGGCCTGGCTTGTAGTGGATACCAAGGGGTCCAGTTATCCCTTATTAGTGTAGAAGAGGTGTTTCTAGCAGCTTAGGCTGATAGAAGGTAGCTATAGCAGAGCAGGTTAGGCTGAACTAGGAGACATGCAAAGCTCCTACTATACCACTGGTGTCATATGCACAATATCATAATAAAACACAATACACAGATATACTAAAAATAAAGGTACTTTATTTTTATGACAATATGCCAAAAGTATCTCAGTGAGTACCCTCAGTATGAGGATGCCAAATATACACAAGATATATGTACACAATACCAAAAATATGCAGTAATAGCAAAAGGAAGTAATGCAAGCAGTGTAAAGTTACAGTAGATTACAATAGGAGCACATAGGTATAGGGGCAACACAAACCATATACTCCAAAAGTGGAATGCGAACCACGAATGGACCCCAAACCTATGTGAGCTTGTAGAGGGTCGCTGGGACTGTAAGAAAACAGTGAGGGTTAGAAAAATAGCCCACCCCAAGACCCTGAAAAGTAGGTGTAAAGTGCACCTATGTTCCCCAGAGAGCACAGAAGTCGTGATAGGGGAATTCTGCAAGGAAGACCAACACCAGCAAAGCAACCAAAGTGGATTTCCGGACGAGAGTACCTGTGGAACAAGGGGACCAAGTCCAAGAGTCGCGACAAAGTCGAGAGTGGGCAGATGCCCAGGAAATGCCAGCTGAGGGTGCAAAGAAGCTGCCACCGGATGGTAGAAGCTGTAGATTCTGCAAGAACGAAGAGGGCTAGAAACTTTCCCTTTGGAGGATAGATGTCCCACGTCGTGAAGAAGCTTGCAGAGGTGTTCCCATGCAGAAAGACCGCAAACAAGCCTTGCTAGCTGCAAGGGTCACGGTTAGGGTTTTTGGATGCTGCTGTGGCTCAGAAGGAACCAGGATGTCGCAACTTGGATGAGGAGACAGAGGGGGTGCCCAGCAAGTCAGGGAGCCCTCACAGAAGCAGACAGCACCCGCAGAAGTACCGGAGCAGACACTTGGAAGAGGATTGAACCGGAGCTCACCCAAAGACACAAAAGGGAGTCCCACGACGCCGGAGGACAACTCAGGAGGTTGTACACTGCAGGTTAGAGTGTCGGGGACCCAGGCTTGGCTGTGCATGAAGGAAATCCTGGAAGAGTGCACAGGAGCCGGAGCAGCTGCAAATCACGCGGTACCCAGCAATGCAGTCTAGTGTGGGGAGGCAAGGACTTACCTCCACCAAACTTGGACTGAAGAGTCACTGGATTGTGGGAGTCACTTGGACAGAGTTGCTGAGTTCCAGGGACCACGCTCGTCGTGCTGAGAGGGGACCCAGAGGACCGGTTATGCAGTCTTTTGTTGCCTGCGGTTGCAGGGGGAAGATTCCGTCGTCCCACTGGAGATTTCTTCAGAGCTCCTGGTGCAGAAAGGAGGCAGGCTACCCCAGAGCATGCACCACCAGGAAACAGGCGAGAAAGCGGCAGGATCAGCGATACAAGGTTGCAGTAGTCGTCTTTGCTACTTTGTTGCGGTTTTGCAGGCGTCCTGAGCAGTCAGCGGTCGATCCTTTGGCAGAAGGTGAAGAGAGAGATGCAGAGGAACTCTGATGAGCTCTTGCATTCGTTATCTAAAGAATTCCCCAAAGCAGAGACCCTAAATAGCCAGAAAAGGAGGTTTGGCTACATAGGAAGGAGAATAGGCTAGCAACACAGGTAAGAGCCTATCAGAAGGAGTCTCTGACGTCACCTGCTGGCACTGGCCACTCAGAGCAGTCCAGTGTGCCAGCAGCACCTCTGTTTCCAAGATGGCAGAGGTCTGGAGCACACTGGAGGAGCTCTGGGCACCTCCCCTGGGAGGTGCAGGTCAGGGGAGTGGTCACTCCCCTTTCCATTGTCCAGTTTCGCGCCAGAGCAGGGCTGGGGGATCCCTGAACCGGTGTGGACTGGCTTATGCAGAGATGGGCACTATCTGTGCCCATCAAAGCATTTCCAGAGGCTGGGGGAAGCTACTCCTCCCCAGCCCTGACACCTTTTTCCAAAGGGAGAGGGTGTAACACCCTCTCTCTGAGGAAGTCCTTTGTTCTGCCTTCCTGGGCCAAGCCTGGCTGGACCCCAGGAGGGCAGAAACCTGTCTGAGGGGTTGGCAGCAGAAGCATCTGCAGTGAAACCCCGGGAAAGGTAGTTTGGCAGTACCCGGGTCTGTGCTAGAGACTCGGGGGATCATGGAATTGTCTCCCCAATGCCAGAATGGCATTGGGGTAACAATTCCATGATCTTAGACATGTTACATGGCCATGTTCGGAGTTACCATTGTGACGCTATACATAGGTAGTGACCTATGTATAGTGCACACGTGCAATGGTGTCCCCGCACTCACAAAGTCCGGGGAATTTGCCCTGAACGATGTGGGGGCACCTTGGCTAGTGCCAGGGTGCCCACCCACTAAGTAACTTAGCACCCAACCGTTACCAGGTAAAGGTTAGACATATAGGTGACTTATAAGTTACTTAAGTGCATTGGTAAATGGCTGTGAAATAATGTGGACGTTATTTCACTCAGGCTGCAGTGGCAGGCCTGTGTAAGAATTGTCAGAGCTCCCTATGGGTGGCAAAAGAAATGCTGCAGCCCATAGGGATCTCCTGGAACCCCAATACCCTGGGTACCTCAGTACCATATACTAGGGAATTATAAGGGTGTTCCAGTATGCCAATGTGAATTGGTGAAATTGGTGAAATTGGTCACTAGCCTGTTAGTGACAATTTGGAAAGTAAAGAGAGAGCATAACCACTGAGGTTCTGGTTAGCAGAGCCTCAGTGAGACAGTTAGTCATCACACAGGGAACACATACAGGGCACACTTATGAGCACTGGGGCCCTGGCTGGCAGGGTCCTAGTGACACATACACTAAAACAACATATATACAGTGAACTATGGGGGTAACATGCCAGGCAAGATGGTACTTTCCTACAATGTGGATACTCCTGCCCTTTCAAACAATATCATAGAATTTTCAGATAATGAAGAGACAGTTCCTGTTCCAAGTGAATTCATAAATTTTTCTGACCGTGAAGAAATACCTGCAGTTACTAAGAATGCAATGGACTTCTCAGAAAGTCAAAAAATCTCTTCTGTGTCAAAGCAAACCGTGGAGATTTTAGACAAGGAAGAAAGCCAGCAATCTGAAACTGAACAGCATGTCATAGGAAATTATAGCTTTCTTCTAGAACTGGACACAGTTGCAGCCTCAACCACTGATCCTGACTTGCTGTTCCCTGTCACTGTGTTTACCGTTTCCAGCTCAACGGTTAGTGAAGAACAGATCTTTGATCTACTGGTATCTGATCTTGATATAAAACCAGTCACACCAATGCCACCTGCTGTGTCCCTGAAATTAAAGACTCCTGAAAACCAGCAATCTAAAAGTGAAGCTCAAGTACTGAAAGATGTAATATTTCCCACTAAAACTAAAGACATGGGGGTTCATTACAACCTAGGCGGTCTTTTTACAAGACCGCCGAGGGACCGCCGTGCTGAAGACCGCCAGTGGTGGCGGTTTTCCGCTCGGCGTATTATGACTGTTGGCAGCTCTACGTCGTTTTTCCGATGGAGAGCCGCCAACAGCCATAGTGACGGGTGGCGGGGAAGTGGAGGTTGCTCCACCTCCACCGCCACGCCAACAGAACACTGCCCAGCGAATCACGTCCTGTGATTCTGTGCGGCGGTGTTCTGTTGGCGGTGTGGTGTCGGCGGAGCTGCCCCCATTGCTCCCGTCCCCTCCCGGAGGATCGACGGAACAGGTAAGTCAATCGTCCGTTAGGGGAGGGGGTTGGGGAGGTGTTGTGTGTTGTGTGCGTGCATGGGGGTGTGCGTGGGTGTATGTAGAGGGTGTGTGTGAGTGCGTGTATGCTTGAGGGGGTGTTGCGTGTTTTGGGAATGAGTGCGTGTATGTCTGTAGGTATGTCTGTATAGATGTGCGCGTGTATGTTTGAATGTGGGTGTGCGTGTCTGTGTGTGTGGATGTTGGCATGTGTGTCGGTGTGTGTGCGTGTATGTGTGTTGGTGGTGCCTGCGTGCGTGTCGGGTGTGTATGTGTAAGGTAATGTCGGGGGTCGGGTGGGGATGGGGGGCCTACCACCCTTGGGGGGTGGCAGGGGTGGTGGGGGCTGTAGGAGCGGGAGTTGGGGTGGGGGTGGGGGGTGGGAGAGACCCCTATCAGTGCCAGGGAAGGAATTCCCTGGCACTGATAGTGCTTACCGCCATGGATTTTATGGCGGTTCCTACCGCTGGAAATCCACGGCGGTAAGCCGGGTCACAATACCGGCAGCGGTATTGTCACGGCCGCCGGGCTGGAGACCAAGGTCTCCAGCCCAGCGGTCGTCTCCGCCCTGGCGGGCGGAACGGAGAAGCGGCGGATGACCATGGCGGTAACTGCCATGGTCATAATTAAAAAAAAAAGACCGCCAGCCTGTTGGCGGTCTTACCGCCACTTTAACACCGTCCGCCAGGGTTGTAATGACCCCCATGATCTTGCATCTTGTATTCGAAGATCTGATGATAAGTACTGTACTTAGGGGGTCATTACAACCTAGGCGGTCTTTTTACAAGACCGCTGAGGGACCGCCGTGCTGAAGACCGCCAGTGGTGGCGGTTTTCCGCTCGGCGTATTATGACTGTTGGCAGCTCTACGTCGTTTTTCCGACGGAGAGCCACCAACAGCCATAGTGACGGGCGGCGGGGAAGTGGAGGTTGCTCCACCTCCACCGCCACGCCAACAGAACACCGCCCAGCGAATCACGTCCTGTGATTCTGTGCGGCGGTGTTCTGTTGGCGGTGTGGTGTTGGCGGAGCTGCCACCATGGCTCCCGTCCCCTCCCGGAGGATCGACGGAACAGGTAAGTCAATCATCCGTTAGGGCCGGGGGGTGTTGTGTGTTGTGTGCGTGCATGGGGGTGTGCGTGGGTCTATGTAGAGGGGGTGTGTGAGTGCGTGTATGCTTGCGGGGTGTTGCGTGTTTTGGGAATGAGTGCGTGTATGTCTGTAGGTATGTCTGTATGGATGTGCGCGTGTATGTTTGAATGTGGGTGTGCGTGTCTGACTGTGTGTGTGGATGTTGGCATGTGTGTCGGTGTGTGTGCGTGTATGTGTGTTGGTGGTGCCTGCGTGCGTGTTGGGTGTGTATGTGTAAGGTAATGTCGGGGTTGGGGTGGGGATGGGGGTCCTGCCACCCTTGGGGGGGGCAGGGGTGGTGGGGGCTGTAGGAGAGGGAGTTGGGGTGGGGGGTGAGGGAGACCCCTATCAGTGCCAGGGAAGAAATTCCCTGGCACTGATAGTGCTTACTGCCATGGATTTCATGGCGGTTCCTACCGCTGGAAATCCACGGCTCCAGCCCAGCGGTCGTCTCCGCTCTGGCAGGCGGAACGGAGAAGCGGCGGATGACCATGGTGGTCATAATTCCAAAAAAAAGACCGCCAGCCTGTTGGCGGTCTTACTGCCGCTTTAACACCGTCCGCCTGGGTTGTAATGACCCCCTTAGTGTTTTATTGCAAGAAACCATCATCAATTCAAAGGCTAGAGCTGAAAATATAGATAACAATGTAAAGGCAATTTCTGAAGAGACTCCAGTTCTATTTCTTTCCAAAGAACAACCTTTCAGTGTTAACAGAGTTGAAGATCAACCTCCTGTAGTAGAAACGCTTTGCAAAGAAACCATTTCTGATACCACGAATACAACACAGAGCACTGGTGGTGAAGAAATCTCAGTCTTGTCTGAAGATCACCCTAAAGATTTAGCTTGTGGGACGTCTACATTTTCAATTGTTAATCCAGTTTCTAAAGACTTAAAAACTCTTGTTGCTCCTGAATTTGATACTCCGAAGTCATCCAAAACTAAAGAAAATTTGGACTTTTTCATGTTTACCTTGAGAACACCAGTTACCCATGTCTCACAAGTGTCTGTGCTTTGCAAACCTCAGACCACAATCAATGCAAATACTGCTGCAGAAACAGACGTTTCCTGCTTGTCGGAAGGTATTACAGACCTGACAGTTACTAATACACCAATTATCTCCTCCAAAGAAGAAAGTACTGAACAGGAAACTAATGTACTAAAGAATACCGCCCATGATGCCGTTCCAGATCTCCTTGCTCCTGAATCCACTTCACCAGAAACCAACTCCATGCACTCCTCCCATATCAATCTAACAATAAAGAGGAAAGACATCGGAGCTCATACGGGTTTTAATATATGCTTTGCTCATTTGATGGTTCACCTGTGGCAGGACTATAAACTTATCAACCAAGGTTGGTGTTGGATTTTCTTGCTGTGGCTTTTCCTCTTCAACTTTTTTTCAGCCAAAGGATCGCCTTCTCTTCTTGAGCAGACTGGTGGGAAGGGGAGGTATACTGTTACGACTGTCGCCCCATTTCTAGGGGGTGCTGTAAGGAGACTGTCAGAAGCCTGGGAATCAGCTTGAACACTTATCTAGAGTTCCTTGCTGACTCCCGTTTGTTTCTCTTTTTGCCATGTTATGCTTTTGTAGTATTACATTTACTTCCTGGGACTGCAAATCCCGAAATGCACAGCCTGGTAGTCAGGAAAGCCTGGATTCTGTTTTACACTGGTATCTATGGGAGAAATCCAGTTGCTCCTTCTCACCGGATCCTCTCCTTCAGGACTTGCGAGTGTCTGTAACTACACACACCTGAGACCTCTCCTCTGCAGTTCAGTCATGTGATTCCTCCTGGGGTTTTCTGTAGCTTGGAGCTGCTTATAAGTAGCCATTTCCTCAAGATCCTTTGTCGTGCATTGGAGTTTGATTCCTTTGTGTTACAGACCCCTTAGCGGATGGTGTTCCAGTCTTGTTCCTGATCTGTTCCAGCTTGAACCTGTTTCCTGTTTCTCTGCCCTGCTCCTGATTGTTCCAGACAGTATCTGCTCCCTATCTCTTAGTCTTGTACCTGTTTGTTTCTTCCAGAGCCTGCTCCCTGTTTCTCTGTCCTGCTCCTGTCTTGTTTCAGCCTGAACCTGCTCTCTGTTTCCCAGTCCTGTTTTCTGCTTATTCCTACTCCCTATATTCTAGACCTGCCCTTCCTTGTTCCAACCAGAACATGCTCTCTGTTTCCCATTCCTGTCTCTGTTTGTTCCAGCCAGAAGTTTGCATCCTGCTTTCCAGTCCTAGTCCTGCCTTTGCTTCAGCCTGAGTCTGTTCCCAGTTCTCACCTCTCCCTCTTAGTTTTTTCCTTGTGTTTCTCTTTCCTCTCGGTATTTGTGTCTGGTAAGTGTTCTAATAGTCTTCACCAGTGTGTGTCCTCCTTTGTACTGGGGTTGGCTCCTGGTTTCCAGGAGGCAATTCCAGCCCCTATCCTTGTCTAGTGTCGTACGTTGTCTTTCGTGCCTAACAGTGACAGTGTGCTATTGCTGTTTTTCCAGGACTTGCCACTGTGTTTCCAGCTGGACCCAAAAGAGCGTGTCTTGTGTATATAAGTACTATCCTTGTTTGTGCTCTAGGGTCAAGAGAAAGAATCACTTCTGCTGCCTCCTTTCTATGGGGCTGGCAGGGTGACTATCTGTAAGAGTAAACTGCACAGAGGCATTGACATTCCCTGTCACTGTGGGAGGTTCTGCTCCCTACTCTGTGTACAACCCTAGCTTGTTTGTCCATTAGTAATCTGTTTCCTGTTTGTCCACACAAAGGTTGCTCTGCTTTTACGTTCCTGTTTCCTGTGCCTGTCCATAGCTGTCCTTTCCCGTGTATGCCTTTAGCTGCTCTTCTGGCCTGGTACACTACCTCTTGGGATATTCTGTGACCTCAAGGGGTGTCCCAACCAGATTCCTGATCAGACCCACCCGAAACAGTGACAGAAAACCGTGACAGATATCACTGTAAAATTATATAAAGTGTCTTTTAAAAAGCAATAAATGTCTCTTGCAAGCACAAAGTACCTGGTTTGTGTTAAAAATCTCCGCAAAGAACCGCAGAGATGCATGGAAAACAGGGAGGTGTGCGCCGATTTCTAGGGCCGCACACAGCGATGTGTCGTTTATTTTTCACGCAGGGAAGGCTTTGTGTCGATATACGGTGCTCGGTCTTGGATCCTCTTTGGGTTGAGGGGTTTTCAGACTCCCCGGGGACGATGCGTGGATTTCTGGAGCTGACAGGACGAAGTCACAGGGCCCGCGTCAATCCGGTGGGTGTTGCGTGGAAATTTCTACCGCACTGCAGGCACTGCGTCGATTTCTCTCTCGAAGTCGGGCTGCGTTGTTCTGGCTCAGCTGTGCGTCGATCCAGTGGGGCGTGCATCAAATTTCTGGTTGCTACTCTGGCGCTGCGTCTGCCTTCTCATTGTGAAGTTGGGCTGCGTCTTTCCGGTTCGGCGTGTGGTGAATTTTTCAGCGTGAAGCAGGCTGTGCGTCGTTTCTGGCAGGCTTTGCATCGATTTTCACCACACTTGCAGAGATGAAGTTTTTTGGTCCTGAGACTTCAAGGAACAGGAGGCAAGCTCCATCCAAGCCCTTGGAGAGCACTTCTCACCACAGCCAGAGAGCAGCATTGCAGCAGGGCAACTGCAAGGCAGCAGTCCTTCACAGAAAGCAGTCAGGTGAGTCCTTTGGGCAGCCAGGCAGTTCTTCTTGGCAGACTGCAGGTTCTGGTTCACGTTCTCTTCTCCAGGAAGTGTCTGTGACAAGAGTGTCTTGTCAAGAAGTGTCTAAGTTGGTAGGGTCAGAGACCATGCTTAAATACCCAAATGTGCTTTTGAAGTGGGGGAGACTTCAAAGAGCGGCTTAGAAGTGCATAAGGCCCCCTTTCAGTTCCATCTTGTCTGCCAGGGTCTGAGTAGGGTGTGTGCCAGTCCTTTGTGTGAGGGCAGGCTACTGTCCTTTGACATGTAAGTGTCAAGCCCTCCACCCTCCCAACCCAGGAAGACCCATTCAAAATACAGATGCATGCAAGAGAGGCCGAGTATCCTGTGTCTGGAGTATGTCTGAGTGAATGCACGAGGGAGCTGTCAACTAAACCTAGCCAGATGTGGATTGGAAGGCACAGAAGGATTTAAGTGTAGAGAAATACTCACTTTCTAAAAGTAGCATTTCTAAAATAGTGATATAAAATCTAACTTCACCATTAAGCAGGATTTTGTATCACCATTCTGGCCATACTTAATATGACCTGGCTACTCCTTTTAGATCAGGATTTACCACTCAAACAGTATATGAGGGTAGCCGCAATGCTATCCTATGAAGGGAGCAGGCCTCACAGCAGTGTAAAAACGAATTTAGGAGTTCTACACTATCAGGACATATAGAAATATAGAACACACATGCTCATGTCCTGCCTTTTACCTACGAAGCACCCTGCCCTGTGGGCTTCCTAGGGTCTACCTTAGGGGTGACTTATATGTAGAAAAAGGGGAGTTTAGGGCTTGGCAAGTACTTTTAAATGCCAAGTTGAAGTGGCAGTGAAACTGCACACGCAGGCACTGCAGAGGCAGGCCTGAGACATGGTTAGGGGGCTACTTACGTGGGTGGCGCAACCAGTGTTGCAGCCCACTAGTAGCATTTAATTTACAGGCCCTGGGCACATGTAGTGCACTTGACTAGAGACTTAAGAGTAAATTAAATAAGCCAATTGGGTATGAGCCAATGTCACCATGTTTTAAGGAGAGAGCATATACACTTTAACACTGACTAGCAGTGGTAAAGTGCGCAGAGTCCTAAAGCCAGCAAAAATTAGGTCAGAAAAAGAGAAGGAGGATGGCAAACATTTTGGGGTGACCCTGCAGAAAGGCCATTTCCAACATCGTCTACATATTGATACTAGCTCATTGTATAATGTGTGTACTGTAGCTACTGGCAGAGCTTGCACATTGGGATATGCTGTATATGTGGAAAATGTTGGCCATGTTGGACAGTCATTAATTAAAGGACCTAACCTAAGAGGTTGTATCACATGTGGAAGAGCGCCATTAAACCAACCTTGGTGTTCTTGGTAATTTAAAGGCATTTCTAAAAATTGGTATGCTCTGTACTGTAGTGGTCCAGTCGCTATCCTGTATGTATGAAATGTGTTGGAGTCAGCTTTTTTTCTGGGAAGGTGGCCCATGAGTAAAATATTTATTTTCTGTAAGCTTCTTGAGCTTCAACTACAAATGTGACATCTCCGCCCTTATTTGTTAATCCATTTGCTAAATTAAACTGTGTAACTGGTTGTCTACAGCTCTAAAATATGTACTGTTTGTGCCATATTAAAGAGTAGGCATCAGAATCAGGAACACCAACAGGGGAATCCTTTTAAGGTTCAAGCTTGAATAACCTTCAGCCTAGATAGGTACTCCCTATTGAGCTCAGGAGGATTTTCACTCAGACCACCAATGTCTCCGTATAATGGTACTTAGGGTACCTTTAGTTGTGTGAGACCGAGATACGGAGGGGACCTATATAATTAGTGCCTTATCAACATTGGTGATGCTGTGTCGTAGGACTCCTGCACCACCATCCTTTGTTGGTGACTGAGTCAATTCCACACCGTCTTGGCAGCTGTCGGTCCAACCCTTTCGGCTAGTCATCAGCACCTCATCCAAACCTGAAAGAAAATATGATTTGTGGCAGCCTGTAGCATGACACTGTAACTTCTCAGGGGAAGACGTGGTTGACAAATCTCACCCTTTTCTCTTGTTAGCAAAAGGTCTCATACACACACATAGGCCAAAGAAAAGATGCAGGATGGTTTTCAATATATTTATTGAAAAGACTGCAATCTATGATAAAAAAATGAGCTGCAATTATTAGGACAATGAGACATTATTACATGATTAGGATTGTGGTGACCAATGAAAGAAAAAAACAGTTCCAACATATTGGAATACCATACATTGATGAATTATGCCTAGCCACTAACGCCTAAGCAAGAGAATAGCAGTGATAGCCCAATCTCTCCGTATTTAGCCCATGAGAGGAGCACCCACCCCCAACCTGGAAGATAGGGTTCTGCCCACTGTCTCCTGGGCTAGTTGTATAGACGGGGCTGAGGTCAGCAATGAAACGTCATGCAGCGTGGATGGATATCCTGGACGGAATTACCTCCCTGTCGTCCCTTGGCCTGTACAGTTTTTTTTGTAAGAAACATAGGGCCAGATGTATCAAAGTCCAGGTTTGCATGTCCTAAATAGTAATTTTTAAGAAATCGCTATTTAAGATATGTAAAATGGGATGTATGAAAATTGCGATTCGGTAATACCGAATCGCAATTAGGGAATAGGCCTCCATTCATCCCTATGGGCCTGTAGGCCCATAGGTGCAAATGGTTTTGCATTACCTAATTTGCGAATTCCTGTTAGGAATTTTCAAATTAGGTAATGCAAACCCCAGGGTGCTGGGGGCCTAAGGCCCCCTTTGATGCACCCCAAAAAAATATTGGTGGACTTGTGAAGCGCACACATACATGTCATTTTTAAAAATGCATTTATAATGCATTTTTTTAAATTGCACATGCTTACCACCAAATTGGATTTGGGGGTAATTGCATTTCCTAAATGCCCAATTCGCATTTAGGAAATGCATGATACATGTGCTTTGGAAATTGCAAATTGGAGTTCCCTATTTGCGATTTCCTATCTAGAGAATCGCAATTTGTGATTCCCTAAATGGAGTAGCAATTTCAGGGAATCGCTATTTTTGCGATTCCTTGAAATTGCACTGCGAATGCCTTTCATAAATCTTGAAAGGCATTTTTGCATTCGCAAATGGCTGAATTTTGCAAAATTGTTTGATACATCTGGCCCATATTTTTGTTCTGTGAAAAGGCCTGACGTGGGCATGTGTCTAAATGTTGTCCTATTTACATACTCTTGTGGCAACAATTGCTAGCTGGATTATCATGTACTGTTCTTGTCAGCCAGGGACAGAGGTACATGGTGAAAGGTCCTGCACAGAATAGTAATAACAATGCTTTCACAGAATCACAGAGTTACAGCTGATTAGAAAATAAAACATTCCCACTGAAAAGCAGGCTAACTAAAATGAATAAAACTGAAATCAGAGGGCATAAGTAGGTGAAAGGGCACAAGCTGCAGACCTAAGCTAAGCTAAAATGTGTGGTCCCAAGCGGAGTGTAAAATGAAATCACGACACCTCAGTACAGTGTAACCGCTATCAGCAATGCAAAGGAGGTACAATCTTTGACCTGTCTGTGCTCCTCCTCTCCCTATATGTAAGAAGGAAAAAATATGTTACTCATGATGATTAACATGCCAGTCAACAAATTAGTGTCCTCTGAGTTTATCCAAAACGTGAATGATACCTCCTATAAAGCAATGACTGAGGGGGTAGATCTGTTTCTCCACTGTTTGTATTACTGTTCTATGGGAGGAGGCAACATGTGAATGACACTTCATGCAAACAATGATGAAGCAACAACTGGAAAAGCAGCTAATCCTCTCAATGATACAGATGTAAAATGGTCTCGAATGTAGATGACAAAATTGGACGTGAGAACGTTGGACTCCTTGCTGGACAATGTAACAGTGAGAATGCAGGAAACTTTATTTTGTCCATTAAGTAATCAATATTTAACTTCTGATGTAATTTGAAAAAAACGTTATTTTTTCTAAAGGAGATAATACATAGGCGGTCATTATGAACATTGGCAGTCCGGACAGCCATGCCAGCGGTGACGGAAATTACCACCACCGGCATGGCGGTCCGGACCGCCATATAATGTTCAGGGCGGACCGCCACAGACAGAACTCTGCCACCACCAGGCTACCGCTGCCAGGCAGCCTGATGATGGCGGAGTTCCTTATCCAACAGGGCAGCGCTGCAAGCAGCGCTGGCCGCCGGAAAAAGAACCTGTGTCCACCAGCCTTTACCTGGTGGTGTCCCCCACCAGGAAAAGGCTGGTGGAATGGGCCCCTGCTCTGCCCATGGACTTGGCATGGGCAGTGCAGGGGCCCCTGTGCACAGCCCCGTCACGCATGTCACTGCCCGATTTATGGGCAGTGATATGCACGACGGGTGCTGCTGCACCCGCCACACTGTGACATTGACGACGGCTCTATGTGGAGCTGTCGGCAATGTCCAGGCCCAGCATTCTGCTGGGCCGGCTGGCAGAAACACTGTTTCCGCCTGCAGACCCAGCGGAATGTTCTTTATTGGGCCGGCGGGGTCCTCAACGGGCTGGCGGGCTGTGTTTAGACCGCCGTCATGAACACTGCGGGAAATCCCTCCGTGTTCATAACGAGGGCCATAATGTCAGCAAAATTGTGTATATTTGTGGTATCAAGAGCTTTATGCTTTTATCTAGCATTCATTTTCTTATTTCAGTGTTTTTAAATAGTTGTAATAGGTTGGTGATCCACTGATTTGCAGCACCATGCATACAATGAGTAAGGAAAAGGTAATGGATATGTTTAAGTTATGCTTTGATAAATTTTTTAGGAATAATTGTCCAGATATGTGGCTGTGATTGACCTTTCGCTTACAGCAGTACTTTGTGCTTTGTATTGAAAGTAGGCTGTCTGCTATGACTATGACTGTGCACATTTTCAAGATGTCTTTGTACACTTTTGGTCCTACACATCAGTCATCACATTTCTGGCTTGTGTGTAAGGTTACTTCGTGGGTCCAAAATGGCTTAATTGTGAACCTTTTCAAAGAAATATATGTTTAGGATCAGTGGTGTGGGAATCTTTTTCCAGAGTATGGGTACTGCTCAAAAATGTAATGCAAAGTTGTAGAGGTTGTTAAAAAAATAGACTTTTGTCTATTCAAAAGGAGTGTGGTGAGTGAGTAGCAATGGTCCAGTATTTTGTATAAATAGCTAAACTTGGGGCAGTAGGTTACTTTTATTTATGGAGAGCAAATTCTCCATTAACAAGGCCTCATAAAGAAACTAAAATACTCAATCACAACTGACAGTGAAGTATTAGGGGGGTTATTCTAACTTTGGAGGAGGTGTTAATCCGTCCCAAAAGTGACGGAAAAGTGACGGATTTACCACCAGCCGTATTACGAGTCCATTATATCCTATGGAACTCGTAATACGGCTGGTGGTATATCCGTCACTTTACCGTCACTTTTGGGACGGATTAACACTCCTCCAAAGTTAGAATAACCCCCCTAGGTCTCTTAGTTCACCCCGTCGCAAAAACTTTCTCTTCTGTTTGGCCCATAACAACATTAAGGGGGTGATTCTGACCGCGGCGGTCGGCGGTCGCCGCCCGCCAAGCGGTTCCCGCCGAAAGACCGCTCCGCGGTCAAAAGACCGCGGCGGTCATTCTGGCTTTCCCGCGGGGCCGGCGGGCGACCGCCAGAAGACCGCCGGCCGGCCCAGCGGGAAAGCCCCGTCAACAAGGAAGCCGGCTCAGAATTGAGCCGGCGGAGTTGAAGGGGTGCGACGGGTGCAGTGGCCCCTGTCGCGATTTTCACTGTCTGCACAGCAGACAGTGAAAATCTTTGTGGGGCCCTCTTACGGGGGCCCCTGCAGTGCCCATGCCATTGGCATGGGCACTGCAGGGGCCCCCAGGGGCCCCTCGACACCCCATACCGCCATCCTGTCCCTGGCGGGCGAACCGCCAGGAACAGGATGGCGGTATGGGGTGTCAGAATCCCCATGGCGGATTCCCATGGGCAGCAGAAAGTCGGCGGTACACCGCCGGCTTTCCGCTTCTGGCCGCGGCTGTACCGCCGCGGTCAGAATGCCCGGCGGAGCACCACCAGCCTGTTGGCGGTGCTACCGCCAACCTCCGCCCTGGCGGTAATTACCGCCAGGGTCAGAATGACCCCCTAATTGTTTTGCCTCAGAAAAGAACCAGGGAATACAGGGGCTTGTGAAGAATCTTCTTTGTATATCTTTATTTTAAGGGAGACATTCCACTGCGATAAGATTCATAGCACTAAAAAAGACACTGCAGTAAAAAAAAAAAAACGAAATAGTCACAGTCAAGCTAGCATCAGGGCACGCAAATGGTTTACAGGGCATAGATGTGACTCAATGGCCAGAGCTGGCGATTTTGTAAATGGGGGACCATGTTTGAGTGCCAGCATCGCTCAGCATTCTGTGGTTCTGACCAAATCACTTAATCTACCCTGTCTTCAAAAATAAATAACTTGTGCACATGTAAGGCGCTCTAATGCCTTGAGATAAGCTCTTGTGTATATATATATATATAAAAAAGGCTGGCTTACCAATTCACTTCAACCATTCTTAATAGAAAAGATAGGAGTTAGCCTCTGTAGAGACTGCTCTTGGTTCCAACGGAAGGGAGCATAAAAAGCCAAAAGAACATACTTTTGTGCGCATCTCTTTTTCTCAGTTAATGGTCAGTATTTGCAAATGATCAGTGTTCAGGGAACAGGATAGAACCTGGCATCTTATATCTTGGAATTGTTTTTATATTTTTGTCATAAAAGTTCCTATGCTCAAGATAGAGAAACTTAAACAGTGTGCTTTGCTTGATCTGGAGCCAATGCAATGCTCTATAAGTATCTGAAACGTGCGTGAATATTCATAAACAGCAAAATTCTGCATTTTTGCAATTTAGGCAGCAGACCAAGACACAGATTGTTACAATAGTCAAACTTGGATAGAACACATGTTGCGACCACTTGGAATAAAGGACAGGATCTTCCTCAGCAAGGGCAGTGAGAAACAAAGTGCGGTCACCATTGCTCTGACATGATGATACAGATACAATGAGCATTTGAGTGGAATTTGCCTTTTCTACTAGGTCTAAGGATGGATCGCTGGCAGACCGCTTGACGGATCAATACCTCACTCCCATCAATCTCGATGTTTTATCATCATTGCGTTCCCCCTCCACTAGTTGGGATGTTGCCATTTTAATCAGAGGAGGGCGTTCCTCAACCCATTCCCAGACACGGTTCTGGAAGGTCATAAAAACAGCATTTTCCTCTGATGGATGATTTTTAATTTGGTATGGTATAACAATATATATTATACCTATTTGACCTGAAGATTTTGCTTTATATGTTAAAAATATTTCTTTGTTGCACCATTCTCGTGTAGTCCAAGAACACCAGGAATTTATGGGTTTTCAAATAGAATTTCCCCCAAACCCAGGACTATTTTCAGGATCAAATCTCTTTCGCTGTAGTTTAGGAAATGTATGACTATCATTGGGACAGGGTACCCAGTGGGGATCTTTACATGATGTGCGATGTGCACTCTCAATACAGAAACAATCTAACAACCTGAAGGATAGCAACCACGTCTCGAAGTACTGGTCTGGTCGCATAACCTCAACTCCCTTTTGGACCCCCACAAACTGAAGGTTGTTTCTGCCTCAGCATCCATATGCATCTTTCACCTTGGCTGTCATCCTTTCAATTGAGCTGTGTAACTCCTGAACCATTTGGTGCTGGTCCGTGACTGTGTCTTCTAATGTTGAAATGTAGGTTTTTGCTTCTGTCACTCAACTCACAGTTTTCCAGAGGTTTTATTGAAGGAGCCCTACATCTGCACTCACTCCTCCAAACTTAAGTTTCAGGGCCAGTCTAGATGTCCGTACCACTTCGAGAATAATGTCCGGGTGTGAAGGAGATCCTTCCCTATCATTTATCTGTTTGCCCGCTTCCACTCGTTTTACAGATGCTGATCTTGCCTGCTGTGTTAGGGGCTTAGCAAATGTGTCCATCTTCCGCTGTTTGGGATGGCCTTTAACCTTTACCATTGAACCTTATGTGTCTCCAGATATTGGGGCCGCAACAAGCAGGTGCCGCCACTTGATCTAAATCACCGGGCCAGAGAAAGCGAGAAAACTCCTACACCACTGCCTCTCACGGATGCTTCAGGATTCAGCGGGCCAGACCTCGCTTTCAGGGTGGCACTATCAGTCAGCCACAATCACTGCAGACACAAAAACCATTGGTGCCCCTCTTAAAGGCCACATCTTCCCATCACAAGAAAGGAGGCACTGACAGACAATCACAAATTGTGCAGATTCAACCCATAGGAACTTCAGTTAGATTTAGTCACAGGCTTCCAGGCTGGTGCAGGCTCACCCCCTTGTCCAGTGAGATTTTTTCAACTCTCCAAGTCCCAATTCCACCTATCTTCTGTCTTGTACAGGTCGGCATGTCTTTTTGCTGTCCGCTCTCTCATCAGCCCAGGCCAGGTGTAGTGCTTTCAGGGAGGATATGCAGGATTTTGGGTTTTGTCTTTGGAGTGCTAAAGAATGGTGTCTGCTGTTCTGGGCACCAAGACACAGCCCTTCCTAATTCTATTTAATTTTCTAAATCGTTGTGGATCTCCTGAGTAAGTGTGACCTTCAGGGGTCCCTAAACTATAGGTTAAGAACTACTGCTCTAGATATGAAAGTTTTGTGATATTTCAAGTATAAAGGTGTTGAAACTCATGCATAGATTCCCACTTAAGACGCGCCAGAGCATGAAGAAGACCATAGAAGTGATGGAACAGCACCCACCTCTGGGTCAGAGAGTCAAGACACCCTTCCTCTACCAAAGGCCAACCAAACATGGACTGTAGAGAGAATACATTTGACCTCATAGAGGTGCATTCCTTCTCAATTATCTGTGGAACAAACTGTGACGCTGCGCTTAACCGCGGCATCTCTGAGTACAACCGCAGTCGGACCGCGACTCCGATTATTGGAGCGCTGTCCTCTGTTGTTTTGCCCAGTTCTTGCAACGTGTGCCAGGAAGCATGTTTATGCTTTCAGTCGCGTCGTCCTTACCTGCCTTTGTAATATGTTTTATTGTCTGTCGGTGGTGGACTCCTTTCCTTTTTTCTTTTTCTCCTTTTCTTCTGTTTTTCTGTGCTCTTGTCTTTTTCTTCTTTATGGTCGCCATGCTGTCTTCTTGCAGGTTTCCATGTTGTCTTCTTCTGTTCCTTTTTCCCAGCATGCCCTTTTTCTCTTATACTGCTACTTTTTTCCCATTCTCTTCTATGGGCCTTTTCCCAATCCAAGATGGTGTTGTTTCTTTTTCCTGTGTTGTCCCTTCCTGTTTTCCAGTATATAAGTCACTCAGTCGTGATCTGCCTTGCGTTGCCAACACTTCCTCTTGGTGATCTTCACTCCTGTTCGTCGTTTATTTTCCAGTTCATGTTCCCCTGATTGTGAAATTTTCCTCTTTTTTTTCCAGTTTTCATTCCTGTTTTTTCCTCTTTTTCAGGAGTTCCTGTTTTTGAGGTTTTTCCCATTTTTTTCCCTCTGGGACTCCTTCTGGAGGGCACGGTCTGCTTTGGCATTTTCCTTTCAAGCAGCATCGTGGCTACTAGAAAGGGTCGCCCCTATCTTGGTCTATCCAGAACCAGCAGAAGACCGGGTGCTCTTTCAAACCCTTCAGTCAAAGGTGAGAAGCATCGTGCAGACAGTGACAGAGACCTGGCTGAGATGCCAAATTCACAAGATTAACTGGGAAGGTCACAGCATTTCCTTTGCTTCAAGATACTGCAAAAAAAACTGTCTCAAGCAAATCACACAAGAGAAGACACACTCCTTATTTTGCTTTGCAATTAGGAAGAGTACTCTTACATGCAAAGTAATCATGTTATGTTTTCTCACCTTCATTGGTTTCTTACTGTTTGGCTCCCTCAGTGTTTCCAGTCTATTCCCTTTTTATAGTACTTTTATAGTCCATTGTACCCTCACAGGTGTTCCAGTTTGTTGTCATCAGTGTCCTAGCACAGTCAGCTGATTTTCAGGTTGGCTCATGCTTATTAGAGAAAAACCTGCTGCTGAGACTGGTAAGAAAGCTGTTTTACGTGGCATTACTATCTATTGCATTATAATTACCAAGACTTTCCTGTCACACAACTGTGCCAACTCCACATGTTCCACCAATAACTTTCTGTGATGTACTGAAAACCCTGAGAAAATCGCTGAGGTTATGGTTAAGAGTCCAGTCCACTGTTTACATTTCTCTCTTTCCTCTTCCCCATTTTCCTTGCAATTCTGTTCTGCTGTCAGCATAGAGTCATGGGGGCTGTAAGGGTTTTTGGCATGTCTAGGAACTCCTAATCTGACAAGTGTGCATAGTGTGGTTTGGTATTCTGGCAAATGGGCTCACTGAGTCAAGATGCTGTTTTTGATAACTAGTGTGATTTGAAATTAACACATTTCATTCCAGCATGGGCAATTCAGCCTTTCATCTCTGTGAGATAAATAAATTGAGTATCATTAAATCAGATAATAGTTATAGTGCTTGGAACTAACAGAAATCCTAATATTACACGCTATATAGGAACACATTATTGTTTCTACTTACTGTTTACAGTTGTGGTATATTATGTTTTATAATAAAATGGGGATCCTGTGATTAATACTTGTTGAGTGACGGTGCTACTTATAAAGGGGGATGGATTATTACATTTTTCATAAATACATATCAACATAGCTGCACTAAATATTAGGTCTAGAACTACAGAAAGCTCCAGTGTATTATTGCATAGGCATATTGTCTAAAATACAATATCTATTGAATGGGCTTTAGGGAAGCCTCCTTCTCATAACTGTATGGCTTTCTTTTCTATCTCAGTTCCCTCTTATGTTTTTGATGGCTCACCTCACTACTTTTGTGTTTGTCCCACCACTCCAGATATTTCTTCTTTTCCATGTTTGAGCATTGCTGGTTTTATTTTTCCACTACCAACCTGAAGACACTATTTTGATAGGAAGATGGGCTGCAGAAAGCACAGATTGTTAATGGGGCTTACAGGTTCCATATCACTGTGGGTCGATGATCACCATGGGCGCCTACATACACTGAGAAATTTGGTGCATACCCGGGAGGCAACTTATCTGAAAATGTAGGTATGGCAGCCTGGCTGTCAGCCTGGCCTGTAAGTCTCCCATCAACCATCTCCTCTATTGAATACTTTGGCTGGGCTTTGTGCCTGAGAAATGTTTTGTGGGTGTTGATGCTGCGGAAGGCCCAGTTGGGTTACGATTGGCCTGCCCTGAGAATTTCTTTCCCATTGGTGTGTCTGCTTGTTTCTGCCTTTGAAACAAAGTCTGTTAACGTTGAAGTTCTGGTTCCATGACCTGGATACATGTACCACAGACTGTTTGCTGCCCTGACTGGTTTTCACCTGGTTGTTGCTCAGGGACTCATATGGGTACCTGGCCTCTGTCACTGGGTAACATTCTTGTGGGTACACCTTCGAACACTTCTCGGGTCTAGCTGCAGGTACCCATATAGCATCCGATCAAGTCAGCCAAAGAGACCTGGGGCATCCCTTCTACCCACATTGAGCTGTATAAACCAGTGTATGACAACTATTATTCTGGGAAGGTGTGAGTCATTCCAAGTCAGGCAAGGCACTGAACATCTCCAAAGAGTCAGACACTGCTATTGATTCAGTCTTGAAGGAAATTAAGGGCATTAGTGCAATTCTATCTGCCATGGATTCTAAGATGACTAATCTTATGGCTCAAGGGAAAGCGATGAGGCAGGTGGTGTCCACTTTTCAGGTTCAGCTGGATAAAGTCAACCAGAGACTTCAATGTGCAGACTCCCATCATGACTCCTTATCTGACGTAGACAGAAACCCTGAATTCCTGCAAAATAAAGTCACTGACCTAGAGGACAGGGCATGGTGAAACAACCTTTGTATTATATGGTGTTCTGGAAGACACAGAGAAGAGGGATGTGAAGACATTCGTTCTGAAAATACTCCCAAAGCTCTTGGATATTCCCTTCACAGAACCAGGCATGCAATCTCAATAACTCTCATCTTGACAGATCATTGCATGTGCCTTGTGCCATCACATACCTGAACTATTCTGCAGGAGTACTCTAAAAGCCAGTTACTCTTCTAGGGACATCGCATCTCCTTTTCTGTAGACTACTCGTTGGAAACCAGCATAAAGAATAAGAAATTCCTTGCACTCAAGCCCTGGCTTAGGCAATGGGACCTCAAATATGGACTTTTAGACCATGGGCCTCCAACAGAATGTTTGTGTGGCAGTGGGTATAGCGATACGGAGTAAAGCGACACTAAGGTGGGTGGTTGAATATATTGAGATTCACTGATGTCTTTATAACAGTCACTATCTGTGGTCATTATGTTTGGTGATCTCCTCTGTTCTCTTCTCCTCAGGGTTCCCAGTGGCTGAGGATGGTTCCCCGGCGGTGGGATTGTCAGGAAGACCGGAAAAAGAGGAACGAAAGGTAGGTAAGTAGTGTATCTGGGAACTGGTTTGTATTATTTATTGTGTGGGGAGGGTGTGTGTGGAGAGAGAGTGAGAGAGAGAGAGAGAGAGAGAGAGAGAGAGTGGGGTGATTTGGGTATAAGATTCCACTCCCAATGGAAAGATAAAGAAAGTAGGAATGAATGTTTAGGGGTTACAGGGTCCCGTCCATTCACCTCTGTGGACTCAGGCTCCTTTTTTCACCAACAGAACCACTCTATTCCTGTGCTCAGTGGTTAGTGCTTCTCTTGTGCTGTTGCCTTTCCCTTTCCAATCTCCCCTCCCTGCCTCCCTCTACTCGTCTCCTCCACCCTCCTCCCTTCCCAAAATAGATCGCAATTTATCTCTTAGGCAGGACCGTACCTGCTGCAGCCACGCCCCTGCAGGGACGTGGCGGAGTTCTGCCTTCTTGGGACCTTCCTGTCCCTCTGTGGTGTTGCCTCGAGAGGCCAATGGTCCTCCTTCCCCAATGTTCGAGTCGAGCTCTCTCTCATCCTCTCTGATGTTTCCTTCGTCTGCCCTCTCCGCGTCTCTCCGTTCAGCGTCCTTTGTTTCCTCTGCGCGCCACGCATGCAGTCCTTCTTCTCTTTTTAGGCTTTCGGGAACCTGGATATCCGGGTTCCCGGCTCCGGCGGCTTCTCCCTCCTCTGCGCGCTGCGCTCTCTGGCCTGCTTCTATTGGTAGGTTTTCGGGAATCCGGATGTCCGGATTCCCGACTTCGGCGGCTTCGTTCCCTGCGGGACCCCCGAGGTACTTCTCTGATCGGGAACCAGCGCTGAATGTAGCCGGTAAGTCCGCCACCCGGCAACATCTCCCTTCCCAAGGACGGGACTGATGGAGGTTCGTGTTCCAAGGATAGCGTGATAAATAGTCCGCAGCACACTCGAGATTCCCTGGGATGTGACGGACCTGAAATGAAAAGGGTTGGAGTTCCACAAACCACCTGAGGATGCGCGAGTTTGTGTTCTTGTGGGAGGCCAACCAAGTGAGAGTTCCATGGTCTGTATACAGAATAAAGGGATGTCCCAAAAGGTAGTATTGTAGATTCTCAATGGCCCACTTAATGGCTAGACATTACCTCTCGATTTTTGGATAATGTCGTTCCCTAGACAATAACTTCCTACTAATGAATACTATGGGATGGTTATGACCGTTCTCGTCTGTTTGAGACAATACTGCCCCTAATCCTACGTCTGAGGCATTGGTCTAGAGGTGAAAGGTTTTAGTAAAGTCGGGACATCTTAAGACCGGTTCAGTCATGAGGCAGTATTTTAGATGTTGAAAACTAGATAGTTGATCTGCTGTCAAGGCTGATAATTTGGATGGTTGGCTTTTCTGTAACAAGTCGGTAAGGGGTACTGCTAATGTGGAATATCTGGGTATGAACCGTCTGTAATAGCCTATTAAACCCAAAAAGGAACGGAGTTCTTTCTTTGTTGTTGGAATAGGGACCTGTTTGATGGCTTCTATTTTGTTTTTCTGAGGCTGTAGTTGTCCCTTCCCTATAAAATACCTGAGGTATGCGATGTGATCATGGGCCAAGTGACACTTCTTTGGGTTAGCTGTAAGACCTGCTGCACTTAGGACATGGAAAACACGGTTTAGATGGTCGAGATGGTCTTCCCATGATTCCCTAAAGACCACTATATCATCTAGATAGGCGGCTGCGCAATCTTGAAGGGGTCTTAAAAGGTGGGCCATTAACCTTTGGAAGGTAGCCGGAGCACCATGCAGGCCAAACGGAAGTACTGTGAACTGGTAAAGCCCTGAGGGTGTCGAGAAAGCCGTCTTTTCCTGGTCCGCTGGAGCCAGGGGTATTTGCCAATACCCTTTTGTTAGATCGAGAGTTTACATATATCGGGCCTTGCCTCATTTTTCAAGTAGATCGTCGACTCGGGGAATGGGGTATGTATCGAATTGGGATATGGCATTCAACCGGCGAAAGTCAATACAGAAACGGATAGAGCCATCTGGTTTCGGTACTAATACGATGGGTGAACACCAGGTGCTGACAGATGGTTCTATCACTTTCATCTGTAGCATGTTTTTTATTTCTTGCTCAATTAAATGTCGTCGGGCCGCTGGGATACGGTAGGGTCGTAGACGTACTGTTTGACCCTCTGGGGTTCTAATATGATGTTGTATTAGGGTTGTTTTACTGGGTTTTCCTGAGAAGAAGCTGGTATGCTGAGCCAGGAGGCAATCCAGCTGTCTTTGATGGGGTTCTGGTATATCAGGATTAATCTGGGGGCGTACCTGGGATGTATCTGGGTTGGTGGGGCATAGTTCAATATCTAATGATTTCTCGGGTGTTACCATAAAACCCATAGCTGCAGGGGTTACGGACATAGTGGGTTCCTCCCACTACTTCAGCAAGTTGATATGGTAGATTTGTACTCGTTTTGGGTTCTTTAATAATTCTATAAGGTAGGTAACAGGAGAGACCGGTTTTAACATGGTATAGGGGCCTTGCCATTTGGCTAATAATTTGTTGTCGGAACTGGGACGTAATATGAGGACTCTATTGTTGGACTGGAGTTGTCTTGCTTTCGCACCCTGGTCATAATAATTATTTTGTTTGCTCTGGGCCCTCTCCATGTGACTGCGAACGTCTTCCCATACCGTTTGCAGTTGTGACTTGAGTTCTTGGACATATTCTAATGAGGGTTTTTCACCTTTTCTTCTTCTTCCCATGTCTCGGCCGCCATATCTAATAAACTGTGGGGTTGCTGCCCAAAGACGAGTTCGAAAGGACTATGGGCCACATGTAGCAAGTTCCGAATTTGATATTCGGAAATTGCGAGTCGGTGTGACTCTCAATTTCTGAATCGCAAATTCGGATGCAGAACGGTGTCTCAGACACCGTCTGCGAGTCGCTATGGGGTCGCAAAGACCCACCTCATTAATATTAATGAGGTGGGTCTCATTTTGCGACCCCATAGCGAGTCCTTGCACTCACAGGGATTGTGGCCTGCTGAAGACAGCAGACCTCCATGTCTGTGACTGCTTTTTAAATAAAACAGTTTTTTTTCATTTTGCAGCCCGTTTTCCTTAAAGGAAAACGAGTTTTAAAATAAAAAAAATAACAAAACCATTTGGTTTCGTTTTTCAGAGTAGGCAGTGGTCCATTGGACCACTGCCTGCTCTGAAAAAACATTTTGGGCAACATTCACAAAGGGGAAGGGGTCCCATGGGGACCCCTTCACTTTTGCGAATGGGTTACCACCAGTGTGACACTGGTGGTAACTGCGAATTGCTTTGCGACCGCATTCGCAGTCACAAAGCAATTTAGCATAGCGATACGAGTCGCAAATAGGAAGCAAACACCCGTTCCTATTTGCGAGTTGCATTCACAATTTGCGAGTCAGTACCGACTCGCAAATTGTGAATGTGCATCGCAAATGGCTTTTTGCATGCCGCAAACTGCGATTTTCGCAGATTGTGCCATGCAAAAAGCTTTCTACATCTGGCCCTAAGTCCCTTAGAGGCTTGTTCGTGGGACCTTATGTCGTAGAGGACCAGTGGGAGCTTCCGATCCCAGTCTTGCCCTGATTCTGAGACGGTTTTCTTCAGTAATGATTTTATGTTACGGTTATACCGTTCAACCAGGCCATTGGTTTGTGGATGATATACCGAGGTATTGAGTTGTTTGACTCCCAATGTCTTACAGATGTGCGCCATTAAGGCTGACATGAATGGGGTACCTTGATCAGTTAAGATTTCGCTGGGGAACCCGACTCTGGAAAAGAAGCCAAGCATGGCCTGGGCTACACTTCTGGTCATCATGCTAGTGAGAGGTATGGCTTCTGGATATCTGGTGGCGTAGTCGACGAGAACTAAAATATATGTATGCCCTTTGGTGGATGGAAGGAGGAGGGCCTATCATGACCATTCCAACTCTGGAAAAGGGAATGTCTATTATCGGTAAGGGTTGTAAGGCTGCTTTTCTCTGGGGTGCTGGGTCTACTAGTTGACATTTGGGACATTGGGTACAATACCGTCGGACATGTGCATAAACTCCCGGCCAATAAAACCGGGGTAATAAATATTCCTCCATTATCTCTCCACCATAATGTCCCCCTCCCGGTTGATTGTGAGCAAGATAGAGCACCTGTGTTCAGTAGGGTTCGGGTACAACTAATTGTCTTTTTTCACTATTGTCATGTTTGATGATTCGGTACAGGAGGTTTTTGTAGATAAGGAAATATGGACCCACCTCGCCTGTACTTTCTGTTTTGGCTGCTTTCCATGCGTTTTGAAGGGATGGGTCTTACCGTTGACTGCTACGGAAGGAGGGTAAGGGGGTTGGGATAGTGCCCAAAACTTTCCATGGGTTCTCTTCCTTCTCTTGTGTCCAATAGAGTTGTTTCTCGTGCCTCTTCTCCCGTTTAGTAGGTCTGTAACAGAGAGGTTCACTTTCTATTGGGATGCCCAAATTGGGTGCCTCTGCCCACCAAAAGTCTGATTGGATTCTGGTTTTTACCCTCTGTAATAATTCAGTAAAGTGTATATAATGTGTCGCTAAGATACACTCTTCGACCAAGCGGTCCATAACCCCCATTCGGACCTCATCCTGTTTCCCTTCCCACTCGAGATGAACTGAGGTCAGGGGATACTCTCTTTTATCCCCGTGGATACAGCATATGGAAACCCATTGTTGTGACTGATGTTCTGGCAGTTCTACCAAACCGGTTCTAAGGACGGACTGACTACATCCCGAATCTAGCAGGGCTGTAATGGTTTTGCCATTGACTCTTATCTACTGCATATATCTGGGGTTACCTTTCCCTGTGCATAGGACTCTTCCCTGTGTTATCCCGATTTCCATAGGTTCTATTTTGTCCTCCTTGCGAGGGTATACTCGTGCTATGTGTCCCCATTCGCCACAACTGTAGCACTGAGGTTGCTGCATAGGAGGTTTTTCACCTGCTCTGGGCAAGGGAGTGTCCTCAATAGTTTTGCGGGGAAAGGACCGAGCAGGTACTGTTTGAAGTCGGGTGGAAGGGCTTGTCATTTTGGAGGCTCCGCTCTTAAACTCAGTCGACCGGTGGTAGGCGCAGGCCAGGTCAACTGCCATAGTTGTATCGACTTTAGGGTGCTGTCGGATCCAACTACGTGTGAGCGGGGGAAGGGATTCCAAATATTGTTCCAGGATGACCGCTTTTATAACATCTTCCCTTTCCGTTCCGATAGGCCCTAGCCATTTGAGTCATAGGTCCTTCACCTTATAATACAATGTCCTGGGGTCTTCGGTAGGGGCCCATTTTATTTTACGAAATCTTAGGCGGTAGTATTCCACGTCGTGTCCTACACGTTCCAGGATACTCTTCTTGATGTCTTTATATGGCGTTGTCCCATCCAGATTGGCTGCCTGATATGCAGTTTGTAGGATACCCGTTAATAAGGGAGCCACATACTGACCCCAACGCTATTTGGGCCATTGGGCGGAGGAAGCCACCCTTTCAAAGTTTGTAAAGAACGCATCGGGGTCTTCCACCTCTTGAAACTTTTGGAGGACCGAACTCGGTACGTTAGGGTGGACCTTACTGGCAGCAATGGTGTCCGTTAACTTTTGTAGGGCCGTCTCGTGCACCAACTGATTATTTGCCATAATAGTGGCCTGGCTTTTTAATGCATTCTGGAGGGCCTCTCTATATTCTTTGGCTTCCCTTTGTTGGGCCTCCCATACCATTTGGAGATGGCGTTGGCCTTCGGCCAGTTGCTGTATCATATCTTCTAGTGTGGGCTTCACTTCCATGTTGTCCTCAGTGATCTGTCCTCTATCACTAATTCCAATCCCACTTCTGACACCACTGTGGCAGTGGGCATAGCGATAGGGAGTAAAGCGACACTCAGGTGGGTGGTTGAATATACGTGATTTTATTGAGATTCACTGATGTCTTTATAACAGTCACTATCTGTGGTTGTTATGTTTGGTGATCTCCTCTGTTCTCTTCTTCCTCAGGGTTCCCGGTGGCTGAGGATGGTTCCTCGGCGGTGGTATTGTCAGGAAGACCGGAAAAAGAGGATCGAAAGGTAGGTAAGTAGTGTATCTGGGAACTGGTATGTATTATTTGTTGTGTGGGGAGGGTGTTGCTGCTGTCCCTCGCATCCGCCGCTCCACGGCGGGTGGGAGATCTTTCTCCTTCGTGGCGGCCAAGACCTGGAACTCCCTCCCCACCAGCCTCAGGACCACCCAGGACCACTCCGCTTTCCGGAAACTCCTAAAGACCTGGCTGTTCGAGCAGCGTTAACCCCCCCTTTTTTCCCCTAGCGCCTTGAGACCAACACGGGTGAGTAGTGCGCTTTATAAATGTTAATGATTTGATTATGATTTGTGTGTGGAGAGAGAGAGAGTGAGAGAGAGAGAGAGAGAGAGAGAGAGAGAGAATGGGGTGATTTGGGTATAAGATTCCACTCCCAATGGAAAGATAAAGAAAGTAGGAATGAATGTTTAGGGTTACAGGGTCCTGTCCTTTCACCTCTGGGGACTCAGGCTCCTTTTTTCACCAATATAACCACTCTATTCCTGTACTCAGTGGTTAGTGCTTCTCTTGTGCTGTTGCCTTTCCCTTTCCAATCTCCCCTCCCTGCCTCCCTCTACTCGTCTCCTCCACCCTCCTCCCTTCCCACAATAAATCGCAATTTATTTCTTAGGCAGGACCGTACCTGCTGCAGCCAGGCCCCTCCAGGGACGTGGTGAAGTTCTGGCTTCTTTGGACCTTCCTGTCCCTCCATGGTGTTGCCTCGAGAGGTCAATGGTCCTCCTTCCCCAATGTCCGAGTCGAGCTCTCTCTCGTCCTCTCCGATGTTTCCTTCGTTTGCCCTCTCCGTGTCTCTCCGTTCGGCGTCCTTTGTTTCCTCTGCGCTCTGTGCGCGCAGTCCTTCCTCTCTTTTTAGGCTTTCGGGAACCCGGATTTCCGGGTTCCCGGCTCCAGCGGCTTCTCCCTCCTCTGCGCGCTGCGCTCTCTGGCCTGCTTCTATTGGTAGGTTTTCGGGAATCCGGATGTCCGGATTCCCGACTTCAGCAGCTTCGTTCCCTGCGGGACCCCCGAGGTACTTCTCTGATCGGGAACCAGCACTGAATGTAGCTGGGAAGTCCGCCACCCGGCTACTGTTTGCAAGCTGCGCGTATCTCCCTGCCTGCCTTCTCAGTAGCAAATCATTGCCTGTTTTGAAACTATGGGGGTCATTCTGACCCTGGCGGTAAAATCCGCCAGGGCCAACGACCGCGGGAGCACCGCCAACAGGCTGGCGGTGCTCCCATGGGCATTCTGACCGCGGCGGTACAGCCGTGGTCAGAAACGGAAAACCGGGGGTGTACCGCCGGTTTCCCGCTGCCCTGGGGAATCCTCCATGCGCCATGGGGATTCCGACCCCCATTACCGCCATCCTGTTCCTGGCGGTCGTGGCCGCCAGGAACAGGATGGCGGTAAGGGGTGTCGTGGGGCCCCCGTAATAGGGCCCCACCAAGATTTTCAGTGTCTGCCTAGCAGAAACTGAAAATCGCGACGGGTGCCACTGCACCCGTCGCACTCCAGCAACTCCGCCGGCTCCATTCGGAGCCGGCTTCATTGTTGCTGGGGCTTTCCCGCTGGGCCGGCGGGCCGGCTTTTGGCGGTCGCCCGCCGGCCCAGCGGGAAAGCCAGAATGGCCGCCGCGGTCTTTTGACCGCGGTGCGGTCATTTGGCGGTAACCGCATGGCGGGCGGCGACCGCCACCCGCCGCGGTTGGAATCACCGCCTATGTGTCTGCCCTTTGGCAAAGGAAACACTTTGAAACATTGTCCACTCTAATCTGTGAGGCATGGGAAGCATAGTACAGACTGCCCTCTTCTAAAAATTATATTTATTTCTCTTTCTTTTTTTACTTCTTTCTTTTTATCCTTTATTTCTCTACTCCCCTTTGGACTGTTCTATTTCTTTCCTTCTCTTTCTAGACTTTTTTCCATCTTGATTCACTTTTTAGTCCATTTCCGTACCAATACCTTTGAGTCGAGTTTGCGCTACATAAAATTACAAATAAATCCCCAAAACAACATGCTGCCTAAGTGCTCATAGACATTGTTTTGTACTGTTGTTATATTCCACCTGTCCGCCTCTCTCAGAGAGTACGCACTTGCACAGCATTTCACTTGCACGGCTGGTATTTTAACATCAAGAATAGTAAAACAAAAAAAAAGGGAAACTCCTGCTAAAGCAGGCTTTCCCCCATTTAATTCTTAATTTAAAACAGCCCATACAACACAATTATTTTGGAGTTGTTCAAACTATTCTTACACAAATGACAAAGAAAACACTGTTACAATTGACATGTTAAAAGCAGAATACAGAGGCTTTTATATCAGATGCTTTTCAAGCACTGGTCCCTGGCCCTTCTATATTCTCAAAACAGGAACAAATGGTGAAGATTTTTTTCGGAGAAAGATTTAATCATTCTACTTTGAAAAATCAGAAGAACTGCTAAAAAATATAAAGTGTATTTCTGCCCCCCCATCTACCATTACAGCAAATACATTTGCTCATTGTATCCTGATAAGTCCCATGAGATACTGTGGTGGTGAAATGACAGGAAAAGAAAGTTCTTGTTGCCCAAGAGTACATATCAAAAGTAGTAGTAGTAGTATTTACTTTATTTCGGAAAAACAACCATAAAATTATATATAAATACATTCTTGCAATTAAGTATATACAATCTCCTAGTGCATTCAGATCTTAAAAAAAAGATCAAATATGTATTATTTACACAAATAAAAGAATTAAAACATTTGCATTGTGTAAGTGCAAAGTACAAATTTAACTTGAAGTACTTGTATGGCATATGGGAAGCAGGTCTCAATTGGAGATGGAGTAATCAAATGTAAGTTCAAAAGTATCTGCTCGATAGCTAGACAGCCTGGGCGCTTTGTCAGTCCAAGAATTTTCATTAGGACATGGCTCTCCGTCTTATGCCCCATGCTTGCTCCAGATATTTGGTTTCAGCAACGACTATCACTGCCTTTGAGTCATATCTAAGGATTCTCAGGGCCTCCCAGTAGTGTCTGGCACCAAAGAGCTTACAAACAGGGATTATCCATCTCCCACGAGGGTGTGAATATTGCGGGCAGAAAAAAAGAAGGCGTTCTTCAGTTTCCTTTAGCTGAGGACAGATATAACAAGACACAGAGGAGGTGCGCTTCTCTCATTTAGCTTCTAAGTGACTTAGTGGTAATAACCCATACCTAAGCTGTAGGTACAGGCGCTTGGCAAAGGGGGGATGGATTTCATCCAGGAACTTTTCATAGGATGGGGAGCATTTAATATTTAAAAATTGCCCAGCGAGGTTCTCATGACCATTGTTCACCCATGTCTGTTCCAAGGCATAATTCCAGTGAGCTCTTTTTAATGCCAGGGATACGTCCTTGGCAACCACTGTGGGCGACTTCCAAAGGTCAATCATTTTCAGTTTCTCACACTGGGACTTAATGTAGTTCAGCCACGGCGTAATTACCCATGAGTCACTTGAAATTAAGTCAATCAAGGATTCCCTACATGGTGTGATTTCCCTGCATTTCCAGAACCTCACCCAATACAACAAGGGTTTTAAAGCCACCACCAAATTTATAGGGTTTAGTGCTAAGTCCATCCTCAGTGGCACCAGTGGCGTGACCTTCGGTAACTTGAGCATGGTCCTAAGAAAATTGTTCTCAGCCTCTAGAAGGACAGTAGCACCCGTGAAACCCCAAATCTCTGTCCCATAAGTGGCTGCCGTGAGGGCAGTAGCTTTGTATATCTGGAGAACCAGGGAGACTGCACCACCCCCCGTTTCCTTATGTTTCCTGCTGATTGGCTAAGCCTTCTGGATGAGAACATTTTTGCTCTTCACCAACTGATGGCCCCAAGATATTGACTCAGACAGTTGGACCCCTGAATAGTCAAAGTGTTTGACTTGGTCAGTTGTGGAGCCATTGATTCACATTCTCCCTCTAAATGTCTTGTGGGTGTTTATCCCCATAAATTTTGTTTTTGTTGGGTTAACTTCCAGACCACTTGCCTTACAAAAGGCCACAAAGGAGTCCAGTACTGCCTGAAGGCCCATTGGAGTTCTAGAGATGAGCAGGGTATTGTCAGTGAACACTAGTATCGGAAGCAGGATTCCAGCAAGCTTAGGGGCATCATGCGTACATTGTGAAAGCCATTTAACTGCCCAATTAATGTAGGGACTGAAAAGTGTAGGGCCAGTACGCAATCTTGCTTTACCCCTTGACGAGTTGGAATCGGGTCTGTTAAATCCCCCCGTGTTCCATCTCACTTTGGCATAGATGTTTGTGTGGAGTGCTCTCAAGATATGTATTAGGTCAAACGGCATCACATATCCTGCAAGTATTTCCCACTAGTTATCCCTAGGAACCAGGTCTAAGGGTGCCCTAAGATCTATAAAGGCAACATACAGGTGGTCCCTCTTTCTGGTGACATACTTCCAACATAACATCTTGAAACGAAAGACCTGATCAACAGTGCTGATCTTGCTCCTGAACCCTGCCTGGGCATCCTCAAGGAAATGATTGTCCATTATCCATGCTTGTAGTTTAGTCAGAACCTGTCTGCAAAAGAGGTTTTGAGAATTGTCCAACAGGCTTATGTGTCTGTAGTTAGAGGCAACGTTCCTATGTCCTTTTTTGAATATGGGTACAATAACTGCTCCTAGCCAGGTCGGTGGAATGGTCTTGCCCTTCATTATAGCGTTGCTCAGTGCATTCAGGTAGGGGATCCAGACATCTGGGTGATACAGGAAAAGATTGCCAGGAATACCATCCAGCCAGGGGCTTTCTCTTTCTTCATTTGCATCAGGGCCTACCTGGTTTCAGCCTTGGAGAAATATGGCCACTCGGTCTTTACGCTAGCTTCCATCTCAGGAGGGTTGGAAAAAGCCTCCAGGCCTACCAAGCAATCCGTCTCAATTAGTTCCTCCCCAATGCTTCCATCGTGTTCCACCCCCCCCTCACTGTACAGGGATCTGAAGTGCTCAAACAAAGCTCCCGGTTGCACTACAGCTTCAAGGTGGTTATTTAATAATTTTGAGCTGGATGCCGCCAATGACAAAATCATCTGATTCTTACTCTTAAGTGCATTGGTGAGCTCTTCCCATTGGGCCATCTCCCAGTTCTGTTTAGCCTTTTTTAGGATAGCCTTGTAGTTATTCCTAGCAATGGTTATTTATGGTTAAATCACTGCTTCAGAGCATCTAGGAGACCAAGCTTGGCAAACCAACAGTCCTTAGTGAACCATCCTGGGCCAACTTTGTTGGAAGTCCCTCTTTTCCTAATTTTAGTAAGCAGAGGCCTAAACTGTTCCATGAGCTGACAATGCACAAGAACAATATCGGGCTCATACCCCCTTAACGGTGTTTCTTCAACTAGGTTATCCACAAATAGTTTGTATATATTAGTTAGAATTTCCGCATTATCCACGACTTCTGCAAATTTCACGTTCCTCCTGTTATTAACTGTCTGTAGGGGATTTGCATGGACTACCGCTGACAGATTACAGCTAGTAAATATAGCAGGAGAGAATACAGCACTTAAGCATGATCGCTATCTGTTCGAGGGATAACTTCCATGTCTGTCAAGAGCGGCCACATTTCCAGGTTGACCAGGAGATAGTCAACGTAAGATCTCAGAATGCCTCTCTTAAAGGTCAGGTGCAGGGGATTATTGGAACAGGTATTGCCATTAGCAATTATTGAGTCATTCTCCATTATCAGGTTTTCTAGTTGGCCAGCTACAGTGCTTCATTTCTCTGTTGTTTGTGCGACTGCCCCAGAACCAATCAGAGAACCTTAGAGATCCTGCAAATAGACTATCTCCCTCTGCCTTTTTCCAAGTGTTGTGTTAAAATCACCTGCGATCAGTTTTAAGGTGCCTCCTTTTAGGCGCTGAACAGTATTAGCGAGATGAGCTACTGTGGGGGAGGGGACGTTTACTGGGACTGATCTAATGTAGATGTTGATTACCGCAATATATCTGGCCCCAGCAGGCGTTCTAACTTTTATTTCTACCCCTAGTAAGTCCTTACTTCCCATTGGAACTACTTTCACTGATGGGAAATGGGCTATGGCCAGATGTAGGAAAAAAACGATTTTCATTTCTTAAATAGCGAATTTTAAGAAATCGCTGTTGAAGAAATGCAAAATGGTTGTACGATTTTTGCGATTAGGTAATAGCGATTTACCAAATTGCAAATAGAGAATCTGACCCCATTCGCACCTATGGGCCTGTTGTAAATGTTTTTGCATTTCCCAAATTTTGAATTCTAGTTAGAAATTTGCAAATTAGGAAATGCAAATCTGAGGGTGCTGGGGGCCTAAGGTCCCCTCTGCTGCAGCCCAAAAATATTTTTACAGACATTTGAAGCACACACATGCTGTAGGGGCATCTATAATGCATTTTAAAAATTTGCCCATGGTTACCACTAAACTTTAATTTGAGGTAATTGCATTTCCTAAATGCCCAATTCGCATTTAGGAAATGCTTGATACATGTGCTATGGAAATCGCAAATAGGAATTCTCTGTTTGCGATTTCCAATTTAGAGAATCACAATTTGCGATTCTCTAAATGGGGTCGCAATTTTAAGGAATCGCGATTTTAGTGATTCCATAAAATTGCACTGCAAATGCCTTTCATACATTGCAAAAGGCATTTTTGCATTTGCAAATGGCCGAATTTTGCAATTCGCACCGTTTGAGAATGCAAAAAAGCTTGATACATCTGGCCCCCAGTTTCGACCAAATAAGAAGACCCCCAGAAGCTCTACCCATGGGTGAAGGGACCACATTAGCAACAAAGGTAATATACCCACTTCTATGTACTAGTTCCACTGCCCACGTCTCCTGCAAAAGTGTAATCTGGTGATGATCAATTCACTCACCCCACTCTGGGTCTGCAAGCTGAGCACGCACACCTGCTGCATTCCAAGTTATAACTCTAATGGAATTTTTGGCAATCAGCCTGCTATCCCACCTCGGTCCCGCACTAGCGCCTGCCTGTCCAGCCATAGTAGAATTAATCTTACTCTGTGTAGCTGTGTCCCTCATATCATCACCCACGGCACCCAGCTCTAGGTCATTGATGGCACATGCTGCAGTTTGCCCACTCATACCTCTCCTAGATGTACAGTTAAGGACACAACTCGTCCTTACCCACCGGGTAGCCAATCAATGTCTGCTAAGTTAGAGCATTCCCCCACTAATGTGGTGCATTGGAGGTGAGTTAAATAGTTACACCCTTCTGAGATCTGGGATTCCCCTAGTCGGCTGGGGGCACTGAGTTTAAGGCGTATGTGTGTTCTTGATGTAGGTCTAATTCTTAATTCCATGGATATCAGCCCATCCACCAATTTAGGACTCTTAAGTTTCATTCCTATATAGTGACATTGGAGTGCAAAGGGGCTACAACGTGAGGCAGATAATATGTCATCCCTAATAATAGATGCACAACCCCTGGTGTGGCGGAGCCAGTGGATTACTTTGTTAAAGCAAGATTCTTGAGTTTCACTGGCTCTGTGTGTGAGTTTGAGGACATTTATCAGGTGGATAATGCTAGACAGACGTGTAGTCTGGTTGTTATTGAAGATATTTTGACTCCCACAATGATTCTGGCCTGTTTGGCAGGCGGCGGGCTGAGTAGGCTGTGCACTTTGTTGTTTGAGGGTGTATCTACTTCCAATTAATTCCCCTCTTACAAGGTTAGATGAAGTTGAGCGTGCTACGCTAGCAAACCCACCATTGTCAGCAGCTAACCTGTTGCCCTTAACTGAATCCGGCTTTGGGAGGGGTGCTTGGCTATAGTGCTTTGGCGTTGGATTTGCACCGCCTATCTTGGTTCCTAAGTTTTCCACCAAAGTAGATAATTTGGCCACTTTTTCACCTAATTCGACAGCCATCTTGTTCATACACTCACAAAATCCCTGTATCTCTCCTCTAAGTACCTGTAGCTGTGCCAGTGGTTCCCCTATCTTGGGCTGATTTAGATCTACTGTGTCTGGGTGCCTTCGTCAATCCAATGAATTGGGGTTCTCATCTGGAACAGTTCCTTGGTTAGCTAGGAGGGCAAACCAGTTGGAGCAGTCAATATTAATAGCGGCTGTGCTTTCAACCTGAGAATGATCTATTGAAGGGACTGTGGCAGCTGCCAGTGTGCTTACTCTTAAATACTCATCACCTAGTGCATAGCTATGTTTTGGGCTAGAGCCGGACTTGGTGCCATGCCCCTTTGTGGTTTTCCTAAAGAAGGTCTGTATACCCTTGGGAGGTGTAACGCGTTTCCCCTTCCGCTGAGATGGGTCCGCATTGTTTGTGGCCAATAAACCCTCTACTTCCACTATAAGATCATCAGTTTAATTCAGAGTACAGTTCTGTGCAGAACCCCTAGAGAACTTGGTTGTGCCTGCTGCCCTAAAGGGTTTTTCAGTGGCCTTTCTCTTGCCCTTAATAAATGAGTTTCTTCCACAATTAGGAGGAAATCTTGCGTGCCTCAATGATATGACAGTGATTTACCTTTTTGGGTGCTGCATCGATAAAAGCCAGCTCAGCCCTTGTACAATACAATACCCTCACAAGCGTTTACCCTGCACCATTCAAGGGGTTACGCTCCATATACTCAAGCCACCGACACCCAGCGTCAAGACTATGACCGGCCTAAGGAAAGCCTTTACAGTCTCTTCCCTTCTTTCCTACGTGCCCCGCACAAGAGCTTCCACGCAAAGGCCAAATGGGGTGGCTCTGCCCTGCCTCTTCCTGTCGCTGATGGGCGCAGGACGGGCCCGCCCTTGGCCCGGGCTTTGCCCCGGCACAGCCTGCGCGCATCCCGCTCTCGTTGGATCTGGCAAGTGGGAGCAGGTGATGCAGAAAATGGCCGCCTCCTGGGACCGCAAAGCAGTCTGGGATCTGTAGTCCCTCTGGTCTCTGGTCTTGGTCAGTGCGACCCACGCTGCGGTATTCCCCCTTACGCTTTATAGCTCTTGTTGGATCTGGCAAGTGGGAGCAGGTGATGCAGAAAATGGCTGCCTCCTGGGGCCGCAAAGCAGTCTGGGATATGTAGTCCCACTAATCTCTGGTCTCGGTCAACATGTCCCGCGCTGCGATACGCCCCCTTGCGCTTTATAACTCTCATTGGATCTGGCAAGTGGGAGCAGGTGATGCAGAAAATGGCCCCCTCCTGGGGCTGCAAAGCCCTGGGGCCGTAAAGCAGTCTGGGATCTGTAGTCCCTCTGGTCTCTGTCAGCGCATCCCACGCTGCGGAATGCTCCCTTACGCTTTGTAGCTCTCGTTGGATCTGGCTAGTTGGAGCAGGTGATGCACAAAATGGCCGCCTCCTGGGGCCGCAAAGCAGTCTGGGATCTGTAGTCCCTCTGGTCTCTGTCAGCGCGTCCCACGCTGTGGAATGCTCCCTTACGCTTTGTAGCTCTCGTTGGATCTGGCTAGTTGGAGCAGGTGATGCACAAAATGGCCGCCTCCTGGGGCCGCAAAGCAGTCTGGGATCTGTAGTCCCTCTTGTCTCTGGTCTTGGTCAGCTCATCCCTTAGTAAGTAATAGTTTATTCCCAGGAAAGAAACTCCAACCGCCAGCATAAACAGCTCCTTCAACCTCAACAACTCTGTTTCAAAACTATACATTCCACGACTAGAATTTCACGTGCATTTAACTATACAAGCACATTGCAATGCAAAATAAAGAGGAGGGGAGAAAAGGGACATACCATAATAACAGTAGGAAGGACAATACACAGGATACCACAGATACCTTTGACTCTTGACACATAAATGGTCTGCAGATGACCATAGTAATCTAAATGTGTGTTAATAGTGCCATGCTGGAGGAGGCGGAGGGGTTTAGGCTGACCCACACTTCAAAGAGACTCTGCCACACTGTTTTACACAATCTAAAATTAATTGTATGTGCATGCTCCTGGAATTTAAATGCGGGCTAATGAAACCGGGCCAGCGCAGCTGCTCCAGCACTCACCTTATAGGGAGCCTAGGATTCAATCCCTGGAAGTTAATTAGTTGCTTTGTAGCAGGTTTGTTTATCAGCACCAACATAATGCTCTATTCCTAGCTTTATGGGTACGATTGTTAACTTGTTTGTAAAAGTATGATAAAGATGCATTAAAGAAACTACCTAGGGACAGTGCATGGCACCTTTGTGTTCTACAATCCTAATGGCGACCAGGCAAACAGGAGTGGCTTCTCCATAAGGGAGGAGGAGCATTGTTTCCCCGCCAGCAGCGGCAGCTGCATACCTTTTCCACAAAAACGATAATGAACTTTTATTATCGTTTTGCGGGAAAAGGGGAGGTGCCACGGGGTGACGTGCAATGAGGGGGAGTGCTCTCCCCCTCAAAGTGCATGTATGTTTGGCTGGCTGTCTTGGGCAGGCCAAACACACATGCACACAGGGCTCTCTCCAGCCCAGCAACATAGTTGCTGGGCTGGAGAGAGCCTGCACAGGCTCCCAGTCTGCCTGGCAGCGCCCTCGTTGGGCGCTCCCAGAGCAGCGTCAGGATTGACACAGGGCCGGCTGGGAGCCTGTGCCTGCACACAGAGGTGAGTAGCAACGCGGTTCCGAAGGGGGTGGCACAGGTAAGTTTTTTTATTTAAACTTTTTGATTTAATCCCCCCTCCCTCAGTTAATCCCCTTCCCTCTCCCCGCGTGCCGTCCCTCCCCTTCATTGTCACGTGAGCTGCGGCTGGAGGCAAATGCATAGAAAATACTAAAAGAGCAAATACAATATCTTTAAAAGGACCAAAGTTCATTTAAGAATACTTATCACCTGAAAGCAGGGATACAAAATAGGTTAATTTTCTCTCATCACAGGTCTGCCCAAAATCACAATTAGGCTGAATAATCTGTCACTTGGCTGCACTCTGCACTTCTGCTTACTAATACAAAATGTATGCTACCAAATAATACAGCAGCTTTGAAAAACATGTGTGGCCAGAAAACCTACTCTCCCCTTTTTTACTTTCCAAGGGTTTTTTACTTTAACCTGTATTCCTACAGTGACGTTAGAACTACCAACCGACCCTTTCTTGCAGTCATACTTTGATTTATACATTTCGTGGGTGTCCTCAATCTTTTGTCACAACACATTCATACCCACATTAATAGTGGTAGACTCCCCCAGCCATGAAGGGTTTCTTCTGGTCCTAGTAATCATCCCACATAATTTCAAAAAAGGAACATCCAGTCATGTCATTAACTGCGGTTCCATACATCCATATCCTCTTGTATATTTGTAGCTGAAACTCATCTTTGTTGCTTCTAGCAATATGGATTGCTTATTTAAGCACCCTCTTAAATCTCTCAATCATTCAATTTCTGCAGGGATTGTAAAGAGATGTAGTGCATTGTTTAATACCAAACCTTTTGAAGCAAACGTTTGCTTTATCTGACACAAATTGCGCACCATTGTCGATAATAATCTGGACAGATAACCCTTCGTCTGAGAATATTTTTTCCAGGAAACATAAAACAGTGTCAGTATCAACTTTGTCCACTATCTTAACAGCAGGCCACCTTGCAAAGATATCAATTACTGCAATTATATACTTTGATTTAATGCCCATAGGGCCCATAATATCCATTACAAAAGTGTCCAAAGTAGTCTTGGGAACACAGGGTTCACTCCTGTTAGGCCTCAAAGTTTTTAATGATTTATCAGCATTCCCACATATCACGCAACTCCTGACTAATGTTTCCACAAAATGTCCACACTGGACCACCAGAACTCTTTCTTAACTGACTGTTTAGTTCTTATAATATATCCATGTCCTTATGCACTGCATATTGAGCTCCTTAACTTGCTTAGGGGAATTTATATGTCACCTCTCCAAAGTATGTCATTTACAAAGAATATTTCGTCTCTAACCTCCCAAAACACTTTAAATCTGATTTGTGAGCTCCTTTAGTGGAACAACCATTGATCATATAGTTCAAACCTTCCTGCGGTATCTCATCTTTACCATATTCTTCCAACCACACTTCTATGGCAGAAATTCCTTTATCATGTACTAGAGGTATTTGATATTCATCTCATTCCACACTCACATCCTTGCTAATTTGTAACTGCTTTCTTGATAAACAAAATCTGTAGCTACATTGTCTTTCCCTGGAACATAGATTATAATATACAAGAACTTGTGAAGTGTCACTGCCATTCTGGCTATATGTGCTGACGCTTTGATCATTACCTCTGTGGTAAGTAACCTGACCAGGGGTTTGTGGTCACTCCTTAACACACATTGTTTAGCCCACATAAAAGATCTAAAGTGTTCTAAAGCCCATACCCAAGACAAGGTTTCTCTCTCAATAACCAAGTACTTTTCTTCAGCGGATGTCAGAGCTCTAGATGCGTATGCTATAAATGACTCACCATCCTTTTCTAAGTTTTGAGATAATACTGTGCCTAACCCTTTAGAGCTAGCATTTGTAGTGATCACACTAGTAGGATTGGGATAAAAACCACTGAAAGTAGTAGCTTTTGAAATTGTTGTCTTAACATCATTATATTCCCTTTCCATGTCTTCCACCAACCAAACTTACTTTTGTTTTTTTTTAATGTGAAATGTTCTGCATGAAAAATCTTCAATATATTAGGCATATAATTCTGTGAGACCTAAAAAGGATCCTACATCATTCTTACTTAGCAGAGCAAGAGCTAATTATATTGCTTCTACTAACAAAGGTTTCGGTCTTACACCAACCTTGCCTAATACATGCCCCAAATATGTAATTGACTTCACCGCAAACTTATATTTAGAATATTCCACAGTCATACTCCTTGTATTCAAAACTGTAAAAACTCTCTCCATGATGCAATAATGTTCATCTTTGTCCTTTCCATAGATCAGAATATCATCCTGGACAATGGGTACTTCTCCGAAGAGCTGAAGCATCAGCTGTTGAAAAACAGTAGCAGCCAATGCAAGCCCAAAAGGCATTTTCTCATACTGGTAGCACCCTATAGGACTTACAGAGGCTGTGTAATTCCTACAACCTTCTTCAAGAGAAACCTAGCTGTAAGCTGCAGAGAGATCTATCGTGGAAAACAATGTAGCATTCTTGACAAGTACCAACATCTCAGATATACTTGGTACAAGAAACTGATCTACACGGATATTATTATTTAAATTAAGTAGGTCAATACATAGCCTTATTTTTCTATTGGGACATCAATCCACTATGATTGGGGAAATCCATTTGAACTATTACATTTTTTTCAATTATGTTTTTACAAGTTTCTCTGGTTCTTTTTCTACTTCATTCCTAACAAGAATAGGGATGTTCCTAGCCTTGTGAAACTTAGGACACACATCTTTCTTTGATATAATTTTGTGTTCAAACTCAATTAATTTACCAATTTTCCCATTAAATAAGTTGGGAGATTATTATTGAGCACAGTACCAACCTCTACGATCATCACTGGTTTTGGCCATTTAGGTTTAGCATCATGCCAAGTTCCCCTTGTTTGTATGAACCTAACTCTGAGGGTCCCTTTTTTGCAATGTAAAGCTTATCAGTACTCTCCTGATTTTTAAATCTGAAAATCAGTGTACGATAACCCTCACCTCAATTCTTTCCCCTGAAAAGCCCTCACTCACCTATTCTGTCTGCAAATGTGGAATTCTATTCATTCTCATTAACAATGCTATACGGTGAACCCAAATCTGCATAAATTTGTATTCCAACCCCTCCAATCATCATGTTGCATAAGGATTTTTCTTTATCATTACATTGTCAATAATCAATATCTGACTTTCATCCTCCTATTGTTAAAGGTGTTTTCTGTTTGTCATACAATGAAGTTTCCTCTTCACTTAAATCAATCACTGTTATCTACACATTTGACCTTTTGTTTTTTTTCTTTTCACAAACGTTCAAAAAATTACCATTCACCCCACAATTGGAACAATTTTGCTTGAGAGCTGGACTAGTTTTGCTGCATGCAAGATGCGAAGTACTGTCACATCGAAAACACCTTAATTTATCTGTGTTTCCTTCAGATTGCTTATTATCTGTTTTTTTTAAACCTACTTTTTTGTGCAGATTTGTTAGCAGTCTTACTCACACATTCATCAATTTTTCCATTCACATCTATTTGCCCAACTTTAGCACTGCTTATTGACAACTCAGCTTTCCTGACGAGAGCCAGGATATGCTGTATTCCACCTCTCAATTGACCCACAATCTTTCTTGCTTAGATGGATCTTTAACGTGCATTACCACCTGATCCGTGATTAAATCTTCTTGTAGAGCCCCAAATTTACAATCTAATGCCAAAGACCTGAGGGCTGCTACATAATTGTGTATAGGTTCATTAGATTCTTGCTTTGTTTTAAAAAACGTATATCTTACAATGCTTATATATATACCTTAGGTGAGAAATAGCAGGTAAAATATTTATAACACCATCCCCTCCAACCTCTCTAGTTATTTGATCAAAAACTTTGAAACCTTCTGGACCAATAGAATGTAGAATTTTTTTTTTTTCTGTTTTTGTGACATTTTTGCTTGCTCATCAATTGTGGCTATATATTTTGAAAAATAGGCTTTCCATTCAGTCCTCTTCATGCAATGTGTGCCTCCGGCATGCCAACAGATGGTGGAGGAACCAAAGCAGTGTCCATTCTTCACCTCAATTCAAATCACCATTGATATATCAGAAGGGCTAGTTCACTGTAAAGCATTAACAAGAGTCTTTTCTTCACCCCGTAATAATATGACGAAGATTAGCCACAAACTAGAATGTATAGTTTAAGCTTGTCCTTCGTAACATCAATAAGTGCAGGAAATGACTAAACGCAGGAAAAATGCAAAGCGCTTAGTAAAGTAAATGCGCTATCAAGTCTGCAAATGAAACGTACTGATAATTGATGGAGGCGTGTTGCATAGCATCACATTGTATTGTTGAATATCCTGAAGTTGAATAGTAATACTCTTAAGCATGTCCAGTATGGCAGCACTTTGCACACTGCGTCACACTAAGACGTTGAATAGACTGTAAATCAATGGTTCCCAACCTTTTGACTTGTGTGGATCCCCACTCTATCAATACTGGAACGCAGGGACCCCCACTGAATCATTATTGGAATCCGAGGACCCCCACTGAGTCATTAACGAAAGCTGGGGACCTAATCTGTTAATATTAGAAATTAGAAATAATTTTCTCAGCAGTCACGGACCCCCTGAGGAGGCTTTGCGGACCCCAAGTGGTCCCCAGAACACAGGTTGGAAATCACTGCTGTATATTATAGTAATACTCTGAAGTGCATCCAATAGGTGGCCCGATGGTCATTGCGTCACGCTGCAGCGTTGAATAGACTGTAAATTAACTATACCACCAATGTAGCAGTATATTGCATCAGCACGTTGTGCTCAGCGTCATGTCTTATATAATTTGTAACGTACGCATTAACAACCGACAGGCAAACAACAAGAGTCCGTACTTACATGTGAGGTTCAGTTATCCAAACCATGCCATCAACCGTCAAGCACTGGGAAATGTAAGTCCCAAATCTTTAAAACTAGATGTTCTCACTGGCCACGATCTATTCCAATTATCCCAGGCTGTTCGAAATTTTCCAGTTGTAAAGCATAAAGCGCTGATACTGGTAGTGGAAATATTCTTTGTGGGAAGTTTCAAAAATGTGGTGCGCTTCCTCATTTCCACTTTGTTAAGTAATCACAAAATGCAAGTGGTTCTTAATATAGGATTTAATCCAATAATGAACACCACGTGGACAGACGTCTTCCTGGATTTTCTTTGCAACCTTTCCGGTGCCTACTACCCTATTCCAAACAGGAATTCTGGGCACGCACCCTGACAGCCATTCTGTTACAAATTCAAACATAACATCCATCAATAGCTTAAAGGACCAGGTGCAGGAAGAAGTGCTTACAAGCCCCACTTGGGGTTTCTTAACCTCTTCGCTGCCAGGCCTTTTCCCCCTCCTGTGCCGAGCCTTTTTTTGGCTATTTGGGGCAGTTCGCGCTTAGGCCCTCATAACTTTTTGTTCACATAAGCTACCCACACCAAATTTGCGTCCTTTTTTTCCAATATCCTAGGGATTCTAGAGGTACCCAGACTTTGTGGGTTCCCCTGAAGGAGACCAAGAAATTAGCCAAAATACAGTGAACATTTTGTTTTTTGTTTTTTAATGGGAAAAAAGGGCTGCAGAAGGCAGCTCGTGTTTTTTTCCCTGAAAATGGCACCAACAAAGGGTTTGTGGTGGCAAGATCACCATCTTCCCAGCTTTCAGAAACAGGCAGACTTGAATTGGAAACCCCAATTTGTCAATACAATTTTGACATTTTACTGGGACATACCCCATTTTTACTATTTTTTGTGCTTTCAGCCTCCTTCCAGTTAGTGACCAAAATGGGTGAGAAACCAATGCTGGAACATTTCTGAAAAGTAGACAAAATTCTGAATTCAGCAAGTGGTCATTTGTGTAGATCCTACAAGTGTTTCCTACAGAAAAAAACACCTGAAATAAACAAATATTGAAATTGAGGTGAAAAAAACAGCCATTTTTCTCCAAGTTTTACTCTGTAACTTTTTCCTGCGATGTCAGATTTTTTAAAGCAATATACCGTTACGTCAGCTGGACTCTTCTGGTTGCGGGGATATATAGGGCTTGTAGGTTCATCAAGAACTCTAGGTACCCAGAGCCAATAAATGAGCTGCACCTTGCAATGGGTTTTTATTCTATACCGGGTATACAGCAATTCATTTGCTGAAATATAAAAAATGAAAAAATAGATATCAAGAAAACCTTTGTATTTCCAAAATGCCCACAAGATAAGGTGTTGAGAAGCAGTGGTTATTTGCACATCTCTGAATTCCGGGGTGCCCATACAGGGCATTTCTCAAATAGACGTCTTTTTTACACATTGCCTTACATTTGGAAGGAAAAAATGTAGAGAAAGACAAGGGGCAATAACATTTGTTTTGCTATTCTGTGTTCCCCCAAGTCTCACAATAAAAATTGTACCTCACTTGTGTGGGTAGTCCTAGCGCCCACAAAAGGAAATGGCCCAAAACACAACGTTGACCCATCACATTTTTTCAGAGAAAACAGAGGTGTTTTTTGCAAAGTGCCTACCTTTGGATTTTGGCCTCTAGATCAGCCGGCCCCAGGGGGGGCAGAAATGGCCTAAAATAAATTTGCCCCCCCAACCTACCCCGGGGAGGGACCCTTGCCTACGGGGTCGCTCCCCCTGCGTGACATTGGCGCAAAAAAAAAGATCCCCAGTGCCTAGTGGTTTCTGCCCCCCTTGGGGGCAGATTGACCTAAAATCGGCCGATTTGCGCCCAAGGGGGGCAGAAATGGTCTATATACAATTTGCCCCCATGGGAGCGACCCTTGCCTAATGGATCGCTCCTCATCTCTAAAAAAACGGAAAAAAAAAAAGAAAAGAATAATAATAATAATTGCCCTTGCGCCTAGAGGTTTCTGCCCCCCCAGTGGCAGATCAGCCTAATAACAATAGGCCGAACTGCCCCCAGGGGGGTCAGAAAGGCCTAAAATAAATTTGCCCCCCTGGGGAGGGACCCTTGCCTACGGGATCGCTCCACTTGCGTGATGGCGCAAAAAAAAGATCCCTGGTGCCTAGTGGTTTCTGCCCCCCTTGGGGGTTGACCTAAAATCGTCCAATCTGCCCCCAAAGCGGGCAGAAATGGCCTAAATACAATTTGCTCCTCCAGGGGAGCGACCCTTGCCCAGGGGGTCGCTCCCCATCTGTAAAACAACAACAAACAAAAAAAAAATCCCCGGTGCCTAGTGGTTTCTGCCCCCCAAGGGGGCAGAAATGGCCTAAAATCAATTTGCTCCCCAGGAGAACGACCTTTGCCTAAGGGGTCGCTCCCCTTGCGTGAAATTCACGGAAAAAAAATAACTCCCTGGTGTCTAGTGGTTTTTGACCCCCTTGGGGGCAGATTGGCCTCATAAAAATAGGCCAATCTGCCCCCAAGGGGGGCAGAAATGGCCTAAATATAATTTGCCCCCTATGGGAGCGACCCTTGCCTAAGGGGTCGCTCCCCACCTCTAAAATAAAAAAAATAAAAACAAATATCCCTCTTGCCTAGAGGTTTCTGCCCCCCCTGGGGACAGATCGGCCTAATAATAGGCCGATCTGTCCCCGGGGGGGGCAGAAAAGGCCTTAAAAAAAATGCCCCCTCTGGGAGCGACCCTTGCCCAAGGGGTCGCTCCCTCATGCCAGTTTCATTTAGAAAAATAAATCCCTGGTGTCTAGTGAGCGTTTCAAAAGCCGGATTGCTTTACAATCCGGCTTTTGAAATGCTGAGAGAGGCTTCAAAGGGAAGGAAATTCCTTTCCTTCCCTTTGAGGCCTCTCTTGCCTCCTCCATGTGATCGGAAGAGAAATGCAAATCGCAAGGCCCTCTGTGACAATCAGCGCGCTATCGCTCCCTCTGGGCTCTGTGCCCAGGACGTAATGGTTACGTCCTGGGCACACGAGCACTGTGCCTCAGGACGTAACCATTACGTCCTGGGCACAGAAGGGGTTAAAGTTATTCATCAGTATAGCCAAATCGTTTTTTCCTAAGTTGAACCTGTCACCTGTTTTTTTAAAGGGCCGACCACAGAGAAGTGGAGTGAAGTACTGGCAAGTATATTGTAGTCTTGGTGTGAGGTATTTAGAGATTAGGTGCTTAATGTTTTCCTGAGCCAGATGGACATGGAGTAGAACTTGTCTGCGGTAAGGGCATGAGGGGATTTTGAATAAGGTGTTGACTTATCTTTCACAGTGTTGTTGTTTTGCTTCTTTGCCAGTACATTTAGCTTTTATTTTCTCCATAGGACCATCTGGTTGACTCTCTTATCAATCTCTGTGTTTGGCTGTTGCTGGAAATACCTAACACAAACTGGTGATGCTTTTGTCATTGCATTGTGCTTTGCCAATTTAATCCCTTTGTGTGCTTGTTACATAAAAATGACTATCACCTAAAAACAAGCAAAGAGAAATATGTCCAACTGTCAAAAGGTCTTGCTTTGACAGCCCTAACTGACCAGCCATCCTGATTACACTTGCTCTGTAGGAGTGAAATAGACAGACCTGTATCATAGAGAGACTGGCACACTTGCAAGTTCAGCTGGAAGACAGACAGGCCCATGAAGGAGAAAAACAGATAGAGAGAAACCATGATTCTGTAACTGTGGAAGAGATAGCTTAGCCTGATACCCTACTGAGAAAAAAAGAAATATTGCACTCGAGGAAACATCCGTAGAGGCTTATCAGCTCATTTCAATGAATTTAGAAGGAGAGTGGGTCCTGACTTTGGAGAAACCAGAATTTCAACTCTCTCTTACCCTGTGAGGTGCCAATATCATACAGTGTAAACCAGCTTAAACTTTAAACCCAGAGAGTGGTTTCCTGCTTCTACATGGATGCTCCGCACAGCTGATGCCCTTGTGGGATTCTGTGGACTATAACACACTAAAGAGCTCAAGGCCTCTCTATAAACTCTAAAATGGTGAGAATGCTTTCAAAGTTGGCATTCATGAGAAACTCTACTGTTGATTTCACTATATTTATCATTCTACTCCCTAAAATTTCCCAAGAACCCTAATGTCTGAAAGAGGTATTTACCCAAGCATGCTCACTGCATGTCTCATGTTTCTTGCTTTATTCGTATGTTCCATTTCTCTTCATTTCTGTGTCCCCTCTTCCTTGAGTCCTTTCAAAAGTTGCTCGTCACCCCACTAGCTTCTTAATTCCTGCCTTCCCTCTTCCTTCATCATTAAATCAGAGATGACTTGCATTCTAGAAGAAAATTAAAGAAAGGTGCAAGTTGTTTTAACTGTAATATAGTCCTAATGTAGTAATGTAAATGCTTTGTGCGGCCCTTTCTATCATACTGATAGCACTGGTGCATAAGTAGGACCAGCACTATAACAAGAGGGTGTTCCACTGTGGGCTACCGCCTGAACTGTGAAGCGACTTTGAAACAGGTACTCTGTATTTCACTTGAATGCGCTGCCCCCCCCAAAGTTTGTGGCTGCTCATAGAGCAGTGTATTCACCATTATAGGGCACACATTCCCTGTTTGTGCTAGGTGCATATATTTTAAAGTGTGCTGTGGCACAAACAGGGAAAGTGTGCCCTTATCGTAATATGGGCCCCATGATGAAAAACCTTTTGTAAGCTAGTTGAAAAATAAAGGGCTAACTCCTAAAATGAGTAAATGCAAATGTAGCTAGGAAGCTGTTAAAGATGTAGGTCAGGGGCGTAGCCAAGATGGCAGCGTGAGCAGACGTGAGTCCGCGAGCTCTGCCGCCCAGGCCTCTGCAGCTACTTGGCAGTCCCGGGCCCCCATCAGTGAGGGCGCCCCGAGGGTTGAGGGGTGCCAGGAAGACCCGAGGGCAAAGCGGAACGGTTGGACAAGCGTCCGGTGGCCCAGGAGGGGCTGTCGGGCGGGGAGCCTGCGTAGGTCCGGGACGCGGCAGACGGAAGCTCTGGCTGCGCGGAGCAGCTTCGTGGGTGGATGCTGGGCGTCAAGCCCAATAAGGCACGGATCAGCGCGGCGGCCGAGAAGGAGCCAGCGGCGGCAGTTGGGCCACGGAGGTGCGGGCCGGGGGGGGTGTGGCCCACAACCAAAAAGAGGCGACACGTGGCCTCGCCCTTCCGGGCCTGTGGAGACCGTCCGACGCCCGGGGGTGTGATTGGGATCCAGGCAGAGCTGTTGAGGGGGAGACGGAGTTCCCCTGCCCCCCTGAATTCTGAGGAGCGAGGGCCCTGTGGAGCGTGGGAGTGAGAGTGGGACCTCGGCTCGGCGGGACATCTGGCCCGCGGTGTGAGTGGGCCAGAGGCAGCCTGGGAGAACATTGCTTGTCGAAGCTGGGCCTTGGTGGGGCCCCGCAACAGAGAGGGGTCCTGCTAATTCAGCCCTGAAGGAGAGGAGGAGTTGGGGACGGACGTTCTTCCCTGGCCGGAGCGAGTGCATAGGGCAGGAGCGGACTGCCCCAGTGAGTGGTGGTGACCCGGCAGGGGAGTCAGTTTGTTGTGCAGCATTGTGGACCGCGACGGGTGCTGGGCTGGTCCCTGCGACGACTGGTGAGCTGAATTCCAATGGCGTCCTCTAAGCGGAAAAGGGACCAGTCGGTGAGGGAGATGTTGACAAGATCTCATCCAGCGCAGGGCAAGCCTGCTGAGGGGGCCGCCCTGGCAAGAGGGCCTGAGGATTGGGGTGAGGTGGAGGACGACGGTGGGGCCCCAGCCACGAAAGGTTTTCTTACCTCCTTGTTTGACTCGCTTAGGATGGATCTGCAGGAGCTGCGGAGAGACATTTCCCAGGAGATGAGGGAGCTACGTGCGGACATTATGTCGCTAGGGGAAAGGGTGGTCCAGCGTCTTCCAGAGCAACAGGAGCTCCTGCAGATGGTGACGGAGGACTTAGAAAACCGCTCTAGGCGGCATAACATGCGTATCAGGGGAGCCCCGGTCGGGGCGGAAGGAGAAGATATTAGAGGGTTTGTTACGGCACTGTTCCGCTCCATTCTGGGCCCGGATGACATGCAAGCGATCGCATTGGATCGGATCCACAGAGCAGGTCGGATGGGGGGAGCCAGTGAGCGCCCTCCTGACATCTTAGCATGTGTGCATAATTTTATGACTAAAGAAAGCATCCTGCAGAGAACGCAAAACCTCCCTCAGGTCCAGTTCAGAGGGCACATGCTTCAGCTTTTCCAGGACCTTTCGCTGCGGACATTGCAGAGGCGAAGAGAACTTAAGCCCATTACAGAGCACCTCTGAGTGAACTCTTGGGGTCACCCCTTCCACCTTGTGTTCCGCTTGGGGACCAGCTGCGTCAGGTGAAATCACTGCAGGAGGCGCGCAGGATCCTACACCTGGAAGAAATGGAGCAGATCGCGTGGCCGTGCGAAGAGGCCGCTGCCGACGACCGCCCGCGATGGCGACGGAAAGAGAAGAAGAGGAAGCAACCGAGGCCGTCCTCGACCGAAAAAGTGCTGGAGAGAAAATCTGTACTGAACAGTCTTGCAGCGGGGACCAGTGCCTAAAAGCGGATAGCTCCCGAGTGTCGCTGCAGTGGTCTGGGGTAGTTTTTAGAACAAGTAGTGAAGCTACTGGAGACTGGCCTGGGCGGTAGGGTCGCTGGATGCCAAGTGATGACCTTGTGAGATGTTGTCGACCCCTGTCTGGATCTTGCCTCTTTTGGGACGTACGATAGAGGACTTGTGTGTGTTAGATATGCACCTGCTGTGCGTCTTTGTTTTATGTTGTTGTGCTTCCCCTGAGATTCCTATGTGCCCTTGTCTAGATCAATGTTCTTATTTGTGCAGGCCATCCCCGGGCCGACCTTGGCTCCTGCCCCTGGGTGGGGGTCCTCGCCTAGGGCACGCTACCCGTTTAATCACTCATGTGCCTTAAATGTCTAAGCCTTAATGTCCGGGGGCTTAATAGTCCCGCAAAGAGGTTGGCGATCCTCTCTGCCCTTGAGAGGTCTGAGGGCCACATCTGCCTCCTACAGGAGACGCACTTATTATCTAAAGATACATATCGTATGCGCTCAATGTGGTTTCCCTGGCAGTTTTGGTCTTCTGCTCCTACGAAGCATGCCGGGGTGGCGATCTTAATATCGAGGGCCTTTCCTGCGGAGGTAGTCGCCAAGATACATGAGATTAGAGGTAGGTTCCTGGCCATTAGAGTGTGCGTTGAGTCATTCCACTTCACTACTGCCACATTATATGCTCCCAACACACAGCAAGAAACATTCATGGGGCAGGCCATATCCCCAATGCTTACTACACCGGATAGGGCTATACTTGTAGGGGGGGACTTCAACCTGGTCATGGACAACGAGCTGGATCGCTCCGGACACCGATGTGGGCAGACGGGGGCGCTGACTCCGGCGGGGCGACAGTGGCTGGCAGATTGTGATCTAGAGGACGTCTGGAGGAGGGCGCACCCAACTCTCTGGGACTACTCATTCTACTCGGCCTCCTCCAAGACTTACACACGTATAGACTTCTTCTTAGCCTCCTCAGAGTTTACTTCCCAGGGAGCCCGCGATTGAGCCTCGAGCTCTGACAGATCATGCCCCTATTACGTTAGTGGTCCGCCTTGATGGGGGGCGAGTCGGGATCCCGGGTTGGCGCTTTAGGGACACCATACTGCAGAGCCGGCTGCAATGTGCAATCCTAGACTACCTTAGTCACAATGACGATGGGAGGACTAGCCTAGAGACACTTTGGGAGGCACTGAAAGTAGTTGTACGTGGAGAGGTGATATCACTCTCGGCCAAAGAAATAAAAGCTAGGAGAGAGCAGAGAGCGATGTTAGAACAGAAAGTGTAGGCATTAGAGCGCTCCCACAAGCATACTGGTGCTCCCAGAGTGTGGAGGGAATTGGAGAAGGCGTGTCATCAGCAGAAACGTCCGGATCGGGACAGGGCGGAGCATGCGGTAGTACAGCTTAAACATAAATACTATATAGGGGTAACCGCTGTGGGAAACTCCTTGCCCACAACCTGAGGGCTCAGCGATCACCACTGCTGTAAAGATGGTGCGCTCCCCTTCTCTGGGTGAGGTACGGATCAATGTGCAAATGGCTGAGGTGTTTGCTGACTTTTATAGAGAGTTGTATGCAGCGGACACGGGGAACGATGCGGACCCTTCCTCCTATCACGCAGACTGTCGATTTGTCTGTCTCCGTGGTCCCATCTCGCTCCTAAACATAGACGCCAAGTTATTTACTGGCATCCTGGCGCAGCGCCTTAATCCCTTTATGCCTGGACTCATAGACCCGGACCAGGCGGGCTTCATACCCCATCGACAGTGCGGGGACAATACAAAGTGGCTCCTACACTTAATAGATAAAACTAACAGATCTCATAGAGAGGCGCTCCTCCTCTCCATTGACGCGGAGAAAGCGTTCGATAGGATACACTGGCCCTATCTTTTCCAGGTGCTGGAGCGCTTTGGGGTAGGTCCGGCGTTCAGGTCCTGGATTCAATGCATGTACCGTGCACCTAAGGCCACGGTCCGAGTAAATGGGACTCTGTCATTGTCGTTTCCGATAGGGCGTGGGACACGGCAAGGGTGTCCCCTCTCCCCTCTGCTGTTTGCGCTTTACATGGAGCCTCTCGCCCAGCGCCTTCGCGATGATCCCCACATCTCCGGTGTTAAATTTGGGGGAGACCATCACCTCATCAGTTTATATGCGGATGATGTGATTCTCACTCTGGGGGATCCCATGGCCTCGCTGCCTGCCCTCATGGATGCCCTTAGCGCGTTTAGCGGGGTCTCTGGGTTCAAAGTGAATACGCAGAAATCTCAAGTCTTAAGTTTATCATCCCTTCCAGAGCATGAGGAGGCCTTAAGGTCTCGATATCCCTTTATATGGTCAGCGTCGCATGCACCTTACCTGGGCATTGCTTTGGCAACTTCAGCGGCGAGGACGTCTAGCCTGAACTACACTTCCCTCTCTTGGGAGATTTTGAGAGACCTAGGGAAATGGGGGAAACAGAAGCTCTCCTGGTTCAGCAGGGTCACTGCGGTCAAGATGACAGTATAGCCTCACATATTTTTTGTTTTCAAACACTCCCTCTGACTCCGCCGCCACACACTATAGCGATACTCCAGTCAGCGATCCTGAAATTTATATGGGATGGGAAACCTCCGCGGAATCTGCGGTGTGCTTTGTACCATCCTAAGGAGGAGGGGGGACTGGCGGTCCATTGCCTGCTGAGGTACTTTCAAGCCGCGCAGCTGCGCTTTCTGCTGGAGTGGAGTCATCCGCTCACCGAAAAGCACTGGTGCTTTATGGACCAAGCGGTCGCTGGGTCTTATATTTGGAAGGAGAACTGGCTTCGGCTTAGACACAGAGCGCGCTGGGCTTTATTCTTCTCCGGTTGTGGGATGTTGTGGCGAGGAAGCACAGTCTGACGACCTTCCCATCTCCCATGTCACTGATCTGTGAGAACCCCGACTTTGTCCCAGGTCTACAGGTGTAGCATTTTCGTCGCTGGTATGAAGGGGGCTGCAAAAGGGCTGGGAGCATATTTGATGGGGAGTGAGTAATTCCTTTTGACTAGATGAGGGAGATTTATGGGCTTACGGAGGCAGACAATCTGATGTACTACCAGGTTCGGCACTGGGCCCTCCAAACGGCGAATTCGCCTTTGGTAGACAGACCGCTTACACCGTTCGAGAAATGGCTTCTGGTAAAGAAAGATGATAAGCGGGTGATATCGGAACTGTATAGACTTTTGCAGGGGGCAGAGCGACCGACTAAATCCAAGGGGCAGAGGAGATGGGAGGAAGAGCTGAAGAGGGAGCTGACAGAGGAAGAATGGGAAAGTATCCATTATAGAGCGCATCACACAGCTTACAACACGTCAGTGACAGAAACGGCCTATAAGCTGGCTACCTACTGGTACTATACCCCGGCAAGGGTGAATACGTGGGATCCCTCTAAGTCAGGCCTTTGCTGGAGGGGTTGCGGCAAGAGGGGCACACTTATACACCTGCTATGGCATTGCCCCAAGTTAAATACTGGAAGAGCATCCTAGACGACACAGACAGAGTATTCCAGACAGAGATCCCTAGATTGCCATCATATGTTATTCTGGGACTTCCCAATCCTCTCACCTTCCCTCTTCACTCACAGAGAGGGCGGCAGATGGCCCTGGCCCTTAATGCTGCGCTGCAGGCGATCCTAGCTCTCTGGGGATCGGACAGGCTCCTGACTTATACCTCCTGGCTTCATAAGCTATGGTTCATCCTGGCAATGGAGAATTAACTCTGACGTCCAGGCAGAGGGCGGGAGACATCCGTACTCTATGGTGACCATTCATTCAGATTTTGTCCACGGAATTTAATGAATTGACTTGCCCGGCATATTTAAAGGTTTTGGGGCTAATGCGAGACATTTGATGATGGGAGGTTGGCTGGCGAAAAGGAGAGGGGGCCGGGTGCGGAGGTCTTTCCTGAGGGGGCCGGGGACAGGGAGGGGTGGGGGTGGTGTGGTACTGCTGGGGGTGGCGCGGGGAAGCACAGTTATGCATTTTGTGTTCCTGTTTGTTTTTCGGTTTTCAGCTCTTCCTTGGACCAGACTGTCTTGTCATCTATGCCACGGCTATAGGCCCCTAGGGGCGGGGCGGTTGGGTAGAGGAAGTACGTCTAAATAGGTCAACCAATATTCACTGGTGGACCGTCCCGTGACATGTGTGCCAAGGGATACTGCTATATTTTGACAGCCGGACGATTTTGATGTAGGCACAGAGCTTTGTATTTGGTTCATGTATGTTAAATACCAATAAACAGATTTGATCCATAAAGATGTAGGTCATTCAATGTGATGCTAGGGTATTCAGCCAAAGAAAAATCTGATTGTGCAATGAATGATGCACAAGCTTGATTTTCAAAGGAACATCTGGTTTTATTTTCGGGACCTACAGTGTTACTTGTAATACATTTCTGAATTTACCTGGACCATTGTGCCGTCATTACTATACAAAAATATATTAACCAAAAATTACTCTGGCCCAAATTTAGAGAAGGGTAACACCCACAGTGAGCAATTGGACAAATGTCGCCTGACACCTCTAGCCAGTTTTTGATTATTAGCTAACATCACTTTGCATTATGGCATAGTTTTGCTTTTAACATTGTAAAAGTTCCTGGATTTCCCAGCTAAGTGCTGTTGATAAAAAAGTTAAAACTCTGCTGGGCTGGTATCTGTTGGTTACATTGTGCAACATTAATTGTGGTTAGAGTGCTGTATGAAGCTATGAGGCAAGACATGAGTTTGTATCCTGTCAAAGCTAACTGAGAGTTCATTTCTTCCAAAGTTCATAAATTGAATAGTGTGAAATAAGAAGCATCAGGAATTTACAGTGCTTCAAATGATACTTAGTGGTGCAGGAAAAGCGAATGGGCGAGGCCCTCCTAAGCAGAATTCTCAGCCCAGCCTTTTTTTAACAAATAAAGCACCAAACAGATAAAATATATTTTTGCATTATCAACATGCGATATTTTATTCCCTTAAACATGAGAGTAAAATGAATATTCTGTGGATTATGTAAATAGTTAAGGTTTGTATTGAGGGATCAGCAGAGTGCATGTAAGGTTCCACTGGAGTATATGCACTTCTTGCATCGGTTTAATTGCACTTGGACAAATTCGTAGACACAGATAAAGGGCCGGCCTTTTCTTTATTACAGGTGGATCTTACTCATTATTGATCATAATGCCTCCCACCACCCCACAACCCTGGTAAATCACTGCAAACAGATTTCCAGTAATAAAGGGTGACTGAATTCAAAGGACAGTCTGGGTTATTTAATAGGACTAGCAGTTTATGGGATTTAAGGCAAAGTGGATGTGCTGTGTCAGAAATGGAGATTTGTTCCATACAGGGAGATATGTGTGGGTGTAACACTAACCTGGTGAAAGCAGGGGTATTGCCCTTACCTGGAATTAATTGACACAAGTGTGGTAGTGGCAGCATGGCCAGTTGTGTGTTCAATAGAAACAGCAATGTGAACAGGCTTTTCTCACCTGTGTCACAGGAGTGGGGCCTGGTGGCTCACCCTTGTACATTTCCCTGGCTGTGTAGTTGGAGCATATTTCAGTGGAGGTTGACATCCAGGTGTGAACTCGGTTACTCTCTTACCGTCTGTTGTTGATCACTCAGAATTAAATCTATTCTTGCTGGGGCTGTGTAGATGAGAGATCACTTTAAAGGAGCTGACACTCACAACACAATTTTAAAGGCCATCAACTAAATCACATATGTCGGAGTTGGACTATAAAGGAGGGAGCCAATGCCTCAGACTTTGTTGAATATCACTGTCCCACAAGAGAGGGAAGATTGTCAAAATGTCCTTGCTGCTGGAACCTGGACTAGGGCCACAGTCTGCCAACCTCCCATTGGGGTGAGGGGAAATCAAACAGCCCACTAGATAAGGAGGTAAAGCCCTAGCGAACAAAAGTGCAGAGTGCACACCAATTAGTTTTTTTTGCACACCAACTAGCTTGATACCTTTCCTTTATTTTGTGATGCAACTGATGTATGAATCTGCTACATCCCAGGATGCATATTCATAGAATGTCATAAAACCTCCTGGCTTTTAAATGTGCAAGAAGCAAAGTGCTTTTTGTGACACCCTTCTAAATAAAAGGGACGGAGGCACGTGAGAGATAATACACTTTCACTCCGTTTATTTGGATTCCCGTTAAAGAGACAGGGGCTGCTTTTAGAAGAAAAAAATAATCATGAAGGAAATGACACCAGTAAAACGTGCAGTGTTCTGCACCACAATTCTCAAGGTGGAAGTTGTCCTAAAGTCACCTTTCACATTGTGAATGGGCTACCCCTTAGATCTCATTATGAGTGCTCCAGTGCAGGAGAGTAAAGTTGAAAGAAATGACACAAAGCAAGTGCAAGATAATCAATGTTTATTTAAAAGTGAAATAAGATGGCTGATTGGGAAAAAATCATAAAACGTGGCTACTCGTGACACATGGACAAACATGGAAACCCAGATCCAATCTTCCCCCATACATTCAAAATTCCATCTCTCAGAGGGTAATGACCTAATACGATGACATACATGAATTCTGAACTTAATACCGATGTCTCTTTTTTTTCATTTACATACTGCGAAGCAACTTAAAAAGAAAACAAAATGAGCAGTGAAAACCCTTAAAAAGTAAAGATAGCTAACGCAATACGAAATCCTGGAAGAGAATCTAAAAGAATGAACAATTACACTATGGATACAACTATGAGAAATAGGTCCTAATATATCTCATTTCAAAGTGTAATCCTTTAATTTCTTAGGCAAACTGATAACTCTTTTAGACTGGTGATGTGCCTGTTTTTCACTAACAACTTCATCAGAAGGAGAAACTGAAGAAGACTCTTCAGCGCAAACAGTACTGTTTGTCCCGGGGAAATGAATTGTCTGAGGATCTCACATTATCCTGCATGTTATCCTCATGATCATCATTTGACCCTTTCCCCATTGCCCACGTTTTGCCTTTGTTGTCATCAGAAACCTCTTTACTAGAAACATCGCTCAAATATGGAGCCTTCATGTTCATGTCTCTGAACATCTTCTCCTGGCTAGGTTTAGGAACTACAACAGAACTCTTGTTCCACCATCCCTTTTTGTGAAACAACACTGCACTACTGGACACATTATCCACTTGTACAGAAGCAGAAAACTTCGATGTACCTTTGAGATTCACAATCAGTTTAGAGATACGTACCCAATCTCACTTCTGAATAAGTTAGGGTTTAACTCGATGTACTTTATCATGATGCTCCTTTTTCCTAACTTGCATGTCACTTTGATTTTCTTTTACTCTCTCTACCACCTCACCAAACTCATTCATTTTATCATTATTTTTGCTAAATTGTGGGGTAAAAAATGGTTTGAAATTCCCTACCCCTCGTAAAAAAATATGGGGCAACCCCACTTGCTGAGTGAGGCGTCGTGCATTTAAGCCTGTAAATACAGATATTGTGCTAAAACGTATCTCAGTAACAGTTTGGGATGTCCTGTAACCAAAAGGAAATGTAATAAGTGAAACAAGGTGGGGCATTTCCAGAGTGTGTGCAGGAGTGTGAGAGCTGGTACAAGTGTAAGTGTAAACACAGTGGAAAATGTAAGTGATAATTTAGAAAATATGATCCTCACGCTCTATGATGACTTCAACATAGATGCGATAATACTGGATTTAAAGCACCATTGGTATTCACAGGCTTAAATGTTTTGTTTCTTTACTTGAAACTCACACACTGGTGAATTTGCATTACTCTCCTCAAAACACTGGCTGCTGAGGCTAACCCAAATGCCATCCTCTTAATTCCATACATTCCAAAAGGAGTCACAAAAGCTGTCAAATCTTTAAAATCCTCCTTTAAAGTCACCTGATGAAGAGCGGACTTGAGATTAATAATCGAAAAATGTTTAGCTCTATTGACCGCTGCAAGCAAATGCTGTATTGTTGGCAACGGGTGACTGACTACCACAATGTTTTTGTTTAGTGATCTCAAGTCAACACATAGACGTAAACATCCATTCTTTTTCAAAGTGATGACAATCGCTGAAACTCACTCTCCACTATCAGCTGGTTCAATTAAACCTTCTGCACATAAGGTATTGAGGTGTTGTTTGAGCTGTTGACAAACTCCTAATGGTATCATATGCACTGAGTGCTGTACAGCCACCACACCTTTCTTTAATTTAATTCTGTGTGTGAATCCTTTCATTTGACCAACTTTAACGCAAATACAGCATTATAGTGTGCAGTCACCTTTTCCACACAAGAAGGGCGAAGTTCTAATTGGTTAAGAGTGACATCCCTTAAACAACGGGACAATCAGTCCCAGGACATACCATCCAACAAAATTTTAACCATTGACTGCAAAGTATATTTTTGTAAAAATGTTGCATTCCTTAAATTCTAGTTTGTCCTCAAAATAGCCTAACATCAATGTCAAAGTTGCAAAATGCTTTTGGGTTTATGCCTGTGTTCTTTAAATGAACACTGTTAGAAATGTGGTCTCTAGTTGGCAGTAGTTTGGACCCTGTCCAAGCAGGGACCCTCACTCTATTCAGCGTAAGGGAGTCACACAGCTCAGATAACCACTGTCCACCCCCTTGGTAGCTTGCTCAAAGGCAATGTGTAAAGTAATTGTACACATACACACACTAACACTGTGAAAACACTACAAAAGGAATCAACACCAGTTTAGAGAAATAGCAAGTGATGCGTCAGTTCCTTAATGCCCCAGGAGGTGAAGTGTCGGTTCCATACAGTTGTAAGAAGGTTATGCGTTGGTTCCTTACTGTCTGGGGAGGTGATGCATTGGTTCCTGGACACGCAGCCTCAGTTCCTTACTGCAATACAGTGTCAATGAAGAAAGTGGTGCCCAGGGACAATGCAATGAACACCCAGATGTGCCGGGTCTACAGCGGTGAAGCAGGCGTTGCATAAGTTCTGCAGCAGCGGTGGACTTGGCAAGTTAGAGCTCTCAGCAAGTTAGTCCAGGTGCTGGGAGGTGGAGTCTTTGTTGGCCCTAAGACATCTAACAGGGGCAAGCTCAACTCAAGCCCTACATACCTTGGAAGCAGGATAGAAAGCAAAGTTCAGTTCTTTCACTCCCAGGACAGAAGCAACAAGCAGAGTGGCAATCCCTCCTACAGCATCCAGCTCTTCTTCCTGGCAGAACTGCCTCAGTCCATAAATGTTATAACTATGTGGTGACAGAGGTCCAGTACGTACACCCATTTATGCCTTTGAAACAGGCAAACCTCAATGGGAAGTCTTTGTAGTGCACACGACCCTGCGTTTCCTTGCCCTGGTCCCTGACACACTCCAAGGGGATGGAGACTGCTTTGTGTGAGGACAGGCAAAGCCTATTCAGGTGTAAGTGTCATCTCCTCCTACCACTCTAGCTCAGGAAGACCCATCAGCCTGATAATGGGCCTTCAGGATTTGCAGGGCACACCTCTGTGCTCTTTGTGTAACCTTCTAGAGTGAATGCACTAACAGCCCAACTGTTTCCCTGACCCAGACGTGTATTCAGCAGACAGGCAGAGGCACAAGATGGTTAAGCAAGAAAATGCCCACTTTCTAAAATTTGCATTTTCAAACTCACAATTCAGAAACCAACTTCACCAAAAGATGTATTTTAAATGGTGAGTTCAGAGCCCCCAAACTCCAAATCTCTATCTGCTCCCAGTGGGAAACTACATTTTAAAGACACTTCAAGGCAATTCCCATTTTAACCTATAAGAGAGCTAGGCCTTGCAATCGTAAAAACCCAGTTTAGGAGTATTTCAAAATCCGGACGTGTAAAACACACCAGTACATGTCATACCTATTACATACACGACACCCTGCCCATGGAGCTGCCTTGCATATAGTAAAAGGGAAGATTTGGGCCTGGCAAGTGTGTGCAATTGCAAGGTCTAATTGGCATTATAAAACTGCACACACAGTCACTGCAGTGGCATGTCTGAGACATGTTTACAGGACTACTCATGTGGGTGGCACAATCAGTGCTGCAGGCCCACTAATAGCATTTGATTTAGAGGCCCTGGGCACACACAGTGCACTTTACCAGGGATTTACTAGTAAATCAATTATGCCAACTGTGGATAAACCAATCACCAAAATGATTTAGATTGGGAGGATATGCACTTAAGCATTGGTGTCCAGAGTCCTAAAGGCAAGAAAAACAGGTCAGAAAGAATAGGAGGAAGAAGGCAAAAAGCTTGGGGCTAACCCTGAGAAAAGGGCCAGGTCAAACAAGCATTTTTCCATTTGTTTTTAAAACTGTCCTCAGACACTATGGTGATCGGAGAACCAAGTCATCCATGATATCTAAGGCCACTTTCCTAATGTGCACTTCTCCCAGTGGTTTTTTAAATCCAGTATTAATTACATTTATAAAGAAGCAGTCATAGAACGTGACGGCTATATTTGCTAAATTATCAATTACATCCTCGACTGTGTTTACACTTACACTTGTACCAGCTCTCACACTCCTGCACACACTCTTTAAATGCCCCACTTTGTTGCACTTATTATATTTTCTTTTGGTTGCACGACATCCTAGACTGTTACTGAGATGTGTTTTAGATCTAAATCTGTAACAACAGGGACCTGATTAATTGTTCACAGGCTTAATTTTTTTTTTGTTACTTGAATCAGACACACTGGTGAATTTGCATTACTCTCCTCAAAAGTTAACGCTTTGGATGGCAATATAGATCTCTCTATGCCCTTGGCAATATCTACAACTTCAGATAGTTTGGGATGTCTACATGCACGAGTCTTTATTGGATTTTCTTGGATTCACTATCAAACACAAACTGATCTCTTATGTACGTGTCTACATTTTGACCAGACTCACAATTTGCAGCAAGTATTTTTAACTCTGCCACATAACCTTCCACTGATTCATTCCCAAACTGTTTCCTTTTTGGATAATGCATGACGTTCAATCATGACATTAGGTTCTTCAACAAATTGTTTTTCAAGTCTTGCTTCAGCTTTTTTAACACATCCCACTGAACACCTTCACTTCCAGGCGCTGGAATCGGTTGTAAATTGTAAAAAATCTCATTAGCCGAAGTTCCTAAAAAATAAAATAACAATGCCAGTTTGCTTTCCCCAGAATGCTTTACCATCAATAGCAATCAGATAATGCTCAAGTGTTTTATATATTCGTAAAAATATAGAGGGTTGATTGAACATTTGTGAGTTAGCCTTTAAAGACATAAATGCTCCAACAACTATAATACAGTTTTATATATATATATATATATATATATATATATATATATATATATATATATATACACACACATATATATGTATATATATATATTTTTTTCTTCTAATGATTAGGTTTAGAAATGATATACTTATATCTACATTGAAGTGTTCACTAAGTTCACAGTGTGTGCAGCACTGACCCTATCATACAGTATGCACAACAATGCTCACCTCCTAGAATATAAACTTAAAATTATACTTAATGAAGCCCACCTCAACTGCTGGCAATACTAATACTGTACGAACTAATCATCCAGCAACTCGCATCAACGTTGCACCTGTGAAAAGTGTGCATGTCACTGATTGTGCAATTCGGAGTGTGCGCTGAAATAGAAATAGTTTGTGTGTGATTGATACTGACATGCTGTGTTTTCCAATACGCATCTGCCAAAGCTGTATTATTATAAACAATGAAGAGAGTCCCGCTTGAAAGATGGTCACCACGCACAGGAAGTACGAGATGACGTAAACACGTCAGCATCAGCAGCAAATACGTGGCATGCAGTGAAGCGTAGGATTCCAGTATACGTAAAGTCTGGAGAACAGCAATCACACATGCCTGCCACTCCTGTTGCCTCATTTCATACCCCCTCAGCAGAATGTGCAGTGCGGTTCTCTTCTGCGTCATTCAAAGTCAAACCGCTACAGGTAAACGTACAATGCAGGTACAATAAGTATATTTTAATTTTACAGTACTTCTGGTAAAGGTTTGCTGTGAGGTGCAAAATCAATACCTTCTCCTCAAGCACAGAATGTTTCTTCTTCATAAGCGGGGAAAAAAAAGAAATTATCACCAGTGGCTTCCTGTAGTTGCTGATCTATTCACAGTGGGCTATCACCAATTCCACAATAATCACTTGTCACCATTGTAAAGTTCAAAGAACTGGCACAAAGTGCTAATAAGAAATGTTTATTTCCAACTGAAATAATATGGCCCACTGATGAAGAATCATAAAATGTTGCTGTGATAGGGCGCCGGGGCCCAGGCTGAGAGAGGAGTTCCCCGGGGGCACTACGCGATGGCAGGTGCCTGAAAAGGAAAAGGCGGGTGTTTTTCAATGGGCCCATGCCGTGAAACGGAGAGCGTGAGGAGAACAGAGGAGTTAGGTAACGCAAAGGAAGGAGGAGACAGAGATCGGGAGAGGAACTCGCAGCAAGGAAAACAGAGACAAGCAGACGCAGCATCTGCAAGAGACGTGGTGCCGCTGGCTCGAAAAGGAGAGTTACATCGAAGTCGCGAGGAGACGTGGCACCTCCGACAGGAGAGGACGAAGGGAGAGGAAGCGTTGGAGCCGGCCACATTCTAGGAAGAACGTGGCCAGAGCAGGTACAGGGTGTATACTGGGGAATGGGGAGGAAAGGCGGGGTGTGTACTGGGGAATGGGGAGGAAAGAAGGGGTGATTCACTAATAAACCCTGAGTGCACGGGATAAATAACTGGGAAAAACAAGAAAAGAAAAGAAAGAATGAAATAAAAAGTTGCACAAATAATACCCAGGAAGGCACGGGTGGAAGGGTAGCATGTACTAACCTCAGAAAGATACCAACCTATGTATACCATACAAGGAGAGTAGTGAACCAAGAGAGAAAAGGAAAAGGCGAAGAGTCACTGAAAGAGAGAGAGAAAAGAAAGAACGTCACTAACCACATGGGGAAAATAACAGGGCAAGAAAAGAGTACTTAGACGGTAAAAGAAGAAAAAAAAAAGAAAGACAGGAGAATAGGACCGTTAGCTACCCACCAACCTACATTCTAAAACACAGCTTTGTATTTCTCTCCCTTCGGGTGTCGTCATTGGTCGGAGTCCGTGATGGGTGCCTGAAGGAAAGAAGCCCCGTTAGGAAGACCCTGAAGAAACAATACCAAGACTACCCAGCAATAAAGACAAAACCTAAGAAAGAAGAGACAAATAGAGACATGTGTTTTTGAAAAGAAAGTGTAAAGATATTGAAATAAAAAGATCACCTATCACAGGCTACTACGCCTTCTGGTATCCATTAACACTTACCTGTCACAAGTGGTGTCAGAAGTGGGATCTGGGGGAAAGACTGGAAGACAGGAAAGTGCAATGGAGGAAAAACCCACATTGGCCGATATGATCGCTCAGCTAGCAGAGGGCCAAATACACTTACAATTGGTCTGGGGAGAACAACTGAAGGAGGCCAAAGAAGAGCGCGAAGCCTTACCGAATGTGTTGAAAAGTCAAGCAACTATTATTGCCAACAACCAGTTAGTACACGAGACGGCCCTAGGTAAACTAACCGAAACCATTGCTACTATCAGAGTGCATCCAAATGTACCCAACACGGTGTTACAGAAATACCAGGAACATGATGATCCGGATGCATTTTTTACTAATTTCAAATGGGTAGCTAGTTCCGCTAATTGGCCTATGGAAAGGTGGGGTCAATATATTGCTCCGCTCCTCACCTGTCTGCTGCAGGCTGCATATCAAGCTATTAACCCTGGGGGTATAACCCCCTATGAAGATATAAAGAAGGCCATCCTAGAACGGGTTGGGGTAGACAAGAAAAGTTATCACCTCAGATTTAGACATACTAAATGGGCAAATCAGGAAAATCCCTGAACACTGTATTAGAGGGTTCATCATGAAGCCAACAAATGGTTGAACCCTGCATAAGCTACTAAGGAAGACATGTTTGAGGCAATAGTTTTGGAACAATATCTCGAAGCACTACCTACCTCCACAAGGAACTGGATTAGACAACACCCGGGGTTGATTAATACCACCGCAGTGGAATTAGCCTGTGCCTATCATCGCGCTCCCGATTCCCTGGGCACTAGTATGAGGCCCATTAGTTCTCCTTCTCACAAAACAATAAACCCTCAATCCTTTCCAACCAAACCGGTAGTAGGATCAAATATAGAAGGACCGTCACTTAATTAGGCTCCCGTAAAAGAACCACTAACCACGCCTCAATGGTTCAACTGTGCAGAATGGGGACACATAGCCCGATACCGTCCCCAAAGAAAAAATTAGGGTGAACCTATAGAGAATGGAATGACATAACAGAGGGTATTATGGTTAGGCCATACCATGGCTCAGTATCCACTTTCCTCCTAGTCAATCAAGAAAGAAGACAGAATTAAATAGACTCTGGATGCAGTCAAAGCGCTATCAACCAAAAGTATGTCAAACAAGATCAGTGGATAAAGGCTGAACAAGTCCTGATCACCTACGTACCTAGGGATAGTAGAAAATACCCTGTTGCTATCATACGAATATATTGGTCGAGGAAAGGAAGAGCCTGTGGTGGTAAGAGCTATCCCAGATCTCGTTGAAGAACTTACACTAGGCACGGACTATACCTCATTGCCCAAACTATTGGATAGTCTACTCACCAGACAGACTCATGGTGGAAGGAGGGCCCTTTTTCAAAGTCACAAATCGAAAAACAGGACCCAAGGAATCGCTTAACTAGATCACAAAAATGAGAGCAAAAGAAGGCATATCATAGGGACAGCAATAATGGTGATGACCTTACTTCCAACCCTGCAAAACTGATTTCCTGGACAATTCCGGCAAGCTCAGCGAGAAAATCCCACTTTAAAAAAAAGCCTGGCATGCTGCTCTAACAACAGAGCCCCAGACGGTAGGTCCTACTTTTCGAATTCATAATGACTTGCTCTACCACACCTTACCCGGGAAAGAAAAACCCCAGTTGTTAGTCCCCCTCAGTTACAGAGACCAAGTCCTTCACCTAGCACACGGCGATACAGGAGAAGGTCATATGGGTAGAGACAAGACAGAGGGAAATATGACTAAGAGGTTTTATTGGCCTGGAATATATGGTGATGTAAGAAGACAATGCCAGCAATGTCCAAAGTGTCAGTTAGTAAATCCTTCTAGAGATCCTAAAGCTCCTCTCCATCCATTACCAATTATAGAAACCCCTTTCACCCATGTGGGCATGGACTTGATGGGACCCCTGATACCCTCCTCTAAAGTTCATCTATATCTATTAGTCCTGGTAGACTATGCAACCAGATACCCAGAAGCCATTCCTTTGGCAAGTATGACTACTAAGACTGTAGCACAAGCCATGATTGAGTTTTTTTCCCAAGTGGGCTTCCCGAAAGAACTCCTGACAGACCAAAGAACTCCTTGGGGTCCAACAAATAAGGACATTAGTATATCACCCTTAGACAGATGGTTTGGTAGAGCGCTACAACAAAACTATCAAATCTCTACTGCAGAAAGTCATCAGTAAATCTGGTAGAAATTGGGATAGAAAGTCACCCTGCATATTATATGCTATAAGAATACACACACAATCTTCCACGGAGCATAGTCCCTTTGAACTCTTGTTTGGAAGACAACCACGAAACATGCTAGAAATGCTGGCTGAACAATGGGAAGAAACTGAGGAAGAAGCAAAAGACATACTCACATATACTAGTGAGCTAAAAGACAGCTTACATACCATATGGGAAGATGTCCATAAACAGTTTCAAGAGGTTCAAGTGAAGCAGAAAACTCATTACGATAGGAACAGTAGAGTCCGCGAGCTAACGATAGGACACAAAGGGGGTGATTCTGATTCTGGCGGGCGGCGGAGGCCGTCCGCCAGAATTCCGCCCCCATTATACCGCTCCGCGGTCAGAAGACCGCGGAGGGTATCATGAGTTTTTCCCTGGGCTGGCGGGCGGTCTCCAAAAGACCGCCCGCCAGCCCAGGGAAAAACTCCCTTCCCACGAGGATGCCGGCTCGTAATCGAGCCGGCGGAGTGGGAAGGTGCGACGGGTGCAGTGGCACCCGTCGCGTATTTCAGTGTCTGCAAGGCATACACTGAAATACTTTGCGGGGCCCTCTTACGGGGGCCCCTGCCGTGCCCATGCCATTGGCATGGGCACGGCAGGGGCCCCCATGGGCCCCGCGACCCCCCCTACCGCCATCCTGTTCATGGTGGCTTTCCCGCCATGAACAGGATGGCGGTAGGGGGGGTCAGAATCCTCATGGCGGCGGAGCGCGCTCCGCCGCCATGAAGGATTCCCCCGAGCAGCGGTAAGTCGGCGGGAGCCCGCCGACTTGCCGCTTCTGACCGCGGCTGAACCGCCGCGGTCAGAATGCTCGTGGGAGCACCGCCAGCCTGTTGGCGGTGCTCCCGTGGTCGGTGAGGGTCAGAATGACCCCCAAAGTGTTGGTTCTTCTACCAACTACAGAAAATAAGTTCCTGGTCTGGTGGAAAGGACAATTTACAGTACTAGAACAAATAACCCTAGTAACATATAGAATAGAAATTCCTGAGGGATTGGGAAAAAGACAGATATATCACATTAATCTCCTAAAGTTATGGCATGAGAAAGATGATCAAGGTCGAAACCTGTATGTTACTACTTGTTCTGAGACAGATATTCCTATGTATCCTACACCTTCAACCCCTGAACAAGACAGTATGCCCCATTTTGGTACTAATCTTACTCCTTCTCAATGTTCTCAACTAGAAGATGTAGTCCGAGAACATCAGACAATATTCTCAAAAACCCCTAGCAGGACCCATCTCCAACAACATCACATTCGTACTATAGATGGACGGATCTCCCGACAAAGACCCTATTGCCTACCTGAAGCCAGGAAGCAAATGGTAGAAAAGGAAGTTACAGCAATGTTAAGCGCAAGGATCATTTAACCATCATCTAGTCCCTGGTGTTCCCCTATAGTCCTAGTCCCCAAACCAGAAGGGTCTATCCGATTCTGTATAGACTTCAGACAGGTAAATTCCCTGTCTCATTTTGATACTTATCCCATGCCTCGAATAGACAATCTCCTAGAGCGATTAGGACAGGCAAAATATCTAACTACTCTCAGTTTAACAAAAGGTTACTGGCTGATTCCCATAGCCCTGAAGGACAAGGAAAAAACAGCATTTTCGACTCCCTCATGGCTTTACCAGTTCACTGTATTGCCCTTTGGCCTTCATGGAGTTCCCGCCATGTTCCAGAGGTTGATTGATATTGTGCTGCGACCCTTTCAAGCCTACTCTGCAGCCTATTTAGATGATATCACCATATGTAGTGAGTCTTGGGAAGATCATCTGAAACACCTGTCCCATATATTAGAAGCTCTTCGACAGGCCAGGTTGACAGCCAAACCAGAAAAGTATAACGTAGCAAAGAATACTATTAAATATTTAGGATATGTGATAGAGAATGGAACCCATAGGCCACAAATAGAGAAGGTAGAAGGAGAACGAGCTATTACTCAGTTTCCTGTCCCAGAGACATAAAAAGATGTTAGAGCCTTCCAGGGGATGGCAGACAACTACAGGAGGTTCACTCCCCATTTTTCTGATCGTGCTGCCCCTCTAACTGCCCTGCTGGAAAAGAAATGGCCCAAACCACATATACCAGTTAACTGACTTAGAGAGTCAGCGGTTCCATCACTTAAAATCCTTATTGACTACTGACCCGATTCTGCATTGTCCAGACTTCCACAAAACCTTCCAGGTACAAACTGATGCTTCAGATCAGGGAATAGGAGCGGTGTTATCTCAAGACGGGTACAACGGACATTATCATCCCATTGTCTATATAAGTAGAAATCTCTTACCCGAGAACTACATTATGCAACTGTCGAGAAGGAATGCCTTGCAATTAAATGGGCAGTGGAATCCCTCTGATACTATCTCCTTGGAAGGACCGTCACCCACCTTACAGACCACGCCCCTTTGACTTGGCTTTCCAGACACAAAGAAACGAATCCCCGCATTTTACGGTGGTTCTTGTCACTCCAATCTGTTTTGTTTCAGATTCAGCACTCCCCCGGTTCCCTTCTAACCAATGCAGATTTTCTGTCTTGTTATCCATCTGATAAGTGGCTTGATCAGCCAACTAGCTAGGGGGAGTGACTGTGATAGGGCGCTGGGACTCGGGCGGGGAGAGGAGTGTCCCGGGGGTACTATGCGATGGCTGGCGGCTGAAGAGGAAAAGGCAGGGCGTTTTTCAGTGGGCCCATGCCGCGAAACAGAGAGCGTGAGGAGAATGGAGGAGTTTGGTAACGCAAGGGAAGGAGGAGACATAGATCGGTAGAGGAACTGGAAGCAAGGAAACAGAGGCAAGCAGAAGCTGCGTCTCCAAGAGACGCGGAGCTGCTGGCTCGAAAAGGAGAGTTACATCGAGGTTGCGAGGAGACGCGGCAGCTCTGAGCAGGAGATGACGAAGGGAGAGGAAGCGCTGGAGCCGGCCACGTTCTAGGAAGAACGTGGCCAGAGCAGGTACGGGTTGTATCATACTGGGGAATGGGGAGGAAAGGCGGGTGTGTACTGGGGAATTGGGAGGAAAGGAGTGGTAATTCACTAATAAACCCTGAGTGCACCGGATAAATAACTGGGAAAAATGGTACACCTCCTACATTTCCTTTCCTTATTTTACAACATGTCACTGTCATAAGTGACAACAACATGAGTTGAAAAACATACTTCATTGCTTAAGCAGCTTCCCCCAATAACCTTGCTTGCATCTCCCCATACATCACCCACATCCAAAAATACATTGCTCATGCTATCCTTGAAAGCATCACAATGTATTTCCCCATTTATAATGAAACTTGATTCAGGTTCAAAGCACTTCCTTCCACACGTACAGCATTGCTGAACACTTCAATCACCTGAGTGGGGTCTGACCAACATGACAGACCCTTGCCCAAATTCCTTCCTTTCTTTAAACAAACAAAATCTCCAGCCTTAACGGTTTGTTTACTAGGACTACCTCTCCTGTCCTCTAATGTGTTTTTCATCTTTTGCTTGTAGAGCTCCACTGTCTTCTTCATCTCCTTAAAATTAAGTTCAGCTATTCACATCCATTACTTTTTCATCTCACCCACCATAAAACTAAAAATGTACTTGGCCTATGTCCACTCAGTAACTCAAAAGGACTTATGGAAGTTATATTATTATGAGTCATCCTGTAAGCTAGTGGCATGGATTGCAACACCTTCCTCCAATCCAACCCGCTCTTTACAGATAGTTGACTAGATTATTTTATCCCTCTTTTAAATCTCTTAATTTGACCTTTCGACTCGGGATGGAAAACAGAAATTTTCTTGTGCACAACAGTGCACCTTTCTAGGTACTTTTGGGTATAATTACTTGTAAATTGAAGCCCCTTGTCAGTAATAATTTCTTGAGGAATCCCCTCCCTGCAAAAAATCCTCATCCAAAAATTCCACCACACTTTCAGAAGTAACTTCTTTCACCATCTTGATCTCTGGCCACTTGGAAAAGTAGTTCACAATAACTATTCCAAAAGCTTCCTGTCTCGGTAATATGGCAAGAGGACCAATAATATCCATACCAAGTTTCTTCAAAGATCATCTGGAAACTCTACGGGATGGGACTCAGTAGTGAGTACTTTGGCAGACTTGTCACTAGATGTGCATGCGTAACATGTTCTTACTTGGTGCTCTACCATGTTGTCTACACCCGGACACCAAATGTTCTCCCTAAATCATCCTCTAGTGGAAGAAATGCCTAAATGTCCTTCATAAGCATTAATAACAATCATTTTTCTGAGCATAAATTGAGGATTAAACTTGTCACATCAAATAAGGATTCCATTCTCAATTGCTAGTTCTTCCCATACTTTGAAAAATCCTAATGATTCTTAGGGAACAGCCGTTCCTCAGGCTGCCCTTTATTAACATATACCATCACACAATTTAATTCTACATCCTTCCACATTTCTGCACACCACATGTCTTCCTTAATCACAGGGTGCTCCACTCCAATCAAATTAATGTCATAGGATGTAAATGCTACTTCACATTCATCTTTATATTCATTATTCAGATTTTCATCACATACTGGTAACCAGGACATGCAATCGGCATGTGTATTATTTTGCCTGGAATATACGCTATTGTGTACTCATAAGCTTCTAACCTTCATGCTAATCTAGCTAACCTTGCTGTCATGGTTCTTCCTCCTTCTGGAGACATTATGGGTGAGTAGTGCACTTAAGAAATTTGTTTGATTGATTGATTGATTTATGGAACGTGGCGCTGCACTGAGTGCAGCATCACTTTCCCCGAACCCCTTAGCACCCCCTACCGCTACCATGGTTGCGCTGTATTTAGAATACAGTGCACCGTGGAGAAGGGTAGGGGCAATAGCGTCATTTCTCATGACCCCATTGATGTACTCTGCAGGAGTAGCGCCACATGTAGATAATGCAGGACGTGGTATTCAATACGTGGTTGGTGTGCATGTCATTGCAAACATGCGGTGGTCAAGGAGTATTGTGTGTGTACAGCCAGTACACAGGGGTTATTCCGGTATGTGAGAAACAGGTATGTCTGTCACCGAAAACATGCTACGGATCCTGTTATTAAACACAACTTACTATGGGTGTGTCCATGAACTCCACCAATGTTGTGCACAGTTAAGTAAAGACTAGACACTCACCCAATAGGCACCAGCAATTAAAGGAAGGCTGCAGTCGCTAAAGCATACACAGAAGCCAAACCGTGTATCCAATGAACGGTTTGTTTATAAGCCTCTAGCCAATCTCCTTTGTTGAATCCGTAGTCGCAGCTGCATTAGCTAAACCGTGTATCCAAAGAATGGTTTGTTTATGTGTCCATAGCCAATCTCCTTTGATGAATCGACAGGTTTTATGAAAAGATGTATCCAAGAAGTAACCCGTTCATCACCAGAGTGGAGTGGTATAGGAAAATGCAGCAGCAGCTTCACAAATAATCACAAGGGTGCAATGAAATCACAATCATCATATTCAGATACTGCAATCATCCTTCACAAAAGTGCTTTTCTTATCTGTACCATTGTGCTTCCCACCACTGGCTTATATAACGCATGACGTTCTACCCAGCCTCCATGTTGTTTTTATAAATCAATGCATGCCTATAATATGTTGTCGGACCAATGCACAAGCATGTCACAACAGGTGTCCTGCTCGCACACTGAATCCACACAATTTAAATAACAATACTTGAAATTATGAAAGAAAAACAAGCGCAGTATTTGCCCTTGCACAACATCAGCACAACACATTACCTCTTAATAATCCATTGTTCTGTCATGCTGTCTTTTTATTCCTAATTCTAATTGTCAGCAGTGTCCTGAGGCAGTCAGTGGATTTCGAGGTTGACTCCTGTTCGTTTGAGCCAAACCTGCTATTGAGACTGGTACGAATGCTGTTTTATGTGGCACTCCTATCTACTGCATTCTACTTATCAACCCCTTCATGTCACAAGCTGTGTCAACTCCAAAACTCTATCAACAACTTTCTGTGATGAACTGCTCCCTCAGAAAATTTATGAGGTTCCGAAAAAGAGCCCAATCTGGTGTTTACATCTCGCTTTGTCGCTAGCTCTCTCTCTTTCCCCTTCCCCATTTTCTTTACATTCCTACTGCAAATATCAAGGGCCAGATGTAGGAAGCGTTTTGCATGGCGCAAACTGCAAAATGCGCATTGTGATGCACATTGGGGTGTTCCCTTCCTATTTGCAATTCACACCGCGATGCAGAATTGCTTTGTGACCGCGAACGTGGTCGCAAAGCAATTCGCAGTTAGCACCCACGTCAAGTGGGTGCTAACAGATTCGCAAAAGGGAAGGGGTCCCTATGGGACCCCTTCCCCTTTGTGAATGTCGCCAAAAATATTTTTTCAGAGAAGGAAGTGGTCCAATGGACCACTGCCTACTCTGAAAAAACGAAACCAAATGGTTTCATTTTTTCTTTTGTATTGCAACTCGTTTTCCTTTAAGGAAAACGGGCTGCAATACAAAAAAAAAAACTGCTTTATTAAAAAAGCAGTCACAGACATGGAGGTCTGCTGTCTCCAGCAGGCCACCATCCCTGTGAGTGCAGGGAATCGCAAGGGGGTCGCAAATTGCGATCCACCTCATTAACATTAATGAGGTGGGTCTTTGCAACCACTTGCGATTCGCAGAAGGTGTCTGGGACACCATTCTGCATACGATTTTGCAAATCGGAAATTGCGAGTCGCACCGACTCGCAACTTCCGATTCACAAAATCATATCTTGCTACATCTGGCCCCAACTTCTGTTGTGCTGTGGCATAGAGACATGGGGGCTGCAGGGGTTTTTGAACCATCAAGGAACTCGGAATCTAACGGGTGTGCATGGTGTGGTTTGGTATTCTTACACAATAGCTCTCTGATTCAAGTGCCTGTTTCTGATAACTGGTTGACTTGAAAGTCACACATTTAAGTTCACCAAGGGCAATTTAGTCTTTCATCATTGTGAGATGAATACATTGATTAAGGTTAAATCGGATAACAGTAACAGAACCTCAAACTGACAGAAATGCTGGAATTGCACACTATAAAAAACGTTTCTTCTGACAGTTGTGGCGTAGTGTGTTTTATACAAAATGGGCATCCTATGATTAACACTTGTTGAGCGAGTGTGGTACTTATCAAGGGAAATTATTTATTATATTTTTCATGAATAAATGTTAACATGGGGTCACCAAGTGTTAGGGTGTGACCTACAGTTTCAGCAGTTTATTGTCTTAAGCTTATTGTCTAAAATTCTCCAGGTCTGATTCACAAAGGTAAAGTTACACATTTGTGTAAGTTTATTATATTTTTGGTATTCAAAAACTAGGGCTTCAATTTTACTATAGCCTTAAAGCCTCCTGCCCATCGCTATACCGGTTGATAAAGTCCTTGAACCCGAGTTATAGACCGAGCTGCAGTCGAGGGCATACTACGAGGTAGACTTCCCCTTCAACAACCATTATAAGGGCTATAACCGGCAGAAGGGCTATAAAGCTGTTGGAACATTTCACCTACCAATGGTAGAATGTTCTAAATTAAGAAGAAAACATGATGACAAACATTGACAAAAATTTGAATGTTTGAGCTCAGGACTTATACCAGTCATTATAAGTGCAGACTAGCTAAGTTGTCTTTAATGAATTCCCAACATTCCAGTTCTAATAATAGTAATTTTACGACTGTGGAGAGTCCTCAGTCGGGGTGAAAACTCAGTGCATAAAAAGATAGGACAGGTCTATCTTTTTATGGACAGAGTCTCCACAGCCATAAAATTACTAACAATTAGCAATAATAAACTAGTTTCTGAATATCAAAAAAATAGTAAAAGTACACAAAAGTGTACGTTTACCTTTGTGAAATCAGAGCAAATATCTATAGAATGGGCTTTGGGGCCCCCTGCTCATGATCGGATTTCTTTTTTCTCTATCTCAGTTCCCACCTACTTCTTTGATGGCTCACCTCACTATTTTGGTGTTTGTCCCACCCCTCCAGTTACTTCTACTTTATCATGTTTCTGTCTGGTTGACTTTATTCTTCCACTGCAGAACTAAACTGACTATTTTTATTTACTGTTTATTTTATTGTTTGTCTCATAAACATAACATAATCACATATCAAAGCACAGTTAAAAGAAAAAAATATTACATACTAATCATTCAATATTCATCCCCAAGTACTAAAACTAATAAAAGTGGTGACATCTACATCATATAAATCATTAGTAACCCATAAATCAGCCACAATCCCAGGACCGATTAACAGACCAAGATAAATCCCCCCCCTAAATTATCATACGTATATAAAACAGATTAAAATCCAGCACCCTGACACAATCAATTAATATGCTCCTTTAAAATCTTCAACAGAAAAAGAGCACCAGACTAATTTATAAATAATTATTAAACAGAACTCAAAATCCCTCTCTGAAACCTTATAGTTTTAATCTCCCTACAATCATTAAATAAGAAATTAACATAAACTGCTATGTGCCTATAGTGCAGCATATGCATTAGCACCACATTTAAATTATCATTTGCTCAAAAATTACATATTGGATAAAACCTCTTTTAGCATCTCACCTACCCTTCATCTCCGTCAGAGTTAATCAAATGTTCATTTGTATTTCTAATCAGGTTTCATTCTACCATTATTGATTTCAATAAATCATCTTGTCAAACAACCATATAAAAATTAAAATTCGCAATCCCCTTCTTTTTGTTCCTAGTGGATACCCAAAACATATTCAGCTGTAAAGTGATTATGGCCCTCATTCCGACTTTGACCGGCGGCGGTCGCCGCCGGCCTGTCGGGGGCCGCCAGAATACCGCTGCGCGGTCAAAAGACCCGCCAGCCCAGCGGGAAAGATGCTTCCACGATGAAGCCGGCTCGGAATCGAGCCGGCGGAGTGGAAGCTGTGCGACGGATGCAGTGGCACCCGTCGCGTATTTCACTGTCTGCCAAGCAGACAGTGAAATACTTGTAGGGGCCCTCTTACGGGGGCCCCTGCAATGCCCATGCCAGTGGCATGGGCACTGCAGGGGCCCCCAGGGGCCCCGCGACCCCCCCTACCGCCATCCGGTTCCCGGCGGTCGGACCGCCGGGATCTGGATGGCGGTAGGGGGGGTCGGAATCCCCTCGGCGGCGCAGCAAGCTGCGCCGCCTTGGAGGATTCAATGGGGCGGCGGTACACTGGCGGGAGACCGCCAGTGTTGCCGGTCCGACCGCGGCTTTACCGCCGCGGTCGGAATCCCCATTGGAGCACCGCCGGCCTGTCGGCGGTGCTCCCGCGGTCCTCCGCCCTGGCGGTCTTTGACCGCCAGGGTCAGAATGACCGCCTATGTGCTTTATATCAAAAAAGAAAAATTAATCTACACAATAGAACAATATAACACCAGTGATGCAGAGTATAGATTCAATCGAATTTAGCCAAGTATTCATTTGTGTTTCTGGTCAGATTCCATGGACTATCATACTCGGTATTAACAGATATTAGTGACCTATCAAGATTTAACAATTACAATCCCCTTCTTTATTACCATGCGTATTTTTCCTAATGGGACCAGTTTACACAATAGAACATTATACCAAAGTGTGGGGTGCGTATTCAAGTATACATTTATTTAAGAACCTCATTGTTGATTACTTCATGGGCACAACAGATTCACGTATTCACTATTTCCAAACACTTACCGACTTTATAAGATAATCTGACCGTACTGCAAGCCAATATAATTGATAATTCATCTTTGAAGCTCTCTAAAAATAATGAGACTTGCCTTCTTTGCTCCTTTCTTGGGTGAAAATAGTACAGGGTATCATTCAATACGTGGGTTAAAGAGAGGAAACATTGATTATAGTAGGGGCAAATAATCTCAATCCAGGACCCTTGCTCGTTACACCTACATTTTATAAAAACTGGCACTTGGCCTCGCCTTTGGTTAAGTCCATCTTCTGATATTATTTGCTATAACAAAGGAGACAACTGGGCTCTGTTCCTGAAATCAACCAAATCATCCATGTCACTTCCAGAGCTGACCTTCTACAGGACCCAAAATTTAAAATTATTTGCCAGTGCTTTAATGTGCTATTCATAAGCGGCAACTCTAATCTTAGGGTCCTTTTTATTGAACGTTTTGGAAGACTCTGTCAATTTTTCCAGGTTTTCATCTCCATAAACTGCAGTTGGATTATCTCAGACTCAACAAAATTCTTGCAGCCGTTGTGCAACATACTTATAATTTTTAGGTTCTAGGTCATCTTAACATTTACACTAAATTATGTCCTAGGGTTAATTTTGTCTTCTTTCTGGAGCAAGCCATAGCCTTGGCTCTCTTCTCCAGGTTAGCCATATGTACCTTAAAGTTAAGATCACCTTTAAATGGATACCCAAATATCTATATTAAAATAAAGTCTCTAACTTTTATGCATTAAGTCACCAATGCAAGTTATTTTTCGTTTTCCTTGAGTTCGAGAAAATCATTGCTTTCATTTTGAAAGTATTTCTTTTCAACTGGTTGGTTACACAGTATAGAGAGAAAGCATCTTACTACTTTCGGAGACCCAGGAGCATGTGGTCAGGTAAGATGGTATCATCTACATATCATATAATTGGAGTTATTTTTCGAAAAGTTTTGCAATTTAAGATGATGCTTTAAAGGATGACATGAGTTGTTTTATGGTTAAAAATAACACCCCAATTAGTGTGGCCTTCATCAACACTATAGATGTAGATGACGTAAAACAGGCTATTCTAGATTGTCCATCGGAGAAAGCCCATGGCCCAGACAGGATCCCTGCCGATTTATATAAAGCATTACCATATTTTTGGGCACCATTGCTTACCAACGTTTTGAGATCTGCTATGACAGCCCCATTAGTAGACACCTGGAGAGAGGCGATCAATGTCCCGATTTTTAAAAAGGGGGATAGTGCAGATCCATTATGCTATCGACCAATCTCTCTTTTGGATAGCTCGGTAAAGATTTTAGGCCGAGTGATCCTAAATAAGCTGGAAAACTGGGCAGTGGAGACTAATTGCCTCTCAGATGTGCAGTTTGGGTTTCGACCAGGGCTGGGTACAGTTGAACAAACACTCAATTTAAGTTTGATAGTACAGAAATATACGAAAGCCAAAAAAGGGTGTGTGCATCTAGCATTTATGGACTTATCATGTGCTTTTGACACAGTTAACCGAGAGAAATTGTGGATGGTCATGTTAAAAATGGGGGTGGACAAGGACATAATTGTCTTACTTAGTAGACTTCATGCATGCACCTCAGCACGAGTCCGTTAGTCCCAGGAGGGTGATTTAACAGAGAAGTTTACTTCATTAAAAGGGGTAATACAGGGCTGAGTGCTGGCCCCCTTTCTCTTTCTTATTTACATAAATGGCCTAGAGAAATTTCTCTCTGAGGTGGGGAAGGATCTTTTAAGTATTCATAATTCCCCAATTCCAGTATTGCTTTATGCGGATGACGCTGTACTCATCTCAAGGACAGCAAATGGTCTCCAAATTTTATTGAATGCTTTTAATGATTTTATGGGAAATCTTGGTCTTAAAATTAATCGATCAAAGTCATTTGTGATGAAGAGCTGGCCAAAGTTAGCAAAAACTAAAGTATTTATCCTGGAGGGGGAAGAAATATCTAAGGTTACACATTTTACATTTTTGGGGGTCCCTATTGATGTTGATTTTAATTGGAAGTTTTTAGTAAACGTACGCCTAACACAATTTCAAAGAGCTATAGATACTGTTTTTAGATTTTCTAAAAAGTTGGGGCACAAACCTATAAAAGAGATGATGACTGTATTCTCTAGTAAATGCCTTTCTATTGCGCCATTTGGAGCAGGGGTTTGGGGCTATGTTGATTCATCAAGTATCCAGGTTGTAGAAAATACATTTTTAAGGAGGTTATTAGCAGTCCCGCAATCAACTTCGGTAAAGTTTTGTCATGAGGAAGTGGGCTTGAGGGCTATGTCTGATTATATAAAGCTCCAACCAGTATTACCCAGGTTAAAAATCTGGGCAAATCCGGAAGCTCGCTTATGTAGGAAGGTGATACAAGATTGCCTTTTGTTAACAAGTTCATTGGATATACCCTGGTTAAGATATGTGCGTTCTCTGTTTTTCTCCCTTGAAGTAGGGGAGCTCTTTTCTAAGCCGAATCTTGTAACAAAGCGGGATATAAAAAAGGTAAAGAAAATATATTGGCAGAAAATAGGGGATCAAGAGCTAAATTTATGCTTAGAGAGAAACCAGGAAACGATCCAGCATCAGCAATTACAACCGATATTATACCTGGTTATCATTAGCTCTGATCGTCAAAAGTTTTTACTTACCAGGTTTTGCTTCAATACATTGCACTATTTGTTAGCATTTCCTTCCTGTGGAACTTGGTTTAAGAACCTTCCATTATGTTGCTGTGATGGAAAATTACCTCAAAGCACGTTGCACTTTACACTTTTTTGTAATCTCTATATTATACCAAGAAAACGGTTTTTACGTCCTGTTTTTTTAACCAAAAGCATTAGAACTAGTCAGCTCGCTTATTCATATTTGCGCATGTTGGGAGAGGGGGAGACAATACATGCTATGCTAAATTATATATATGCTGCTCTTGGAATTCGGAATTTGTATTAATAATGTTTTATCTGTTCTCGAACTCTGTATGGTTGCATTTATTAAATGTCTTTTATGGTCTACTTGCACCGAATAAAGTATTAAAGAAGAAGAATTGGAGTTAACTCTTCTCCTCCTAGTTTTGGGGATAAGTAAAGCAGAATTAAGTTTTGTCAAAATGCCTGCTATGTACAAGAAGAACAGGATTGGTGCCAAAATATAGCCTTATCAAAGACCATCAGGCATATTATTTTTCCTGGATAAGACATCATTAATCCAGAGTTCACTATGAGTGCCATCAACTTCATCCGGTTGTATGAGTAATTTCAATAGACCTGGTGTTATCTTCTTATTAGACATTTTTTCCCTATACGTAGCCTCTGTTGATGGTGTTGAATGCAGTAGACAAAACTAAGAAGGCAACATAAATGGGATGATTTATTTTGAAAGCATTTTCTTGCGCCAGTGTCAACATCAGGACAGTGCGTGCTCTACGGGTGTAAAAAATGCAAAGACCCAGCCTTTATGCAAGAGCATAATTCATGCATTGTATTTATATGCAGTATGTTAACCTTTTGCATTGCAGACTTTAGCCTTGAAAAACACTATTAATGATGTTTGCAATAACTGTTCATTTGCAATGTATTGCTGCAGTCTTACTGAGTGTGTTAGGGTGTGGTCCCTTTCTAGGACCATCTAGAAGCTTTCCCTGCAGCATGATTGGGTGTGTTTTGTGGGCTGGGCCAGACTCTATATAAGGGAGCCAGCCCAGCTCCACGTGCTCACTATTCAGAGGTCCCGGTGCAGAGCAACAGGAACTTCCTGAGCTCCTGTTCCGGAGGCCTACCTTGATTTTCCAGGCCTGCCCCGCATTATATTGGTGATCCTTGAGCAGGGTGGTAAGGCGGAGGTCGGGCTGGGCCCCCGAACCCGTTCTCAAAGACTCTTGAGTTTTGGGCCTACTCGTGAAACTTTCAGAGTACGCGATTCATTGCTCTCATGTAAACCTTGGAATTCAGATTGGTGGCAGCTTGAGCAATCATTTCATGGCATTTGCATGTTCTTGTTCGAATAGGCAGTGTGCACGATTCATTTACCACTTATGAAGCTTGATGTTTAGATTGGCAACAGCTTGCGCGATCATTTCATGGCATTTGCATATTCTTGTTCGAATCGGCAGTGTGCGCAATTCATTTCCCGCATGTGAAACATGGTGTTCAGATCTGCAACAGCTTGCACGATCATTTCATGGCATTTGCATGTTCTTGTTCAAATTGGCAGTGTGCACGATTCATTTCCCACATGTGAAGCTTGATGTTCAGATCGACAACAGCTTTCGCAATCGTTTCATGGCATTTGCATATTCTTGTTCGAATCGTCAGTGTGCGCAATTCATTTTCCGCATGTAAAACTTGGTGTTCAGATCGGCAACAGCTTGTACAATCATTTCATGGCATTTGCATATTCTTGTTCGAATCGGCAGTGTGCGCGATTCATTTCCTGCATGTAAAACTTGGTGTTCAGATCGCCAAAAGCTTGTGCGATCATTTCATGCCATTTGCATATTCTTGTTTGAATCGGCAGTGTGCGCGATTCATTTCCCGCATGTAAAACTTGGTGTTCAGATCGGCAAAAGCTTGCGAGATAATTTCATGGCATTTGCCGATTCTTGTTCGAATCGGCAGTGCGCGCGATTCATTTCCCGCATGTAAAACTTGGTGTTCAGATAGGCAACAGCTTGCGCGATAATTTCATGGCATTTGCATGTTTTTGTTCGAATCGGCAGTGTGCGCGATTCATTTCCCGCATGTAAAACTTGGTCTTCAGATCGGCAACAGCTTGCACGATCATTTCATGGCATTTGCATATTCTTGTTCGAATCGACAGTGTGCACAATTCATTTCCAGCATATAAAACTTGATGTTCAGATTGGCAACAGTGTGCGCGATCATTTCGTGGCAATTGCATATCCTTGTTAGAATCAACAGTGTATGTGATTCATTTCTAGCATGTAAAACTTGATGTTCAGATCGGCAACAGTGTGCGCGATCATTTCATGGCAATTAAAACTTTGATGTGTAGTATTTCTTGAAGTGCACACATTTATCCTGGGCTTTTGGATTTTCTGTGAAGACGCTAAATTCAAAGTGTGACATTCTTTGCACAAATTAAGTTCCTAGTACAATACCAATTGTTTTCCTGGGAACGTTTCAGATTGCCTTCGTCCTCATGTTTAAAATGCAATGTTTGTTCTGAAACATTATTCTAAAAGGTTCTTGTATTCCCAAGACAGTATGTGACATTTCATGAAAAGCCTATATGAAACGTTGTATTAACCATTCTTGATTTTTTCCAGGTTCCCAGAGTTCTTGATGTCTAGTTATAGTCACTTCTTAGGTTATCCATGGTTACAGTATGAGAACGCTTAGAACCATAGTCTAGTGAAAGTCACTGTGATTATATCTTGATATTGCATTGTTCAACCTTTTGCTTCCTACAGGTCTCCTTCCCAGCTGTTCCCTACCTAATCCCCTTTTCCCCCACTTGGACTCTCTCAGGCACTGTGATACTTCTATCAGAGTTTTGGAGCTGTCTAGTGGTGGACATGTTGGGAACGTGCACAGGCCCCGAGGATCTGTTCTCCCTGACAGCCAGCAACTTTAGCCACCTACTGTTGAACGCCCCAGCCTAAATCCTAATTGCACTTTAGACAGGATAATTTCACTTTCCACCCATCCCTCAAGGTCTTGCAAAAAGTGCTTTGTGTAGCTTTTACTTTGAACATTTAACAATGTTATCATCCTGTAGTTAGGGACGGTTTGTGACTCCTTTTTAAAAATAGGGAACAAAATGCTTCCCTTACAAGAGTCTGGAATTTTGTTACCACAAGTTACATTGGCCACCAGAGGTATTAGGGCACGCGCATCAGGATCCAATTTTAGTATGTCTGTTAACAGCTGTACGGGTCTAAAAGCACGAAAGCTCTTTGGATTCTTTATAATTATTTCAATCTCCTTTATGGACGTTATTAGGCTATCACATTCAGTACTTAAACTATCCAACAGCTGGTTTTCAAAATAATCCTCCTATGCAGTATAATTTTTATGTTCTTTAATATAGTAAAGGTTTGAAATGCAATTCACCCACTGATCTTCGACTATGGGGTATACCTCTAATTTCATGAGCTCCCATTGAATTTCTCCAACTAGTGACTAGATGGTTTAAGATAACCAGTGCTAAAGTGCTCGCTCCTTAAAACATGTTAGGATTAGCTTATAACAAATTGCCTTTTTTAATATACTTTTAAGTCCCTAGTAAAGTGGAACTATCTGTGCCCATGGCCTGTAAATTAGATGTTACTGGAGGGCCTGCAGCACAAATTGTGCCACCCACTTCAGTATCCTCCCAAACATGTCTCAAACCTGCCATTGCAGCCTGTGTGTGCAGTTTTAAACTGCCATTTTCACCTGGCTAAATAAAACTTTTGCCAGGCCCAAACATTCCTTCTTAATATATATGTCACCCCTAGGAAAGGCCCTACACAGCCCAGAGGGCAGGGTGAAGTGAATTTAAAAAGTAAGGCATGTACTTTTAGCTCCTAAATTTGTTTACCACTACTACAAGGCCAACATCTCCCTTAGGATAACATTGGAGTTGGCTTCTTACATTTAATAAGCTGTAACTTCCAACTGGAACCAGGTAGACAGACAGGTTGGTGTCTAAAAAAATGCAATTAAAAGCAAAGCCCACTTCAACGGTAAAGTCATATTTTTAATTACAATTCTGAAATGTCACTGTTAGAAAGTTGCCATTTTCTTGTCTTAACCATTTGGTACCTGCAGCTTGATCCTGGGTCACATGACTAGGGGTTTCTGGTAGTTGATCTTTGTGTATTGCTCCCAGAGACTGAGAAAAAGGGAAGCTAGGTGTTGGCAAGAAGGGGCATTCTGAGTTAGCGAGGAAGAGGAGCTGTCACATACCACACTTGCATGTTGTGTTTACTTATTTACTTTTCTCTTATGATGACATAAAGAATGTAACATGAGATGTCAATTCGTAGAATGTCAATATGTAATACAGAATGTAAGGTGCAGTGTGGGTTGAAGCTTGCTAGTCAACTGATGTGGACATGTTGTCCCCTTACTATAGTTCATACAATAAGTACTTGAACATAGTGCTCTGTGCATGGAATCTATCACAATAATTTTGGTGACGGGCTGGCTTTGTATATCAGGATGTACAGCAAGGCATGGGACTTCATTGTGAAAATGGAAACATTTGAGGGAACATCCATCAACAGGGACAAATTGCAGTGAAAACTGCAACTCGGAGAGGGCCAGCATGGGAGCAGTGTGCACTAGAAAAGTAAATTTTAAAGATACTTACACTTCGGTTGCTCAAGGCCATTGCAGGAGGAAGACAGATGGGCAGCACAAGGAATACTGTTCAAGTGCACACAGGCAGCGCTTTGGAACCTCACATAGTCTGCTTGCCACATCATTGGCACAGTGCATGCTGGGAATGTGCAGTGCATGCAGGGAACATTTCCTTAAGCCATCACAGTGAAGCCATCTTGGATTAGGAGAAGGTTTCTACTGTGATAAAGCAATAAGTTTATAAACATATTTTTATTCACTGCAAAGTATTTTCAAAGCAACTTCACATCATTCTGAGGAATATGACTGTGCTTAAGAATTTATATTGAGAGACAGGTGGTGCATCGCTCGTGAATGAGGGCTAGATCTAATGGTATTCCCTTATTTATAGAAGCTTGGAGCTTTTTGTCTATGTTAGAGTGGGTGCTACTATCTCTCATTTAATATCCACTTATCAGTGAATTATCTTTAGATAATATATTCAGAGCACTAAAACATGTGCACCTCACAAACCTTTTCTCTTACTCCTCCACAACCTTCCTTGACATCTTCTGGTGAGCCTCCTATTAAACAGCATAAATGGAAAGAATACCTTTTGAACTACATTGACAGTATGGAGGATGAAGAATTGTTGCAACTAAGGAAAAATAATATTCTTTTACATTCATTGGGGCCACAGGGTCTCATAGTATGTAATTCTATGGAAAAGAAGCATCGTACTGCAGATAACTCTGATTTTTTCAAATGCGCTAGAAAATTTAGACAAATACTACTCTACATCTGTTTGTACTGCTATTTATAAATATACCTTCTTCAGGAGAAAACAAAGTAAAACTAAGTCTATCAAAGTGTATGTGTAAGACCTTAAAAACTTGCATTGACATGTAGATTTGGTGCATTACATGACAAACTGACTAGGCATAAAATTATAATGCAAGTAAACAACGAACATATAAAGGAAAGGTTGTGGGTGCATAGTGAATCTCCACTTCGTGATGTAGTATCAGTAGTTAGAGAAGTGGAATTTTCTGATAAATGCATCAAGGCTGTAGGAGTTAACTCAAAAGATAATCAGAACGATATTCTCAGTAGGTCTAACAGAAAAAGAAGAAAGACCCACAAAGCCAGGAAGAACATGAAAAAGTAGTTCTAAGATCTCAAAAAAGGGGATATAGGTGCAGTAACAAAGATCAATTAATGTATAGTAAAAATATTCAGCGCGTAATCAAAAATATAGGGAGTGTGGCATCAAAGGACATTTTGCTATGTTGTGTAGAAAGGAAAAAATAATAAAAAATATGACTGTTATTAAAGAGAGGCCAAGCTCAAAGTCAGAATCTGAGATGTTTGGAAGAGAGGGTACTTCTAAGAATAATGATTGTGTTTTAGGTATCAGAGAAACCATTGACACCAGAGTAACCCATAGAGAAGTTAAAGTTAACCTTCTTACTAAGCAGTTTAGAAATAAACCTGTATGCAATATAAGATTGGGGGGGGTGGAAATACTCATTGTAGGAGATTCAGAGCCCCACTATACAACAGCCAATAAGAAAGAGTGGGAAGAAAAATTCAAGGAGTACTAGGGACGTTTTTGAAACTCCCAGATGTGGCACCTGAAAGTTTTACTGGGGAGCTGATACACATGATAGGAAACAGGAAAGTAACGTTTGAATGTAAAGGGAAGAAAACCATGGGAAATCTCTGTGTTGGAGGCGAGGGTCCACCTTTGTTAGGATGGATCGATCTGAGAAATTTGGACATTATACTAAACCTAAGTAATATAGAACAAGTACTAGTCATGGTTGACAGTGATGGCATGATGTGAAATGCATGAATTCTTATCCAGAAGTCTTATCAGGAAAAATAGGTACTCTAATTGGATATTATTATATACTCATTAAAAGAAATGCTGTTCTAAAGGTGCATAAATGTAGAGAAATTCCTTGGATTATGAGAGAGGATGTCAATAAGAAACTTGTCACTCTACTTAAAAGGGGGATCATTGAGGAAGTGGATGCAGCTGAGTGGATTGTCCCATTGGTCATCGTTAGATGAGCTAAAGGGAAAATCAGCTTATGTGTTGATTTGAGAGAACTGAATAGGAACATAGTTGTGGAGAAATTCTCATTACCAAAAATCAATGAGATGTTAGCATTCGCCAAAGGAATGAGATGGTTTACATCTATAGATTTATTGTCTGTATACGACTAGGTTAAATGAGCTTGGGGAAAGGGCACGAGGGGGCAGGCAGGCCAGCACAAGTTTCCTTCTTTCAAGGTGGCAGTCTCTCCAGCAGCCCAATAGGCGGACAGGCCAGCACACAACAAAGTAAGTGGTTCCTATGACAGTTCCTCCGGTAGCCAAATACAACCTGTTGAGACCATATTCAGGGAGTAGCTTGGACTAGCAGGAGGGCAACAACCAGAAAAGCAATCCAGTGAGTCCTTTAGGCTACCCTGCTAGCAGCAGGTAGCATAGCAACAGCAGCAGAGCAGTCCAGATGAGTCAATTTGTGCAACACAGCAGTCCTTCTGACAGAGGGTCAGTCCCAATTCCAGAAGTGCTCTAAATCATGAGGTCAGAGTCCTTGTATTTATACTAAAAAATGTCTTTGTTCAAGGGGTGACTCAAAGGAACCCTTTCAAGTGTAACACAACCCCTTTCAACTCAGCCCTGGTCCCAAACATCAGTAGGGGTTAAATCAGCTCTTTGTGTGAGGGCAGGACAGACACAGACTGTTGACATATACGATGTGAATGACCTCTCCAGCCAAGGATGACCATCAGTAAGCAGATGCCTCTCCTGTCATACCCAGGCCCTCGTGTGTTGTGGCTGTATGAAATGTATGCACAAAGTGTAGCTGTCACTCTGCCTTAGACTTGGATTGGAGGCAGGCTTCAAAGCACACAGAGTTATAAGCACATGGAGATGTCCACTTTCTAAAAGAGGCATTTCTAGAATAGTAATGGAACATCCAACTACACCAGTAAGTAGATTTCTCAGTACCATTCCAAACATACCAAACATGACCATGCTACTCCTTTCAGATCAGAAATCACCTCTTAAAAATATATAAAAGAATTTCTAATGCTAACCTATGAGAGGAGCAGCCCTCACAGCAGTCACAAACAAAATAGGCTGCTTGTCACTAATAGGACATGCAAAACATAAAAGTACATGTCCTACCTTTCACATACACAGCACCTTGTTCATAGGGCCACCTAGGGCCTACTTTAGGGGTGACTTTGGTGAAGTAAAAGGGGATTTTAGGCCTTGGCAAGTAGTTTGAAATGCCAAGTCAATGCAGCAGTAAAGTGTCCATATAGGCACTGCAGTGGCAGGCCTAAGGCAGGTTAGAAAGGCTACTTCTGTGGATGGTGCAATCTGTGCTGCAGGCCCACTAGTAGCATTTAATTTACAGGCACTGGGTATAAGGTATACCAGTTTGCAAGGGACACACAGGTGAACTAAATATGCCAAACAGGTGTAAGTCAATCAGACCAAGTTTTAAGGGAACTCATGCACTTTAGCACTGGGCAGCAGAGGTAAAGTACCCAGAGTCCAAAAGCCAGTAAGAACGAGATCATAAAAAGAGGAGGAGGAAGGCAAACCATTTGTGGATGACCCTGCAGAAAGGCCAGGTCCAAAACTGCTGCTCTGAAGGACTGCTGCTGTGCTGTTCTGTCCTGCTGCCCTCTTGCTGGGCTGAGAATGACTGGGCCTACATCTGGTGAACCCAGGACACAAGAGTGATTCCAAGGGGTAGTCGGTTGGCCAGCTGACTTGAGCCTCAGGGACAGAAGGCTCCTAAAACCTCAATCCCAAGCACCTGGACTCTACCATCTGTGAGTCTACCCTGCCAAGTGGTGCCACCTTAGTCCTAGATCATTGGAAGTGGGCCTAGAGTGCTCTGACAGCCTTTGTGGATTCAGCAGAACTGAAGCATCTATTCTGTTGTGCAGCGCAACCCCAACGTATTGCCACCCATGCATGGATCTTCACCATCTCAAAGACCTGCATTGCAGTCCGCCGCTTCATCAGAACTGCTGATAAGAGATGCATTCTCAGCACAGGCCTCACATCCCTCATTGACGGCAGCCTCATCAACAACTCCAGACTCCGCATCACAGTCTCACAGCTCCTCAGAACCAACTCATTGCCCTGACTGCGTGACACATCCTCGACACCATGCTGCACATTGCAAGCTGAAGGGGGATGGGAGTACACTGCCTCACATAACAGCACAGTTCACCTCTTTGCATTGTGGTAAATGCAGTTCAAATTTTGTGCCTACTTGAATTTTAGCTAAAGTTTTTCACCAGAGTTGGTGCAGATCGTGGTGTACATCTCTAGACATATGGGTTTCCGGATTTAATCATTCACCAGTAGATGTAAAAAAACTAATTTCATCAGGTGTTGCTGAGAAAGCTGCAACAGTCCTCTCAGATCTCTGTACCTCTGGCGGATGCAAAGGTGCATCCCCAAAAGCTCAGCAGTTTGTTGGCTCAAGGGAGCCTTTTTAAATAAAAGGGGGATGGGAGAACACTGCCTCACATCACAGCACAGTTCACCCCTTTGTATTGTGGTATCTTTCAACTGTTTAGTTTTCAGCCCTTTGAAAAAAGAAGCGACCACATGAACACTGAGCCACTGAGGTGGCAACCACACTGACCCGCTCTGAGCTGTACTGCTGGCCGGTGCCCAACTCCAGCATTTTTGAGCCATCAGAACAGTTGGATCCAATACCAAGACTCAGAGGTGGGCCCGTCTCCTAGATATCACGGGCCCCATGGGCTTGCCCTTGACACACCTACTTGGCTGTGGTCACAGACCAGCCTCCAACATTGAGGTCCCCAAGTTTTGCAGTCATTCCATACCTCACTCTCCAGCACCAGCTTCACTGGCAGCTGCTGCCTATCTTGTTGGTGTCCCACAGAGGTTGCAGAGGTCTCCAGATGTTTTTTAAAGGACTTTGGTGCCACATTGGGCAGTCATAGGGTAAGGGGGGAGATGCAGTGGCAGGAAGGGGAAGACAGAGCAGGGAAGAGACTGCTCTGAGTATCTAGAATGTGTTGCATCACATTGCATTACCCGCAGGCCATCACTGGGCCCACCTATGCACCTCAGCTCAGCCGAGCTCAACCCTTAGCTGGCCCATCTGAGGCCATGGTCACTTCCCTCTTACATTCCAACTTTAAAAACTGCTCACTTCTCTGCTCCTCTGCAGTGGACGGGGCTAGGTAGGACCTCAAGGAGCTTGGAATCCCGATAAGTGAGGCCATGATAAGTAACAAAACCTCTAACTCCTCCAGCGTGGATGAAGGACTGAATAGGGAAAGAAGTCAACGACTTGTGCATACGTTCAGAGAAAACCTCACTTAAACAGCCACCTCATGACACACAGCAGTGAGGATGACCCATCAATCCATATCTCAAAAAATGTAAATCCTGTATTCAATTTAGCTCTCCCAATCTCCAGGATGCGAACAGTCATTGCATAACCCACTGACAGACTCTTTCATATCCTCTAATCCTAACTGTGACTCTGCCATGACACCCCATGGGTCCATCATCAGTGTAAAATGGCCAGACAAGTTGAAACTCCAGAAGGCAAAGAAAGTAATTGTTCAAACCACATTACCTACGCCTCCTCCCCACAAATCTAACTGGTAATTTTGGACACAGCCAACAAATGCCCAGTAAAGCCAGCAGCAAAAGTGTTCAGTAACAACTTGTAGTACTGGACCACCCTCCTGGACAAGCTACAGGAAACTGTGGAAGCTATGAACCTCTGATCAGGAAAGCTAGAACTACAGGTTAACCTGTTAACCCTTTCGCTGCTAGGCCTCCTCCTCCCCACATGCTGACCCCTTTTTTTGGCACTCTTAGTGCTCCATAACTTTTTATCCGCAGAAGCCAATTTTGCATCCTTTTTTTCAAACATCCTGGGAATTCTAAAGGTACCCATGATTCCCCTGGAGGGGACCAAGAAAATAGCCAGAATATAGCCAAATTTTGAAAAGTGACAAAAGTGCCCCAGATAAAAGTGTCTGTTTTTTCACCTAAAAATGGCATCCACAAATGGTTCACTGTACTAAAGTCACCAACTCCCTTCCTTTCTGGAACATGCAGAGTTGAATAAAAAAAACTACGTTTGTATCACAGTTTTGTCATTTTTCTAAGAGGTAGCCTATTTTCCCTATTTCTTCGCTCTCAACCTACTTCCAGTTTGTGGTGAAAACCAGTATGAAACCCATGGTTGAGGCAGAAAAAAGCTATAGATTTCAGAAAAGTAGAAAAAATTCAGAATTCAGTAAGGGGCCATATATGTAGATCCTTTAAGGTATTCCCAAGAAAACTAAAGAAATATTGAAAATCAGTAGGAAAAAATTGGTATTTGTGACAACATTTTCATCTGTAAGTCTTTGTCATCATGTACGATTGGAAAACACAATCTATCATTATGGCCCTCATTACGACCCTGGCGGTCGGTGATAAAGTGGCGGTAATACAGCCAACAGGCCGGCAGTAATTACCTCCAAATTATGACCATGGCGGAAAGATCTCTGAAAGACAGCCAATGTACCACACCGACCGGCAGGGCGAAAACAACAGCCACCACAGTGGTAGCCGCCTACAGCCAGGCAGAAGTCAATGTTCTGCCCACCATATTAAGACCCTGCAAACCGCCACCTTTACCGGGGCGGTACCAACGACATCAAAAGCCTGGTGGAAGCAGAGCTCAGAAGTGAAAGGACTCACCATTGGAGACACAGGGAAGAACCATGCCGCCATGGAACCAGAACTGCACGTATTTCCGATGATATCCTATGTTATGCTCCACCTGGAATACCAACGCCGGCGAAGACGATGACAGTGAGTACAAAGGAGGGGGGAGGACAACGAGAGTGACACACACACACACACACGACACACACCCCATACGCACCCCCATTAACACAACCAGATGCACAAGAAAACAAGTTACTCCACATAAATCGGCTGAATAATGCAAGGACAAAAATAATTCACCAAAGTGAGTGCAATAATATCAACACAGTACAAAAATAATTCAGCCAATGTTACAGATATCTACAGATGTACAGAAAAAGGGACACTGCCCAGTCCTCAGTTCACGTGGGCCACATGGCCACAGTGCAAAGTCCAAGGCCCCACTTGTCACCTGCATCAATACGGAGAGAACACTGCAGGGGCATCAGTTGGAAAATAGGCAGGCAACTCGGGGGAAAAGGGGTCACCTCAGCCGGATGCGGAAACAAGACCACTGGTTCTTGAGGGGGCAACATGCCCTGTGCTTGGTCCTGGGGAGTGCAAGGCCACAGTCTCTCAAGTGGGTGTCTCCCACACTGGTTTTGGAGGGAGCAACATGCCCTGTGCTTGGTCCTGGGGAGTGCAAGGCCACAGTCTCTCAAGTGGGTTCTCCCACACTGGTTCCACAGGGGGTAACGTGCCCTGTGCTTGGTTCTGGGGAGAGGAAGGCCACAGTCTCTCAAGTGGGTGTCTCCCACACTGGTTCTGGAGGGGGCAACGTGCTCTACGCTTTGTCCTGGGGAGTGATGAGCCACAGCCTCTCAAGTGGGTGTCTCCCACACTAGTTCTGGAGGGGTCAGCCCGCACAGCAGCCAATGGAGGCAGGCTCACATTGCGTCTACCGGCGGTGACGGCTGCACTGTGGTGGTGCTGGTGGTGGGAGGCCACTGCAAATCCCATGCACCCTCGGATGGATGCACTGTGGTGGTGCTGGTGGTGGTGGGAGGCTCCTGCACATCCCCTGCACCCTCGGATGGATGCACTGTGGTGGTGCTGGTGGTAGTGATGTGAGGCACCTGCACATCCCCTGCACCCTTGGATGGATGCACAACCATGCTTGGTGGTGGGGGCTCCGTGACAGCTACTGGTGCATGCTCCTGGTCCTTCTTGCCTGCTGGTGCATGCTCCTGGTCCTTCTTGCCTGCTGGTGCAGGCTCCTTGCCCTTCTTGCCTGCTGGTGCAGGCTCCTTGCCCTTCTTGCCTGCTTGTGCTGGCTCCTTCCCCTTCAGTATATGTGGCCTGGAATCCTTTCCACCACGAGTAGGTGGGGGTGGAACTGGGGCAGTGGACTGTGTGGCTGATGTGCTTGGCTGGGTTTGTGATAGCCTGGCCATACGTGCAGGACAGGGGGAAGGGGTAGGGAAGAGGTCAATGATGGACAGGAAACGTTTCTTAGAGACATTGGGGTGAGAAGAGGAAGAAGGAATGGGAGTGGAGGATGAGGGAGTGGCTGTTGGAGGTATCTGCTGGATTTGGGTGCAGGTGCATGGGTTGTATGCTGTTGTGAGGTGGATGGCTGTTGGGTGTCTGAGTGCTTGCGTTTGTGTACTTTAGGAGGGCACGGATGTTGTGGGGGTGTCTGCCAGTGAGGTGTGTGTTCTGCTTGGTGTAGTGATGATGCTGATAGTGGATGATGATGTGGTGCATGCAGGTGTGAGTGTGGACGTGACTGGCAGAGAGGTGGTGGAGGGGGAAGATGGGGAGACAGTGGAGGCAGTGGATGTTGTAGTGTCTGCAACTGTATGTTGTTTGCGTGAGTGCTTGTGAGATGAAGTGTGGTGCTTGTGATTGCCTGTGACACTCTTGAGAGTTGTTCTGTGTGCATGCTCTTCTGGCTGTGTGCTTGGGATGGGTTGGGGTAGAGGAGAATTGGACTGGGAAGAGGAAGTTGGAGGGGGGATGGTAGAAACAGGAGCAATGGCTCCCATCAGAGAGGAGGTCAGAGCCTGGATCGATCTCTGTTGGGCCGCCAACCAGTGTGAGTGCCCTCCAGGAATGCATTAGATTGTTGCATCTGGGCTGCCAGCTCCTGGATGGCATTCACAATGGTTGACTGTCCTACAGAGATGGATCTCAGGAGGTCAATAGCCTCTTCACTCAGGGCAGCAGGGCTAACTGGAGCAGGGCCTGAGGTGCCTGGGGCGAAGGAGATGCCCACCCTCCTGGGTGCGGGGGCACGGGCAACTCGATGAGGGGGTGCGGGGAGGGCGGTGCTGGTACGGGGGTGGTGGCTGTACCTGAAGCTGGGGGGGTCACAGAAGTGGTGTCCGCCACCACCAGGGAGCTTCCATCAGAGGAGGTATCTGTGTTTGAATTGTCCCCTCCAGTCTCCGCTGTGGTGCTCCCATCGCCAACTGTCCCACTGATGCCCTCAGCGACAGTGGACTCTGCCTCCTGAGTCCTGTGGGATGCAGCTCCCTCCATCGCCAGTGCCTCTGCTCCTCCGCCAGATGATGCTAATGCACATAAGGACAGGATGACAAAACAAGAAAGAGGGAGAGAGAGACAAAGGATACACTGGGACAATGGCTGCACCAACACCACTGTTGGCACACACAGCATCTTCACACACAGGGAACATGCCAATGCACTATGCATTGCACCACTACTGATATTGCTAGCCACCATGGCATGAGGAAGGGCACACACCGCCAAATGCAGCACACCTGGGACCCATGCAGCCCTGACCAGTAGTGGATGCTTACAAGCTATGTAGGCAGGATTACCCTTTCAGAATTCTAGCCAAGAGAGGAACTATACTGCTGTGTCAGGCCTGGCCTAGGGGCCCTACTGACACACATCCACCACCTGGATACCACCCCACCAGCTGTAAGTTGCAATGATACCCACTGTACTCACCCCCTTGTGGCCGCTGTGATGCACTCAAGCACCCATCTAGCTCTGGATAGGCCACTGCCAGTATACGGGCCATCAGGGGAGTCAGGGTTCGACGGGCACCCCTTCCTCATTGGGAGGCCATCCCCAGATGGTCCTCCACCGTCTTCCGTGGCCAGCTTCTCAGGTCCTCCCACCATTTCCGACAGTGGGTGCTCCATTGCCATAAACCCCCAGGGTCCGCACCTCCTTGGCGCTGGCATGCCATATACCCTTCTTTTGATGGGGACTGACTTGTAGAGGCAATACACACAGGAAAACACCATTAAACAAACAATCCAGCCTGTTACACATATGTCCCATCCTACCCGTTTCCATCACCATTGGCACACACATAGCCAGCACACAGCGTGCACACCTCAAAGAAGACATCCACCCCCCTTACAACAAGGCCTTCACACACACAACTCCATGCATTCATGCCACATGCATCGTGCCCACAGTACACTCACCTGTTAGTCTGGAGGCCCATACAGGGGTCCGTCCTGCGGTAGGACCCCATCCACCAGTCTCTCCTACTCCTCCGAGTGAAGCCTGGGGCCCTTTCCACGGTCACATGGGCGGTGGTAGGTTCCAGACGCAGGTCAAAGCAGCACATGCAGTGTAGGTCCTCTCCTATGGAAGTTCAGGTAACAAGTGAGGAATATGATAGAAAATGCCTTTCACGTCAGCGGCGGTGCATACTGTCACTGCTGGCGTAGATCACCATTGGCCACTGTACCCCATTGGGGCCAATATTAACCAATGAGGAGTTGCACGCCGGTTCCCGACGGCCTCCCACCATGGCGCACAATGTCAGCGGTAGTACCTCACTTCCACCTGTCCCTCCACACAGGACAGGCGGACGCCATTTCGGGGGCCCTATGGATTCATGCTGCGTCACAGGAGAAATAGGCACATACTGGTCAATTCACACTGACCCATTACAAGTGTACAGATTGAAAACTACTGTTGTGGCTCCAAGGTTCAGTTTGTGACAGCCTCCTCACTCTTGTGTCCCTTAGATACCTACCGCTGCAGATGAATAGGAGATTGAGACATACCCCCTTGTACAGACCCCTGGTGGACTTGGCAACACCGGAGGACAGGCACATTATCCTCACCTATAGACTTGACAGGGCCACAAAAACAGAGCTGTGTGCCCAAATGGAGCCTGACCTGATATCTGCTATCCGTCACCCCACTGGGATCCCCCCTCATGTGCAAGTGCACTCCATTTCCTGGCAACTGGTTCTTTCCAAGTGACAATGGGCTTGGCAGCAGGAATATCACAGCCAATGTTTTCAATGGTGCTGACAAGAGTGTTGTCTGCACTGACAAAACACATGTGCAGCTACATTGTTTTCCCCCAGGTTGAGGATTTGGCTACAGTGAAGGCTGAGTTTTATGCAATGGGACATATCCCCAACATAATTGGGGCGATTGATGGTACACATATTGCATTTGTCCCCCTCTGGCAGAATGAACAGGTGTTCAGGAATCGTAAGAGTTTTCCCTCAATGAATGTTCAGATGGTGTGCTTGGCGGACCAGTACATCTCCCACATCAATGCTAAGTATCCTGGGTCAGTGCATGATGCCTTTGTCCTAAGGAATGGCAGCATTCCAAATGTGATGACCAACTACAGAGGCACAGGGTGTGGCTAATATGTGAGCCCTGGATCCCACCCAGTAGATGTTGGTGTATGGGTATGGTGTGGGCCATATAGGATAGTCTGTGGCTAAATGTTGACCCTCAATATTTGCAGGTGACTCTGGTTACCCAAACCTATCATTGCTGCTGACCCCTGTGAGGAATGCCAGGACAAGGGCAGAAGAACGTTACAATGAGGCACATGGGTGAACCATAAGGATCATTGAAAGGACCTTTGGCCTCCTGAAGGCCAGGTTCTGGTATCTCCATCTAACAGGTGGATCCCTGTGCTACTCACCCAAGAAGGTCTCCAAGATAGTAGTGGCATGCTGCATGTTGCACAACCTGGCCCTCAGATGGCATGCCCCTTTTCTGCAGGAGGAGGAGACTGGAGATACCCATGTGGCAGCATTAGACCCTGTGGACAGTGAGGATGAGGAGGAAGAGGATGAGGACAACAGAACATCAGTTATATGACAATACTTCCAATGACACACAGGTAGGACAGTGTAACTTTACATTTCAATGATTTTGGCTGTAATCTGTGTGGGAATGGCATTCTGATATTCCACAGTTCTATGCCCACTGATGTTGGTGACTTGACATATACTCCTGGTGTGATCATAACAGCCAGCTACAGGTCATTAATCTATTCATTCTATGTACAGCTAATTTGCAATGTTTGTACCTGTTTCACATAATACATATTTGATATACATGTCATACTCCAAATGGATGTTTTTCAAAGGGTGTTTATTGAAGTGCTAACATATAGGGGGCAAGTGCAATGAGATGGGGTGATGATGGAGGAAAGTCCAGGGTATTGTTCCAGTCTGTTTGTAGCACAGATGCATTGTCCAAGAGGACATAGGAAGGGGAGCAATGGCAGTTGAAGGTAGACAGGGTGACTGAGTGGGATGGAGATCAGGGTGTTGTTAATGGTCTGTAAGTCCTACCTGATTCCCTGGCACTGTCCCTCCTGCGCCGCCTGTTCTCCTGCACGTTGTCCAGGATCTAGCCCATCATGTCCTGGTAATGTTGATAGGCTCCCAGGATCTCGGGGAGTGCATCCTCGTGAGTCGGTTCCCTGGGCCTGTCCTCTCCATGGAGCACAGCAGTCCTCCCAGTTTCACTGTTGGCCTGTGCCTCTGTCCCCTGAACAGTGTGCCCACTGCCACTGACCCCAGGTCCCTTATTGTCTTGTGTACGAGGTGTGGCCTGGGGTCCCTGTAGAGGTGGGCATACTACTGATTGACGTGTCCCGGGGACAGAGGTGTTGGGTACTCTGGGTGGGTGTTATGGTGTTGGATCCTGATGGGGGAGGCTCTGTGGTGGTCTGTGACTGGGCTTGGGTAACCGGCTGTCCAGTGGTCCCTGGTGGGTCAGGTAGGTCGTTCTGATCCTGAAGACCAGAGTTACTGTCATCACTGTGGGCCTCTTCTGTTGAGGGACTGGATAGTGCTGGCACCTCCTCCATGGTGACAGTGGCTGGGGTACCTGTGGGGATGTAAATGATGTGTTATGTTTAATGTGTCTGACATATTGTACATCAGTGGCTTCCCCTCTATGGCTGGATTTGCTCTGCCAGCTTTCACTTGTGTATGTTAGTGTATGGTGGGATTGTTAGTTATCTATGGTGTGCATGCTTTGCTGATGAGTGTCCATGCTGGACTGTGAGGAGTGTCCATGCATTGGTACAGCATGCAGGGCTTGGCACTGGCATGAGTGAGATATGAGGGTGGGGTGTGTGGGATGTAGTGGAGTGATGGGAGTGAGGTTGAGGGGGTGAGATGGCATGCAGGTATGGGGGGGGTGATAATAATAGAGAGTTGACTTATCAGAGTCCAGTCCTCCTCCAACTCCGGCCAGGCCCTCAGGATGCAGTATTGCCAGGACTTGCTCCTCCCATGCTGTGAGTTGTTGGGGAGGAGGTGGGGGTCCACCGCCAGTCCTGTGGATAGCGAGCTGGTGTCTTGCTGTTATGGAATATACCTTACCCCGTAGGTCGTTCCACCTCTTCTTGATGTCATCCCTAGTTCTTGGGTGCTGTCCCACAGCGTTGACCCTGTCCACGATTCTCCGCCGTAGCTCCATCTTCCTAGCTATAGATATCTGTGCTCCAAATGGCTTTGGCTCTACCCTGACAATTTCCTCCACCTTGACCCTTAGCTCCTCCTCTGTGAAAAGGGGTGTCTTTGTGGTGCCATGGGTGTAATGTGAGGTGTTTTGGTCAGGGTGTGTTGGGTAATGAGTTGGGGTGTGTTATGTGGAGTGCGTGAGTGGTGTATAGTGTGTGGCTCTTGTTGTGTCAGTGGTCTTGGTGTCTCTCTGTTGGCAATGAATTGTATTCATAAAGGGTTGTGGGTCATGTGGGTGTGTGTTTTATAGTGGTGTGGGTTTGGTGTGTGTATGGGTATCAGGTGTGTGTTGTTTGAACTGTCCAATGTGGTTGTGTTTTGTATGTGGGTGTCCATTTTGAGAGTGGCGGTATGTACCGCCAATGGTTTATCGCTGTTGAATGTCCACTGTGGCGATTTGTGGGTCATAATGTGGTGGGCGTAGTTCTGTTGGTGTAACGGTGTGGGTTTTGATATTGCCAGTTTATCACTGACCTTTGGTCTGGTGGATTTGTGTGTGTGGCTGAATTGTGTTGGATTGGTGTATATGTGTCATGATATGGTGAACGGATACCCATCGCCGCAGCAGTAAGTTGGCGGCTGTCAGAGTTGCGGTAAGTGGGATTTACCCCCAATGTCATAATGAGGGCCTATATCTGCCAGAACATTATGGTTGCAGGGAAATATAGGGTTTTAGGTTCCCCAAAAGCCCAAGCTACTCAGAGCAAACAACTGAGCTGCACCACACAACGGCTGTTTATTGAGTATGGAGTATAGACCAATTCTTATAGCAAAACAAGCAGAATGAAAAATTGGTATCAAGGAAACTTGTGTATTTCTTAAATGGGCACAAGATACATATTGTGGGAGCAGTGGTTATTTCTACATCTTTGAACTTGTAGGTACCCGTACAAGAATATGATTTGGGTGGATATTTTTCAAAAGGTCATCTTTTATATACACTGGCTTTCATTTGAAAGGCACAAATGCAGTAAAATCCAATTGATAATAACAAAGTTTCTACTAGTCTATGCTTCTACAAGTCTCCTGATAAAAATGGTACCGCACTTGTGTGGGTAGGCCTAGTGCCCTAGACAGAAAACGGCATAAAACCCAAAATGGAAGCTACACATTTTTCAAACAAAGACTGACCCTCTATTTCCAACGTGGGTAGCTGTAGATTTTGGACCCTAGCTCAGCCAGCATCTAGAGAAACCTAGCCAACCTGTACATTTTTGAAAAATAGACACCTTGGGGAATCCAGGATGGCATGATTTATGTGGATGCCATTAGGCTTTTTTACCCAAAATGCACTGCAAACCTCCAACTGTGCCTGAAACTGCGCATTTTCCTCACATTTCTGAGATGGAAACTTCGGGAATAGCAGCAATCCACAAAATTCCTATCACCCAGCAGTGCCTCACATGTGCCAATAAAAACAAATAGATACAGGGTGGGCTGACTTGCATGGCTGTCACCACAATTTGTTACCCAGAATCATTTGCAAACCTCAAACTTTGACTAAAACACACATATTCCTCATAATTCTGTGATGGAAAGTTCTTGAATCTGTGGGGAGCCACAAACTTCCTTCTACCCAGCATTTCCCAAAGTCTCCTGCTAAAAATTTAACCTCTCTTGTCTGTGTAGACCTAGTGCCTGCGACAGGAAATGGCCCAAAACGCAACACGAATGCAGAACATTTTTCCAACTAAAACAGGCCCTCTTTTTCCGATGTGGGTAGCTCTAGATTTTGGACCTTAGTTCAGCCGGCACCTAGGAAAATTTAGCCAACCTGTACATTTTTCAAATCTAGACACCTTGGAAAATCCAGGTTGGCATGACTTGCGTGGATGCCATTAGGCTTTTCTACCCACAATCCCTGCAAACCTCCAACTGTGCCTGAAATTATGCATTTTTCTTACATTTCTGAGATAGAAACGTCCGGAATAGCAGGAATCCAAAAAAATCCTACCACCCAACACTGCCTCATCTGTGCCAATAAAAATGCTGCCCCATTTGTGTGGCTGGGCCTAGTGCTGCAACAGGAGCAGATCAAACCAAAAACCACGGACTCTACCAGATGTTTAGTTTTCAGAAGTGTCTGAGTCTGGTAGGAGTTTCCAGGAAGCAGCGTACCCAAGCCCAAAAAGTGCAGCCATTGATCATTGCAAGTGCGACTATATTGGGAGTTAGCTAAGCTTTCCTGGCCCATATGTCAGAACAACACCCAAAAGAGTCAAATAGTCTCTTGCTTCCCATTGGGATGATGTGCTTTAGTCTGCAGAGGGAGCAGAAAGACTGTTGCCTGTTTCAGTTGGGGTGGAGGCATAACTATCCCCATGGTGGTGGGCAGCCCATATCCCTCTTTTTTTCAAAAAAATGTTTTCTGGCGTCTAGTGAGCTTTCTGTCCCCAGGGGCAGATCAAGGCTAATTACCCCAAGACTGTGCCCATTTTTGGGGAGTGGGGGCATTGCCATGCCCAGTCTGGGCAGCCCCCACCTCTAGATGTTTCTAAAAACAAAATCCCTAGTGCCTAGTGGGCTTTCTGACCCCTGGGGGGCAGATAAGGGGCTATTGCCCTCACCTGCCCCCCAGGGGGGGCAGAAAGACTTTAGCCCCATACGTTGTGGGTAGGGGCATGGCAAGGCAAGGCAAGGCTCCAGCCGTCCTCTGCTTGGTAGCGGTTAAATACCCTGTTGGTATTTTTTTTAGAAATAGGCACCAAGCTGGAATCTTTAAATAAACTAATCTCCAGAGTTGAGAGTCCCAGAAACCACATTTGCCTCGTGCCACTGCTCAACCATGCTGGAAAAGCTAAGCACATTGCCACCGTTTCTAAACAGCCTGATAGTAGAACTGAAGAAAACCACAAGTCTGGTGTACCTGTTGAAAGTGACAAAGATGCCAGGTTGTAAGGAAATTCCTCTTTTTGAATGCTCACCCTCACAATTTGGGACTGATGATACTGTTTTTTTGACTCTGAGAGAGCACTGAGGCCTGCTAATCAGACCTCAGTGCCAGTGTTCTGATCCATTATGAAGTGTATGTCGAGTTGGTTATCCCCAGTTGTCAGAGACTGATGTACTTATAAGTCCCTAATATATAGTACCCAGGGCATGTAAAGCAGAGGGTCTACCCAGGGCTGTAGCACTGATTGTGCCACTCTGTGTGTGACAAAGTACAAAATGGCTCCCAGCCTGCCACTGAAGACTGCAGGGGCAGTTTAAAACTGCTATTTCGACTTTGCCTTTTAAACCAAATGCAAAGTCCTCACCTTAACGATATATATATAAGTCTCACCTAAGGAAGGCCTACTGAGTCCTAAGGCAAAGCGCCCTATATGATTAAGTGCCTACTGAGTCCTAAGGCAAAGCGCCCTATATGATTAAGTGGGACACATATTTTTTATATTGTCTTACAGCAAAGCTTCCAAATTGTTGTTTTTGCTGTTGAAACAGTAGTAGTTACACTGACTAACACAGACGTATCACTGATCACTCAGCCCGGCTAACTCCTGAGTGAGGCTACTAGGATGGGTACTTCAAGGTATCAAATTAATTGCAGCATTAAACCGGAATTGTGGCCCATGTTGAATGTAAAGTCACTTTAATGGAAACCAACTTTTAGAAAGTTTCCACTCTGTGACCAAGTTTGTCTAGTGCCCTCACACGGTTACTGGTCACCAGACAGCTTTCTGCCCTCCTGAGGAGTTGTGTGAAAGGCTGCCAGGCTCAAGAACAAACAGCAGCGTGCTACAGGGAGAGGCGTTGCCTCCCCCAAGAAGGAAGCTACTTCGGGTGTTGGCCAAAAAGGTGAGTTTCAAGATGAAGCTGCCATTTTTTGGGCAAATTAGGTCACACTCCGACAAGTTGCCTCTTTGATCAGGCAGACAAGCTTGCTGCAGGAACAGAGAGGAAGACCAGTACCCAAACTGTTTTTTCTGCTATCATGTAGCCCACTGGTAGCCACACCTCTAGAGTGGGCTACCAAACACCTATCATCCAAGGAAGGGTTCAGACATCTTAAGAGTGGGCAGAACGGTGTACTCTGGAATTGCAGTATGCCACACATAGCCAGAAGTCATCACAGGGCAGAAAGGATCCTGGTAGCCCATTGGCTGATGACTGTATCATCCCCCTAGCACACTTTCTCTGCATAAATAAGCCACCCCTGGCACCCTGAACCTCAGGTCAAAAAGGAACTGGAGAAAGGACTCAAGAAGGATGGCCCTGCTGACCACTGGACTTGGCAAACAGAGGCTGCACTGTCTGCTGGACTGCACCTCCTGCACCTTGGGTTAGAAAAGAGTGGACTGTGTCTGTGGCTCCTAGCCTGAGGAGAAGTCACCCTAAAGCCCCAGACCAAAGAAGTGACTTCATGGGTCAGTTGGCTGACCTCCTGGAACCAGCACCAGGGACATTACAGCTGAAGTAGCCCAACTTGACAAGTCCTCAAATTACTATAAGACCATAAATGTACACATGCACAAAACATCTCATTTTAAAAATCAATAATTAACAAAACAATTTCACTATGATTATATTCAAAGGTACAATCAAAATAAAAGCTGTGCACTTAAAATCTGTGGTGGCATTTTAAAAACTGGATATCAGTGCATAATTTGAAGTATAGCGGCTCACAAAGTGATATAATAAAACAAACACCAAATAAATTTTGACTTCGTACAGCTAAATACACCCAGTTTCTTGGGACACTGTGCAAACAGTAACAATTACCCGTGACAAGTACCAATTTCAAGTGAGCCCTCACCAAAACCCTAGCTCCATACTGTAGAAGCTATCATAATGCAAGTTACGCTCACATTTGCATGTTTGCTTAAGCCAGACGCTAAGGTGTAATACCTCATCTTGCCATATTCACTCAAACATCCATCTGGCTAAACAAGAAAAGGCCATGATTAGTGGGAATGAGAACAAATGAGGTACCATGACTCAGAAGTATAGTGTGCAAACTCAGACCAGATTCTTCAGTGCAGCTGCTTAGAGGGACCATGCCCATTTTAAGAATCTTGAGAGAACAAATAAAGATAATTCAGAGGTATCACTTTTTGATAGATGTAAAGCTAACACACAGTGTTTAACACCTAAATTACGACAGAGCAGAAGAATCCACCTTGATCTCAGAAGTTTGTACTTTCAGCACAGCAATAGAAAGTGTACCTAAGTTTGTGGTGTATTAGACAGAATGGACATCCCACTAGACCTGCCTCAACTTCAGCCCACTTCCAGGTAAAAGACCTAAGTCGCAATGTACCAATTTGAAATTGGATGTATAGAGACTTGGCCTCAGTCAGAATATTTCTAGTAAGGAATGGTTCAAATCACGGGGAATACTTATGATACAGAAATGTATTCACCAGCCCTTCTGACCTTGTTTCTTGCCTTTTCTTCTGGAGGAAATGTTCCCAATATATTCCCTTAATCCTACTGGCTGAATTTCTATCCATTTCACTGGTATTTTCCTATCTGTCGACTACATTCAGTTAGTTGCATAACAATTTCACTGCACTCAACCATGGTGAAATTCAGGTCTTGTCCTAGCTAATTAGCTCCTGAAGGGCAGCTTTGAAGGGGCCAGTTTCTGTGTCATAGGACTCTTACCTTGTGGCTAAGACTGCATAGTCTAGGAAGGCACCACCACAGAGTGTGGGTGACTGAGTCCGTCCCACACCTTCTGGAAGCTGTCAGCCTGACTTCTTTGGCCAGCTCACAGTGCTTCACCCAATCCTAGAAAATAAAGGAGATTTGTGGCAGCTGAAAACATGACACTTTGACTCCTCATGAAAGTTGTGGTGAACAGATCGTACCCCTTTCTCTCAAAGTACTCAAAGTCTCAGACATGCCAAGGATGACTTAAGAGATGCAAGATAAGTTTCAATAGGTTTTATTGAAACAATTACACCTGATTATAAAAAGCATCAGCTGTGATGATTAGTCAGATGAAACATAATACAAAGATTATGATGACCATTAGAGTGAAAAAGATAAAAAAAAATCCCACCATCCTGGTATGATCCTAAAACCTAATGATTTCGACCTACTCCCTAATGAGAGCATAGTGATGTTAGCCCTTCTGCATATCCCGGTCTATGGGAAGAGCCCCAACTCCATACCTAAAGATGAGCAAGGGTCTGCCTGTTGTCTGCTGGCAGTCCTCCTATTTGGCTGAAGAGTCAGTGCTAGGATTGGCGAAGCTGTCAATGAAATGGTGTATGTCGTAGGCCAGCCATAGCTGGAATGACCTCTACCCTCCGCCTACATGGTGTTTATATAACAAATTGAACAGTGTTCTAAGAATAGGTTTGATTTGATAATATGTCTAAAACCAAGGGTTGTCTCTGTATTGCTTGGAGAGGGCAATACTAGCTAGAATATCATGTACTGAGCATGACAGCTTTAAGCAGGGCACAGAGGGAAATGCGCGCAAAGTGCTGATAAAATGCGCAACGTGGACAACTATGCCTTCTCAGAAAAGGCAGCTGATTAATATATGAAACCAACAAGCTGAAAGCTAGCTGTGCTAAAAAATATTAAAGGGAATAAAATGTATAAAACGCGTATGTGTGTGAAAGGGCACGAGCTACAGGCCTAAAGCTAAAATAGGGTTGCCCAGCCTAGGAACGCACACTACCCTCCCCATTGTCGGTACAGGAATGTTGAGTCCAAGACCTAAAGCAAGAAGGCAAAGGCTAGCTACCTTTAAGCATACTAAAAATATACAGAAAAGACAAGAGCCAGATGTATGAAGCATTTCCTGGTGGCAAACGTCCCAGAAAAATGCTTTTTCCTGTGCAGAAAAGACAAAGTGTGACTTGGTATTACCGAATTGCATTTTTTCTTTTTGCTATTCGGTATTTGAAAGGGGCGTGTTTAGTGCATCCATTCACAATACCGAATAGCTCTGGAATGTTTGAATGTTTTGCTACCGGAATGCACTTGCAAAGCAGTGATATTTTACTGATTCCTTTCCCTTAGTGAATAAGGGTGAAAATATCTTTTAAAAGCAGGCAGTGGTCTGTGGGATTTTAAAAAAATGAAAAGAAAACTTTTAATTTTTTCTTTTTGTAATGCATCCCATTTTCCTGCATTACAAAAAAAATGCTTTACTGAAAAAGCAATCACAGACATGGTGGTCTGCTGACTCCAGCAGGCCACCATCCCTGTGATTGTAGCCATTGACAATGGGTCACAAATTGCAACCTGCTTCATGAATATTCAGGAGGCAGGTCCATTTGCGACCCACTGCGAATTGTGTTTGAGACATATTAGTATATTGCAGTTTGCAATTTCCTAATAGCGAACCTCAAAGATTCACAATTAGGAAATTGCAAACGGATGTCTGTGTACATCTGGCCCCAAATGCCTAAGTCGACAAGCCGACCAGGCACAAGCACAATGCCCAAATTAAAACAAGTCAATTTAAAAGATGCCAATTCAAACATCATCGAGACCCAACAGCAGGTCACCAAGCATATCAGTAGAGCTGGAATCCAAGAAAGACCCCACTTCGGCAGATGTTGAAATCACCAGTTCATCAGTCAATAGATGGAAGAAGGATACATGATCCGTTGCCTCTGCCATAGTTCTGGCTGAGGGGGCAGTATTCTGTACGGTGCCAGATGTTGAAGCAGATGTTGATGCACAGACAGCCACTAGATCCACAAAGGGCAGCTCACAGAAGGCATTGCATAGCAACCAAAATCTCATGGACACCTCTGGCAATGAACCCTCATCGAGAACATCATCATATTTACATCCTCAGAAAGTACATTTTCTAAAGTAAGACACCCTTCCAGTGTGCATTCAAAAGGGCACCATAAGCTGTGAAAGACAGGCTGCACACAGTTGAGAAACAATATAAAATACTGCATCTTGCGTTCACGACACAGTTGGGTGGTGGAGGCTCCATCATTTCTCTTATTTGGGATAGGGCAGCCATTGTGAATCAAAAAAAGCAACAGCAGGATACCGCCAATTAATGCCAAAACTATTGAGAATCCCCCAAAAAACATTTGAAAAAAAGTAAGAGAAATGACTGAAGGTATAACTCCAAATACAGTCTGGAAGGTGCTAACAAGTCCAGAACTGACATTCTGGCAGTGTTGGATGCATTAAAAATGCAACTGATCAATTCACCGTGTCTTGGAAAGTGTGTATTTAAAAGGGACTGTATCTCTGCAGATGACCTTGCCACGTGCTAATGTGAGTGAAGCGTTTTCGAGACAATTGTGCTTTTAATATGTCAGCTTGTCGAAATTGACATTATAAGTAGCAATATGAGGCCACAAATCTGCTACATTTATCTCATACGCAAGGGGAAAAAGAACGTTCCTACAGAAAGTCACTATTTGAGAAACAGAAATCACCTATGCAACACCTGTTCTCGTCCCACAGCAACCTTGATCACTCAGCATCAGTAACTCCCATTCGAAAGTAACTGAAACACTGGATGAATCAAAGAGATGGGAATACCCTTCAAATAGCAAGCTAAATTTGCAACAGATTCATTACATGTGTCATGCAGATCCATCCAATTACAAATCATAGAATAGCTTACAGAAGTTTCACATTCACGACTGCTAAGAAAAACCTCTTTGTCGCTGTATCGGCATTTGTAATCAAAGGGCAATTCCCACACCTCGTGGATGTAACTGTCTCCTAATTGCTCAAATCTGCCAACAGGAAAGTGTTTCAAACACAAAGTGAACTGGAATGTTGACACTGGCAGAGGTATCACTCACATGTATTAACCATACCACAATGGTGTTTCAGCTAGAGTAAAAGGCAACTTTTCTAACTTCTCAATGTTGAGCATGATGTAACTAGCTTCTTTCTTAGCCATTATCTACTGCTTACATGTAAGGTTGAATATGGCAAATAAATCCTTAGAGTTAACATGCTTCCACAAAATGCAGCTGTTTTTCAAAACTTGTAAAGTCCAACTCAGCTGCATAATGGACCTAAGTTGATTCTGTCCGTGGTGTAAAAGTGACATGTCATTTTGAATGATGTCAATAGCAGAGGACACAATGTTGTTTGATGTGTAAATGTGGTTGGACAATGTGTTCGGACAATGTGTTCAGACCATTATCAACAAAGGATAAAGCTTTCTCTAGATTTTCTTTATTTATTTGCCTTAAATGTGCAGCAGTTTCCATTTGCAAACGTTTCCATATTTAGTTATATATTACACATAAGAAACATTTGAGTGTGGTTTTATGGGACCTAACAAGAAATCTTAGAAGTCAACATCTTCAGAAAGGAGAGAAAGGCAATCATTTACAGCTGCTAATGTGGATGATTGTAACCATTGCTGACAAAGTTTACCTATGCTGTATGTGGTAATGATACCTGAGTGCTGTGTGATGATGTAATGAGGGTCTGGTGTGCTTGCTCTAAAACCCCATGTAGAGTTAATAAAACATGCATGACAACCATTTGTGTCCCCTGTCTACAATAACCACCCATTGAGACCTGAAAGTAATGAAATAAAAGGTACCGTTCTGAACCCAACCCTTGTGCTGTTCTTCTGTAACATTCAAAATATGTTGCCAATTTTCAAATTTAGCTTTTGAGAGAATACTGAGCGCATTCCTTTCTTTTATTTTTGTTAATCCTAGGCAAGTTGTTTACTGTACGATGTCATTTAGAAATATCATTTGCAACAGAAATAAACATGCTTTAAATAAAGCGTCTGTGCCTTGTATTTGAAACTTTTTTATTCCTCAAGCACTTTTCAAATCAATTGATCTTTTTCAATATTCATAACCTTCTATGGCCAACTGGGAAACAAAGGAATCTGAATAAATTAATTTAGTGTCTGTCAGCAGTATTTTCCTCACTTTCAAATGTGGTAATTTGAAATACTAGGACTCAGCATTTTCTAACATCATTCCCAGTAAGGTAAGTGAGCTTTTCTACATATGCGTTAGAAATCTCCACAGGTGGAGTCGGACAATGTTCCCATTGTGTACCATTAAAAACTACTCTTAGAGTATTAGCTCAATGTAAATAATGGTTTCCATAATGGTGATAACAAAACATATTTCCATAATTTGCACTATTCATGTATACATCTTCACTTCCAAATACATTATAATATTCAAGCTCAGGAAGCATAAAATCAACTGTTTTGACATCCTAGTCATCAGAGAAATTCCCTGGGGTAATAATATCACTCATGAATACTTTAAATACTTATCAACTATGTTACAAATGGGGTCTTTGGTTGGCAGTCAGGTTACCCTCTGTCCAAGCAAGGACCCTCACTCTAGTCAGGGCAAGTCACACACAGTCCAAATTATCCTGTGCCCACCCTCTGGTAGCTTAGCACTGACCAGTCAGGCTTAACTTAGGAGGCAATGTGTAAAGTATTTGTGCAATATATCATGCAATAACACAGTATAACACCACAAAAATACACTGCACCATGTTTAGAAAAATATATAATATTTATCTTGTTAAATGCAGGTCAAAACGATCAAGATTTGATAAGTACATGTTAAAATATCATTTTAGAGATTGATAAAAGGAGTATTTAGTCTTTAAGAAGCAACAAGTGTCTCTTGCAAGCACCAACTACCTGGTTTGCGTTCAAATTCTCTGCAAGGGACCACAGAGGAGGAGATGCGTGCAAAACGGGGAGGTGTGCATCGGTTTCTACCATCGCACACAGACGATGCGTTGGTAATTTTCCGCGCAGATAAGTCTTTACTTCGATTTCTGGTGCACTGACATGGATCCTCTTCGGGTTGTGGGGTTTGCGGACGTCCTGGGGATGATGCGGAGAAATCCTGGGCGTGCAGGATGAAGTCACAGGGGCTGCGTCTATATGGTGGGCGTATCAGGGAAATGTCTGTCACACAGCAGGCGCTGTGTCGACTCTTCTCGCAGGAAGTCGAGCTGCGTCATTCCGGCTCAGCTATGCGGTGATCCAGTGGGCTGTGCGTCGAAGTTCCGGTCGCAACGCTGGCGCTGTGTCAATCTCCTGTTGGGGAGCTGGGCTGCGTCATTCTGGTTCGGCGTGTGGTGATTTTCTCACTGTGATGCAGGTTGTGCATCGTTTCTGGCAGACTCTGCATCAAATTTTTGCCGCACACGGAGTTCTTTGCAGGAAGAAGTCCTTTTGATCCTGAGACTTCAAGGAATAGGAGGCAAGCTCTATCCAAGCCCTTGGAGAGCACATCTCAGCAGAGCCAGATGGGCATCAAGGCAGCAGGGCAACATCAGGGAAGCAGTCCTATGGAGAAAAACAGTCGGGTGAGTCCTTTGGGCAGCCAGGAAGTTCCTCTTGGCAGGATGCAGGGTCTGGTTCAGAGTTTCCTCAGCAGTGGTATCTTGTCCAGAAGTGTCGGAGCTGGTAGGGTCAGAAGCCCTGTTTAAATACCCAAATGTGGCTTTGAAGTGGGAGAGACTTCAAAGTGTGGCTTAGAAGTGCACCAGGTCCCCTTTCAGTTCCATCCTGTCTGCCAGAGTCCCAGTAGGGGGTTTGGCAGTCCATTGTGTGAGGGCAGGCCACTGTCCTTTGGCATGTAAGTGTCAGGCCCTCCACCCTCCTAGTCCAGGAAGACCCATTTAGTATGAAAATGTATGCAGGTGTGACTGAGCATCCTGTGTTTGGGGTTGTCTGAGTGAAATGCACAAGGGAGCGGTCAACTAACCCAGCCAGTCATGGATTGTAATGCACAGGATTTAAGTGCAGAGAAATGCTCACTTTCTAAAAGTGCCATTTCTAAAATAATAATATTAAATCCAACTTCACCAGTCAGCAGGATTTTGCATTACCATTCTGGCCATACTAAATATGACCTTGTTACTCCTTTCAGATCAGAAGCTAGCACTCAAACAGTATATGAGGGCATCCCTAATGTTAGCCTATGAAAGGAGTAGGCCTCACAGCAGTGTAAAACTAATTTAGGAGTTCTACACTACCAGGACATGTAAACTACACAGGTATATGTCCTGCCTTTTACCTACATATCACCCTGCGGTATGGGTTACCTAGAGCCTACCTTAGGGGTGACTTATATGTAGAAAAAGGGGAGTTTTAAGGCTTGGCAAGTACTTTTAAATGCCAAGTCGAAGTGGCAGTGAAACTGCACACACAGGCTTTGCAATGGCAGGCCTGAGGCATGGATAAGGGGCTACTTATGTGGGTGGCACAATCAGTGCTGCAGGCCCACTAGTAGCATTTAATCTACAGGCCCTGGGCACATGTAGTGCACTTTACTGGGGACTTACAAGTAGATTAAATAAGCCAATTGGTATGAACCAATGTCACCATGTTTTAAGGAGAGAGCATATGCACTTTAGCACTGATTAGCAGTGGTAAAGTATGCAGAGTCCTAAAACCAGCAAAAACAGTGTCCAAAAAGTGGAAGGAGGCAGGCAACAAATTAGGGGTGACAACCCTATGGCTGTCAGGTCTAACAAACTATGAATCATTTCAGTAGGGCAAATATATCAAAGGGTACTTTATCCCAAACAATCCCATCAGGGACTGGAACAGCAGAAATTTTCACAAGGGAATAATCTCTTCACACTTTGTGTGAGGACAAGTAAGCTTTTGAATCCTCATCCACCAGTTCAACAGCAGAGCGTTCAGGAAGATAGTGACCATGTATAAGCAAGAAGAAGACAATAACAAATCCAATCGATAGAAGAAAGGCAAGCAATGTCATTATTATCCACAGATAGCACCATGGACGAAACAAATAGTTATGTTCAAGCCAGTCAAAAAGCTTATGTATGTTGGCTAGAGGTGCAGTTGCTGATGCTGAAGAGTTTGAAGAAAATCATTAATGTCTGCAAAATAACCAGAAGCTGTGCAAAAAGTGGAGCGGTGCAGATGAAAGGGAACTGGTAGATGTATCCACAGGTAGGTAATCATAAACAATTCCATTTGTTTGTGTTGCATTGGAAAACTGCAGAAGCAATACCCTCATGAACTGCTTTAATCAGATCTAGTCTGTGGTCTTGGTTGGGGATCGCACGATCACCCACCCCTGGTATTGTAGCAAAGGCAATATTTCGGGCTCTTAAATGCAGGAACATTTTGCATGATATGCTTTTGGTAAAGGCTTGTCATTCGCCGAACCATTCACAGCAGCCAAAATGTCATCATCCACCCTTGTATGAGAACGAATTATCGCAGCAACAGAAGCTGTAGCAACTGAAGACTTAGCAGCTTCACCTAACAATAAGTTTCCTACAACGTGTATTCCACAAGGTTGATGGCCCAATGTATGTACTACATGAGCCTGTGGTAGCTTGTCTTTCAGTTCTGCCACTTCACCTCCAAGAATTTGTGTTTTATGGTGTGTCCTTTTGAATCTCTGACTTCATTAAGGTACCAGTAATGTAAATATTCATTAAGGACTGGGCACAATAATATTAATCATACATAATCAGCGTAAAAAGTTCAGGATCCATGTGTTCAAATGCCAAGATAGAAGCTTTGAGCTCTCCAAGTTGTTCTGTGCAGTCCCCTAGAGTTTGCATGCAGGTTTGTTTAGGGAAGAATTTACCATCCCACATTACACCACAAACGGCTGTGCAAAGCACGGAGTACTGAAGTTTGGCGTCTACAGCCGGTTGAGCTGAACCATTGATGTAAATGATGATTCTGTATTGGTGAAGAGGCAAAATGTTGTAAGACATGGGGTATTAAAGTGCATACTGGAGAAATTCTTGGTTCTGTCATTTTGAATCAAAAACATAATCAACATCAGTGACAGAAAAGGACGTAGCTCATTGTATCCAACATGGATGTACTGCTTTTGTGTTTGGGATACTTGCTTTGGTTACAGTCTCAAGGACTGGTATGAGGGTAAGGACAATAATGTGTTTACCTTGGGCTAGTGGTCTCTCCTTTATGACTGCCATCTGGGCAGCAGACAGTATTTTTTCTATTGGTGCAAAATGCATTTCTGCATTAGAGTATAGAGGTGGTTTTGGTATAGTGTTAATTATGAAAGTGGTGTGTTCTGTATGGTTTGTATGCCTCTTCCACAAATATAACATCCCCACCCCTATCACAGAGCCCATGAGCTAATAAATGATATGTGGGAGGAAGTCTAATATCTATTGGAATCTTTTACTGTATCAGGAACAAGGACCGAGACAGAAGGCAAAATTACATCTTGCCCTTCTGAGACCGTATGGACATATTATGGTGGTAAATTCCTTTCCACCAACAGAACATCATAACTTAGTATTAATGTTCTCCAGAAAATTTCTGAATGATCAATTCAATGTCTTCCTCAATTTGAATCTTTAGTTTCTACACCCTGTCAGATGGGGAGACACACCTGTCTGCTGTTTCAACTTCAAGGTAGTCCTTAGTTGCTGTCTGTTAGACCTGACAGCCTTAGGGAGGTCACCCTCAACATTTTGCCTGGCTCCCTCCACTTTTTGACACTGTTTTTACTGGTATTAGGACTCTGCACACTTTACCACTGCTAACCAGTGCTAAAGTGCAAATGCTCTCTCCCTTAAAACATGGTGACATTGGCTCATACCCAAATGGCTTAATTAATTTACTTATAGGTCCCTAGTAAAATTACACTACATGTACCCAGGGCCTGTAGATTAAATTGTACTAGTGGTCCTGCAGCACTGATTGTGCCACCCCCATAAGTAGCCCCCTCACCATTTCTCAGGCCTGCTATTGCAAAGCCTGTGTGTGCAGTTTCACTGGCAATTCAAATTGGCATTTAAAAGTACTTGCCAAGCCTTAAACTCCCATTTGTCTACATTTAAGTCACCCCTAAGGTAGGCCCTAGGTAACCCATAGGGCAGGGTGCTATGTAGGTAAAAGGCAGGATGTACCTGTGTAGTTTAAATGTCCTGGTAGTGTAAAACTCCTAAATTTGTTTTACACTGCTGTGAGGCCTGCTCTTTCATAGGCTAACATTAGTGCTACCCTCATATACTGTTTGAGTGGTAGATCCTGATCTGAAATAAGTAACAAGGTAATATTTAGTATGGCCAGAATGGTAATACAAAATCCTGCTGACTGCAATCTACATCTGGCTGGGTTAGTTGACAGCTCCCTTGTGCATTTCACTCAGATAGCCCCAAACACAGGATGCTCAGTCACACCTGCACACATCTACATATTGAATGGGTCTTCCTGGGCTGGGAGGGTGGAGTGCCTTACACTTACATGTCAAAGGACAGTGGCCTTCCCTCACACAATGGACTGCAAACCCCCCTACTGGGACCCTGGCAGACAGGATGGAACTGAAAGGGGACCTTGTCCACTTCTAAGCTACTCTTTGAAGTCTCCCCGACTTCAAAGGCAAATTTGGGTATTAAAACAAGGCCTCTGACCCTACCAACTCAGACACTTCTTGACAAGGTACTTACTGGGAAAGGAACTCTGAACCCGAACCTGCAACCTGCTAAGAGAAGCTGCCTGGCTGCCCAAAGGACTCACCTGACTGCTTTGCTGAAAAGGACTGCTGCCTTGCTGTTGCCCTGCTGCCTTGCTGCCCTCTGGCTCTGCTGAGAATTGTGTGTGACTTACCCTGACTAGAATGAGGGTCCTTGCTTTGACAGGGGGCAACCGGTCTGCCAACCAAAGACCCAATTTCTAACACTATCACATCCAGAATCTCTAGAAGATTCTGGCAAACTATCATGACTGTAGCCAGGCTGTCTAGCAGAGTCACTGTGCACATCCTGTTATTCAGTAATGTTCTCAATATGAGTGGCATAGTTACCCTAAATTGCTGCAAACTTTTTCTTTTTTACTGGGGGTTTATGTTGTGGAAGTTCGTCTTCATTCCAAATCCTGATCTCCAAATCTGAAAAGCGTTGTGACTCCTTTTTTGGCTTTACATACTTGTTTCATGCTCTGACTGCCCTCCTTTCTTGGTTAATTTGTAGGGTGAGCCCTAGAAGGAAAGAGGAGGGTGTGTATCAGTATACTGATATATGTCATGAGTTTCTAAAGTGTCATGATTTCTTAAGGTATGGCGCTTTTCTGTGGTCTTCAAATGTGGATATTCTCCTCTTTGCTTTACTTTATCTTTATTGTTTTTCTGTTTATCCCAGAATTTTGTAGAACCCTCTTGTTCCTTATCAGATTTACCCTGTAGTTGTGGTTTACTTGATCTGCCTCCGAGATTATCCTGACACTTTACTAGTATAAGTCTCAGAGACGATCTTTAGCAGCTCGTGTTCCTGGTCTTGTTGTGGAATGTCTTGGAGCCGCTGGCATACAGCCAGTGCTACTGCTTCCACTTTATCGTTACTTAATATGATTGAGGAGTCTGTGGCAAAATTGCCCATTAATTTAATCTCCAACTCCAGGGCAGGGGCCGTCCCTTGTTCGTCTTGGATTTGTTTTAACACTTACGGTAGATTCACAAGTGATGAAGTAGCATGTGTGGTAGTGTAAATTGCAGCAAATACTGTGCCCCAAGTAGCACAGTTATCTATAGAGAGGACCATTCCAAACAGCGAGCATATTAAGAGACTTCTGTGTTTATTTTGGGGTCCAATATAGGGAAACACCAGTTCAAGCGCATTTGTTTTTTGTGCTATCCAGAACGAAATTTCATTGAGTTTGGAGGGAGCCTCACTTAATATTGAATACACAGTCAGCAGGTTTTTCCCAGATGTAGCCAATTAGAGTACTACTGGAATGGCCGTCACTGAGGTGGTACTTAAGGTTTCCATAACGAATTGTATTAAGCATCTATATATATCTACTAGATTATTATATATACAGCATAAATCCACTACCGCCATATTGTGTGCTTTGGTATGTGGTATGTATGTCACCAACTCTGGCCATGTATGTCCGTTGTTACTTAGGAGACCTAATGTAACATTTTGAATAATGTGTGGAAGGACACCTTGAAACCAATTCTAGTGTGCTTGATAAACGAGAGGTATTTCTAAGTATGTATAAGCTCTGTATTGTGCAGGTGGGTTTGCTATGGTGTAATTATGAATGTGGTGTGTTCTGTACGCTTCCTGTGTCTCTACCAAAAATGTAACATCTCCACTCATGAGCTGCTAAACGTTCTGTGAGAGGAAGTCTCATATTTACTGGAAAATACGACTAGTCGTGGCTCTCCTATATTTTAAAATGGTAAATTCAGAGATAGAAACACCAATTTTGGGAATTCTTCGAAGGTTCAAGCTTGAACAACCTACAGGCTAAGATAGGTACTATTTATTTAGTTAAAGAGGATTTTCCCTAACAGAATGGGAGTCTCAGAATAAAGGTAATTAGGGTACTCTGGCATGTGAGAGAGAGGTACTCAGGAGATATGTTAAATTCGTGCCTTCTTCAGGGAAGTTGTGGTGAACCTATGCCTTGTCAGAAAAAGCAGCTGATTTAGCAGCAAACTTTTGACAATTATAAGAAAAGCAACATGATTTCACATCAGCAAAGAGAATAGTTTGCCAGCCTATTTTGTTCATGTTCAGTCTAAAATCTTCCTAGTGTGGACCATTTCTGTGAGACAGAAAGGGACTAATTTATGAAAAGTTAGTGCCACCTTTGGGTCATTTTTTGAGGCAAAAGTGGGCCAAACTTACAAAATATAATTTGCAAGTTTGCACTGCTTTTGCATCAAAAAATGACGCAAAGGTGGTGCTAACTTTTCATAAATCAGGCCTCCAAGAGTCTAGAAGGCCCTCAGTCATCAACCTGCTTTTTCCCTTGACCAGGAGGGCTAGGGTGCTAAGGATCAATGATACGGGCCGTTCAGTGCATTGTGCCGAGGCTGCCTGTGATTGCCAAGACTGCAGACACTAACCTGTTCTGCATCTCCAAGGTAATGCCTGCCTCAATTTATGCCAGGTGGAAGTGAAGAAGGGGTGGAAAAGTAAACATACCTGGGTGGTTTCGCGAGTCAGCATCAAGTACACCAGGTAAAAGTCCAATTGCTAAACCAAGGGGGTGGTGCTGCAATGTCTCTTTCGGCTATGATGAGCGTAAGATGGGCCTATCTTTGGCCTGGGCTTGGCCCAGGTGCGGTCTGCACATGTCCTGTGCGGTGGGTATGGTACCTGCTGTATAGAGCGCCACACAGGAAAAGCGGCTTCAGGTTTGCAAGGGGCCTTCTGTGGATCCTTGGTGCACCTGAGATATGTAGTCCCCGAATCTGCTGCTTTGGCGTCCCATGCCACGGGTATGGTAGCTGAGCTATATAGTGCCACACAGAAAAAGCAGCATCAGGTGTCAAGGTGCCTCCTCTTAACCACTGGTGCACCTGGGACATGTTGTCCCCGCGTCAGCTGCTCTGGTGTCCCCTTGGCAAGTCAGTTCTGGAGAATCGCTGCTGACTGACGCTGGCCGCTGCAAGAGACCACTGCACAGCACCTAAGACTGCTGGACCTGAGAATGTTGTCTGAGTCGAGATTGGTCACCCAAGAAGGTCACCAGCCCCTACCAAAGGAAACTGCAGGGATAACCGTGGATGGAGACGGGTAGTCCAGCAGCAGCTGGCCTTCTCCTATCTCCAAGGGGACTTTTAGGGACCCTGACTTCTGTGGCCAAGGACTCCCTACCTGACCTGTGGGCCAAAGAATACCTGCAAGGACATCTCTGTCAACCTCACAGCACCTGGAGTATCCTTCAGCATCCTTCTTCTTGTGCATCCATATCATCAGGACCACTCCATTGAGGTAAGTGGTGGTTGTGCTGTAAAGTTCAGAATTGGACTGGAGCACGCTTTATGGCCATGTAACTGTCCAAATACTCCTTAGTGGCCTCCCTGACCTTCTTCCTACCTGATTTGTTCACCCCAATCAGGCCAGAGTAGTTTAACACAACTCCTACAAACATTTCAAAAGTTTACAAACTTTACAGCTACCAATGCTTGCTTGCTGTTGAGATTTACGTTTTCTTTAACAATCTATATCTCTGGAACTCTCCAGTGAATTTTACTTCCTTGGTCCATCAAAATTCATAAATATATAATCTATTTTTATAAATTGGTGTTGGATTTCTTTTGTGTTGTGTGACTTTATTTAGTTGTTTGTTGGTTCAAATTGTTACACACTAGTTCCCTTGTTTAAGTCTTACTGCTCGCAGCCATAGCTACCCAGGGTTGAGTTAAAGGTTTTGCAAACAAGCCTGGCTGGACCTAAGAGTACACTGCATGGTAGGATCGCACAACCGTACCATATAATGCACACAAATCCTCACAGAGATAGTGCAGGATCATGACTTCCCTGACCACGACATCCAGCCCACTAAAATATTAACTTATGGTGATGTAACCTCGATTGGCCTAAGTGTATACCACAATTACCACTTCAAAGCAACTCAGTCGAGGACACCATACTGATAATTTCTGTGCAAAAATGCTCCACACATGCAAGGCAAGACGTACCAGAGCATTCTGGGAAATACTCAATAAGGTAAAGAAGGACCCAAAGCCCGTTTACAACACAAATATAAGCAAGAGGTCTGGGCACATCACTTCCAAAATCACTACTGTAGCACACACACAGAAATGACAGAAACAAGGACTCACAAAGTCACCAACCTTAAAACCTCGTCCAAAACTATTGATGATTGCAAATCTACCTGAGCATTTGACCCTCTGAGCGGCAGACTAATTGTTTTGGGAACAAAACTAAAGTTACATCTTTAAATGTTATTTTTGAATCCCTCTGAAGGTCGTTAGATAACTTCAAATAGATTTTGTATCCCCTTAGAGAATATATCCACCAAGAGTAAAACACAAAAAATCGATTCCTTCATCTTTTCCAGACATCCTAATGAGCTACCCTAAGGGGGAGTGAGCTTTTTATGCCCTGTGCCTGCTAGATCCAAGCTCCTAACTAATTTAGTGGCACATGAGGATCTGTTAATAACTGACAGTTGAGGGGCAGACATTATACCATTCAGAGAACACAAGCATATCTAACCAGCTTTCAGATGGCTCTTCCGTTATCTGCATGATTGAAAGAAAGCGTGATGTCTTGTTTGTCTAATAGCTACACTCATAACAACACCAAAAGTTGAAACAGATAAATAGTACAACCAGTGCTTAATTTGTAAATAAAAAGGTGCCGGTGCCCAAAGCCCTCCTCTGAAACACGCGGCTGCTGAAATTAAATTTGCGAACACATAATACTGTGGTGACGTAATCCTGAAGCCATCTCGGGCATCTTCAATCCATATAAAGCCACTCCCTGCCCCTCACTCTTGCAGCTACTTTCTCCCTTTGGACGCTTTTTAGTTTTTCCCTTCCTCCGTCTTTCCCATATGTGTCTTTTGCTTGTAGCAAATGCTTGAGGCAGAAGAATAAGCCCTGGCCCTCAAAAATAAGTGCCAGTGCTCAGCACCGGAAACAACAAACACAAATTAAGCACTGAGTACAACCAATTATCACCCACTTTATAAACAGCCAAGTACTTCTATTTCAAACCTAGTGCAGTCAAAATTTGCCATCCAAGCACACTCAAAAGTAAATTTCTGACATCTTACTAATTTGGTCTCTCGATCAAAGATCATTGTACCCAAGGGCAGTGTGAAGAACTGGTAATAATCGCAGAAGGGCGAGTGCATTTCAATAGGTTTATCGAAAGCATCCCACGTCCGAAGCATCTCGGTTCTGCGGCTTCCAGAAGTAACTGCCTCGCAGCCACACTTGGAACCCACAGGGCAAGAACGCGTGCACAGGCAATACAGTCAAAACTACACAAGCAAATAAACATATAACATTGAATCATAACAATTCTAAAGGAGTGTGAAAAATATAGTAGGACTAAAATGAGGTTATTATCAACTGAGCATAAACACACAACACTCAAGTCAGCTCCCTGGCTCATGGTGAATGGGTGGAAGATATAGGAGGCTTCTGCAGGCCACTGACCTCCCTCCTGGGCCACGAGTAGACCCATATATTACTGACTGTTTTATGTCACTGTGGGATGCTATAAGTTGCATGCAATCCATAAATAGGAGGCAGAGGCCCAGACCACGCCCTCCACCACCTGCAGGCACCCGCCCGCGCCTTATCCCTGGAGTCTAATGGTAGCCGTATCTTCTGTAGATTGTATTTTGCATTCTGTTTTGTATTCTGTTTTTCCCTGTACTGTTGTGCTCATTTTTGTGCCCATTTGCCCTGTCTGCTCCACATCGTTTCTGCCTGTTTTGCCTTTTTGCCTGATTTCGCTTGTATCCTTTTTTTCCGGCTCTTGACGGTTTCCCCGTCCCTGCCGCTGTGTCCCCTGCGGCCCCGTCCCCCTCGTGCCCCCATTTGCCACTCCCTCCTGTCTCACAGCTGCTCCGCCCTCCCACCTCCCCTTCTTAATGGTGGCTGCACCGCTGGCGCGCCAGAGGTGCGCCAGAGGCAAGACCGTCTGCGCCCGTCCGTGCCTGGACCGCACCCAGCACCTGTCCCCCTACGCCTCTACTCCACCACAGAGCTCCATGCTCTCAACCCCGGTCGGCACACTGCCTGGGCCCAGGCCAACCCCAGACCCACCCACGGACCATTCGCATGTCACTCATGCCACTTCTTCTGCACTCAAGCCAACAAACACCACAACAACACCAAACACCCCAACTACCTCAGCTGCATCCTCCTCAACACCCACTCCATCCACAAACATGCCATCGAGCTTTGGGACCTACTCACGACAGTCTCACCGACATTGCCTTCCTCACTGAAACATGGATGAACCCGTCATCAGAACCCGACATCACTATAGCCATCCTGGAGGGATACTAAATCACCCAAAGAGACCATACCAACAAACCAGGAGGGGGAATTGCCATAATACACAGAAATTCCATCAGGATTTCCACCAACACCAATGGCCCCCTGGACGCCGCAGAGCACCTACACTTTCAGATACACATCAATGCCAACACCACCTTGAGAGGAACCCCCGTCTACAGACCACCAGGCCCCGTCCTCTATTCTGGGATACCATCGCCGACACTATCAGCTCCCACGCCCTCACCTCCACAGACTACCTGCTCCTCAGCGACCTAAACTTCCACCTTGAGAGCGCCAGCGACTGCAACTCCATTGCTCTGCTGGACAAACCTCAGCCTCAAGCAACTGGTCAATTCAATTCAAAGAAGCTTTATTGCGGCTACAAGAGCCAAAAAAGCGCGAGCAGTAATAAATACAAATAAATGCACATGATAAAATAAAATTGCAGGTAATTATGGTGATCAAAGGGAGTAAAATATAAATAAAAATTAAAATGGAATAAAAATGAGATAGAATAAAATGGAATGAAATTAGATCAAATGAAATGATGTGAAATGCACTGTGCAGGATGTTGGGACAGTCTTATTTGGAGTCTTTGTCCAGGAGAGTTTTCCCTCTAATAAGCCAACTAGCTCCGAGGAATTTGGCGATAGTGATCACTAGCGTTGGCCTGGTGTCTGATCTAAGGATTCGCAGAGCTAGCGCAGAGCAGCGTGCTCCCAGTAGTCTGCATGCCGGGGCCAGCCATTTCCTACGGGGGGCAGTATACGCGGGGCATGCAAAAAGGAGGTGAGGGAGATTCTCGACGGGGGCTTTGCAAGCAGGGCATGCGGTGGATTCGTTGTGTGACCAGCTGCTGGTGAAAAGTCTTAATGGGAGTGTTCCAATGCGGAGCTGGAAGTACAGTTTCCTTTCCCTTGGGGCCGTGATTAGGTCCCAAAAAGTTTCGTACTTGCATGACTCTTTTAGGTTGGCAAAGTCACAAGATAATGTAGTGTGGAGTGCAGCCCGAGTGTCTTCGTTGTTGGCCCTTTGCCAGTAAAGTTTCTTTAGTTCGCTTTTCGAGGGAAAGACTGACGTGGCTGGTGAGTTCCAGAGATCATCGAGCCCGATAGAGTGAAGTAAATCCTTGATGGATCGTAGCCAGGGGATTCTGTGCAGGTGGTCGGCTTTTAGGATGACCTGTAGAGCTTCGGTGAAGATGACAAGTTCCGGAGTGGTCCAGAGACGTCGCCAGTACAGCAGAGGTCGCAGACGGGCTTTGTGACCAATGCGTTTGATGCCGAGGTCCTTGAAAAGAGGGAACAGTGGGGTGCTTAGCGGAAGGGACACAAGGTTTCTTAAGAAGTTGTTTTCAGCTGTGGTTAGGTCTTGGGTTTTGCTATAACCCCAAAGTTCAGCCCCGTAGAGCGCTGAGGAAACTGCCTGGGCTTCGTATAACTGTAATACTGGGCGAATTGGTTTTGTGTGTGAGAGGTGGAAATTTTTTAGTAGAGCCCCAGTTGTTTGTCTTAATTTAAGGGCTTGTTTTCCTATGTGTGGCTTCCAGGACATGTTGTCAGTGAGTGTTATGCCCAGGTAGCGGAAAATGCCCACCTTCTCGAGTGAGGAGCCCTCTAAAGTAAATTTCCCTTTGAAAGATCTGTGGGGATTAAGGGTCATTAGTTTGGTTTTCGTTGCGTTGATTTCGAGTCCCTGGGATGAACAGAAATGCTCGAAGCACGCAAGGAGTTTCCTTAGACCACTAGGGGTCTTAGATATCAAAAGAGTGTCATCGGCAAAGAGTAAGACTGGGATTTTTTGTGTGCCCAGTGAAGGTGCGTCAGCCTGCAGTCTGAGGAGGGAGGGGACAATTTCGTTGATATACAGGGAAAAGAGGGTCGGGGCAAGTACGCAACCTTGCCGCACACCCCTAGAGACGTGGATTCTATCGGTAAGTTGGCCCTTGTTGCCCCACCTGGTCACCTCACCCACCCACTCAGCCCGACACACGCTTGAATGATTTTCTCCTCCAGCAGCCACATCGCCTTCATTCACACCACCGAACTCCATTGGACTGACCACCACTGCGTCCACTTCTCCTTCCTGAAGCCTACCACCCACATCCAACAACATTCTATCCCTCACCGCAAGTGGAACAAGATCTCCAAGGAAAAACTGATCTCCAACCAAGCCCAATCTACACTACCCATTACCAACGACCCCAACGCCGCCGCCCTCAACCTCAAACGATGGCTCGACAAGTGAGCAAACTTCCTCACTCCACTCAAAAAAATCAGCAACAGACTGCTGGAAAACTGACAAAGCCTGGTGCCAAGAACCATCAGTGAGCAACTTCTCCACCCTCAAATCAGCCATGCGCAACCACCACCAGCTCATCCAGACCACAAAAAGATCCTTCTACAAAGAACGCATAGACAACAGCGCACACAACAGCAAGGAACTTTTCACCATCATCAAATAACTCACAAAGCCCAAATCCTGCGCCATTGACCCTCCATACTCGCAAGGTGTAAGGAAATGCCTCCTTGGCATGGTTGCCCCCTGACTTTTTGCCTTTGCTGATGCTATGTTTACAATTGGAAGTGTGCTGAGGCCTGCTAACCAGGCCCCAGCACCAGTGTTCTTTCCCTAACCTGTACTTTTGTATCCACAATTGGCAGACCCTGGCATCCAGATAAGTCCCTTGTAACTGGTACTTCTAGTACCAAGGGCCCTGATACCAAGGAAGGTCTCTAAGGGCTGCAGCATGTCTTATGCCACCCTGGAGACCTCTCACTCAGCACAGACACACTGCTTGCCAGCTTGTGTGTGCTAGTGAGGACAAAACGAGTAAGTCGACATGGCACTCCCCTCAGGGTGCCATGCCAGCCTCTCACTGCCTATGCAGTATAGGTAAGCCACCCCTCTAGCAGGCCTTACAGCCCTAAGGCAGGGTGCACTATACCATAGGTGAGGGTACCAGTGCATGAGCATGGTACCCCTACAGTGTCTAAACAAAACCTTAGACATTGTAAGTGCAGGGTAGCCATAAGAGTATATGGTCTGGGAGTCTGTCAAACACGAACTCCACAGCACCATAATGGCTACACTGAAAACTGGGAAGTTTGGTATCAAACTTCTCAGCACAATAAATGCACACTGATGCCAGTGTACATTTTATTGTAAAATACACCCCAGAGGGCACCTTAGAGGTGCCCCCTGAAACTTAACCGACTATCTGTGTAGGCTGACTAGTTTTAGCAGCCTGCCACAAACCGAGACATGTTGCTGGCCCCATGGGGAGAGTGCCTTTGTCACTCTGAGGCCAGTAACAAAGCCTGCACTGGGTGGAGATGCTAACACCTCCCCCAGGCAGGAATTGTCACACCTGGCGGTGAGCCTCAAAGGCTCACCTCCTTTGTGCCAACCCAGCAGGACACTACAGCTAGTGGAGTTGCCCGCCCCCTCCGGCCAGGCCCCACTTTTGGCGGCAAGGCCGGAGAAAATAATGAGAATAACAAGGAGGAGTCACTGGCCAGTCAGGACAGTCCCTAAGGTGTCCTGAGCTGAGGTGACTCTAACTTTTAGAAATCCTCCATCTTGCAGATGGAGGATTCCCCCAATAGGGTTAGGATTGTGACCCCCTCCCCTTGGGAGGAGGCACAAAGAGGGTGTACCCACCCTCAGGGCTAGTAGCCATTGGCTACTAACCCCCCAGACCTAAACACGCCCTTAAATTTAGTATTTAAGGGCTACCCTGAACCCTAGAAAATTAGATTCCTGCAACTACAAGAAGAAGGACTGCCTAGCTGAAAACCCCTGCAGCGGAAGACCAGAAGACGACAACTGCCTTGGCTCCAGAAACTCACCGGCCTGTCTCCTGCCTTCCAAAGATCCTGCTCCAGCGACGCCTTCCAAAGGGACCAGCGACCTCGACATCCTCTGAGGACTGCCCCTGCTTCGAAAAGACAAGAAACTCCCGAGGACAGCGGACCTGCTCCAAGAAAAGCTGCAACTTTGTTTCCAGCAGCTTTAAAGATCCCTGCAAGCTCCCCGCAAGAAGCGTGAGACTTGCAACACTGCACCCGGCGACCCCGACTCGGCTGGTGGCGATCCAACACCTCAGGAGGGACCCCCGGACTACTCCACGACTGTGAGTACCAAAACCTGTCCCCCCTGAGCCCCCACAGCGCCGCCTGCAGAGGGAATCCCGAGGCTTCCCCTGACCGCGACTCTCTGAAACCTAAGTCCCGACGCCTGGAAAAGACCCTGCACCCGCAGCCCCCAGGACCTGAAGGACCGGACTTTCACTGCAGAAGTGACCCCCAGGAGTCCCTCTCCCTTGCCCAAGTGGAGGTTTCCCCGAGGAATCCCCCCCTTGCCTGCCTGCAGCGCTGAAGAGATCCCGAGATCTCTCATAGACTAACATTGCGAACCCGACGCTTGTTTCTACACTGCACCCGGCCGCTCCCGTGCCGCTGAGGGTGAAATTTCTGTGTGGACTTGTGTCCCCCCCGGTGCCCTACAAAACCCCTCTGGTCTGCCCTCCGAAGACGCGGGTACTTACCTGCAAGCAGACCGGAACCGGGGCACCCCCTTCTCTCCATTCTAGCCTATGTGTTTTGGGCACCACTTTGAACTCTGCACCTGACCGGCCCTGAGCTGCTGGTGTGGTGACTTTGGGGTTGCTCTGAACCCCCAACGGTGGGCTACCTTGGACCAAGAACTAAGACCTGTAAGTGTCTTACTTACCTGGTTAACCTAACAAATACTTACCTCCCCTAGGAACTGTGAAAATTGCACTGTGTCCACTTTTAAAACAGCTATTTGTCAATAACTTGAAAAGTATACATGCAATTTTGATGATTTGAAGTTCCTAAAGTACTTACCTGCAATACCTTTCGAATGAGATATTACATGTAGAATTTGAACCTGTGGTTCTTAAAATAAACTAAGAAAAGATATTTTTCTATACAAAAACCTATTGGCTGGATTTGTCTCTGAGTGTGTGTACCTCATTTATTGTCTATGTGTATGTGCAACAAATGCTTAACACTACTCCTTGGATAAGCCTACTGCTCGACCACACTACCACAAAATAGAGCATTAGTATTATCTCTTTTTGCCACTATCTTACCTCTAAGGGGAACCCTTGGACTCTGTGCATGCTATTCCTTACTTTGAAATAGCACATACAGAGCCAACCTCCTACACAAGGCCTCTGCAACTCACTCTCCAACTACTTCCGCCCCAAGATCGCAGACATACACAAAAGCTTCATAATGCCACCACCCACCATCACCGACGCAGCCAACCCCACAGCACCCTGCCGCACCAACGTACTGAGCACCTGGACCCACGCCAATGATGAAGAAACCAGCAAAACCATGGACTCCATCCACTCAGGCTCTCCAACAGACCCCTGCCCCCACCATGTCTTCAACAAGGCCACCCAAATCATCACCCCCCAGCTCAGGTCAGTCATTAACAGCTCCTTCTAGACCGCCACCTTCCCAGATATTTGGAAACACGCCGAAGTCAACGCCTTGCTCAAAAAACCCAAAGCAGACCCTGAAGACCTCACAAACTACTGACCTATCGCTCTACTCCCCTTCCCCGTGAAGGTCATAGAGAAGATAGTCAAAAAACAACTGTCCCAATTCCTGGAAGACAACAACATACTAGACTTCTCCCAGTCTGGATTCTGCAAAAACCACAGCACCGAGACCGCCCTCATCATCTGCACTGACGACATCAGGACCAGACTTGACAAGGGTGAAACCGTTGCCCTCATCCTTCTCAACCTCTCTGCAGCCTTCGACACCGTATGCCACCAAATCCTTAGCACACGCCTCTTCGACGCCGGAATTCGCCACAAAGCCCTGGACTGGCTCACATCCTTCCTCTCAGAAAGAACCCAAAGAATTTGCCGCCCTCCATTCCGGTCTAAAGCCACCAAGACCATATGTGGAGTTGCCCAAGGATCCTCACTCAGCCCCACCCTCTTCAATATCTACATGGCTCTGCTCGCCAGCATCGTCCGCCCCCACGGCCTCAACATCATTTCCTACGCCGACGACACCTAGCTCATCCTCTCCCTCACGAGGAACCACTCTACCGCCAAGAACAACCTCCAAGCCGGGCTCCTCGCTATCGCTAATTGGATAACAGCAAGCCACCTCAAACTGAACTCAGGAAAAACCGAGATCATCATCTTCGGACCCAACAAGACAGCATGGAACGACTCATGGTGGCCTGCTGCTCTAGGACCACCCCTGACACCCACCACCCATGCACGCAAACTTGGCTTCATACTAGACTCGTCTCTTTCCATGACTCAGCAAGTCAACACCATATCATCCTCTTGCTTCAACAACCTCCGTATGCTACGCAAGACCTTCAAGTGGATTCCGATAGAAACCAGAAGAACGGTCACCCACACCCTCGTCAGCAGCAGACTGGACTATGGTAATGCCCTCTATGCGGGGACCACAGCCAAGCTTCAGAGAAAACTCCAGCGCATCCAGAACGCTGCCGCATGTCTCATCCTCACCCTCCCTCGACACGAGCACATCTATCCCTACACTGGCTGCCCATCAACAAAAGGATCGTCTTCAAAATCCTAATCCACGCTCACAAAGCCCTCCATGGCACCGGACCGGCCTACCTCAATGAACGACTTAACTTCCACATCCCGACCCGCCAGCTCCGCTCCGCTGACCTCGCCCACGCAACAGTCCCCTGCATCCAACGCACCACCTCTGGCGGCAGATCCTTCTCCCACCTTGCCGCCAAAACCTTGAACTCCCTCCCCACCAACCTACGCAAGACCCAGGACCTCCTAGCCTTCAGAAAGCACCTCAAAACATGGCTTTTCGAGCAGTAGCTCCCGCCCATCCCCACCCCCCACCCCCAGCTCCTTGAGACCCTACCGGGTGAGTAGCATGCTTAACAAATTATTGATTGATTGATTGAGGATCTGGATTAACAACCAAAATCAGTCTCTGATTAAGGCCTTAGCTATTACCCTGCTTACTAGTCACTGCAGTAGCCAGACGTTCCTGCAGACTGCCACGCCCTGGTAGTGAATCGATGTTACGTGAGGCAGACGGATGATTGATGGCATTAGCGTTGTCCATGCTCAGAGACCATGTCCTTCAGCCTTCAATGGCCGTGATGACCTGCACCTTCCTGCAGAGATGTCCTGGATACCTTGGGAAATTCAGTAGTCGAAGGTGCAGGGGGTCGGGGCCTGCGGAGGCAAGGGAAAAGGCCAGTAAGAGCGGTGGAAAAGGCCAGTAAGGAAGAAAGAAAGGCCAGTTATAGGAGCTGGGACAGCAATTGGAGTACCTCAGGTGCAAGTCACACCAGCGCCTAATCTACCTGCCTGTGCGCTGTGTATAGACTTGGGCAGCGTTCTTCCTGCGGATGGACATTCGCCACCTGCAATGCAGTGCCTAATTAAAGAGAACTGCAGTTGTAAGTGACGAAATGCCTGTTAAGGACGGGAGTAAGGGCACAGGAGGGGCACCCTCCCATTAAAAATACAAAAAAAGAAAGCAGCAGTTGCCAGGGGGCAAACACAAGCATCGAGAAAGAGACAGTGTTTATAACATGGCGATATAAATGCAAATCCCTCCACACACCGCCTGTCAGTGCCCAGTACACAGCCCAACTCTCCAGCTTGCCTTCACCCTGCCTCCGGCCAACCATCAGGCCATAACCACTCCTCATGATCCTCGCGTCCCTGTGCACCTTTTCCTCCTCTGTCTGCTAATTCTTTTTGCTTCCGAATGACGCTGACACATTCAACTACTCTATTTTTATTTGATTTTCAGTACTCCATAGGTGTACATGGCTTTCCTTGCTCGTCTCAATGTTCCTCCCCATCTTCCACAGGGCCAGTTTAGAATTATTTTACTTAAACTTAAAGAAAAATCATGAATGGGTAGGAGGAGACAGGAGCGGCCTAGATGGGCACTCCCTGCTTCATCTGTGGCGCAGCGCTGACCGCCTCTGTGATTGCTGCCACTCACTGGGGTCAGTCAGAAGTGGACAGTCAGAGGTCCCACTGTAGCACTGGCCACTCCTGCTCGGTCGCCACTCATAGAGGCTGCTCCTCTGGGCTGCAAATATAACGGAGACAGTGAACACCCTATCGGTCCTGGAACTGTGATTCAGAGCGGATTCTTTGGTGGCTGCACACAGGCAGCAGTAGACATACTGGAAACCTCTTAGTGGGGTCGCTGCCCCTCTCCCTTGCACCTTGCAGGCCCAGTACAGTTCCATAATCGAGGACTGGCACCAGAAAGCTTGGTGGATAGAGAGACCCAAAGGAGGGTCAAATGCAGTAAGTGCTATAGCCTGCATTGCTATAGTGGGGCTGCAGGGAGCACAGATTGCTGATGGGGCCTTCTGGCTCCATATTACTGTGAGTCACTGATCATCTGGGGTCCAAGCTGACACTGAGGATTTTACTGAATATCGAAGAAGCAACCCACCTGACAATATTGGTATGGCCGCCTGGCATCTCTGAGATCCTGCCCTGGGGACGTTGGATGACAGCCCCGTCTTTGAGTCTCCCATCTACCATCTCATCTTTTGAATATGGTGTCTGGGCCCTATGCAACAGTTTTTAGGGTGTTAAGACTGCAGAAGGTTTGGGTTACGATAGGCCTACCCTCAGTCATCTCCCACTCATCAGGGTGTTTATGGTGTCCAGGGAGGGTCTGCTTGTATCTGCCTTTGGGCCGAAGCTTGTTGACGTTCTAACTGCCTGTTCTGGATACAGGGACCGCAGACTGCTTACCCTTCTGATTGGACTACACCTGGTTGTTGTTCAGTGTATTATATGGGCAGCCTTTGTCGTCAGTTAACATACCTGTGGGTACACCTTTCTGCACTTCTCAGTTCTGGCAGTCGGTAACCATTCAGTCACTGGATTGTGCCCTCGATCAATCCAACATGGAGCCAGGACATCCCTAGACCCACATAGATCCACATAAACTGGTGACCCACCAACTATTATTCCCTAACGTTGTGAGCCGTTCCAAGACAGGCCATGCACTGAAAATCTTCAAATAGTCAGACGCTCAGGAAATCAGGCCATCAGCCCAACTCTATCTGTCATGCACTGTAAGATGACTGATCTTATGGTTGAAGTAAAATCCATGAGACAAGAGGCTCAGCTGGATAATGCTGACCATAAACTGGAACGCATGGAATCTCATTATGCCTTCTTACCTGAATGGTGCAGAGACACTAAATTCCTGTGACTTAAACTCACTGATCCAGAGGAAAGGGCAAAGCAAGGTAACTTCTGTGAATATGGCTATCTGGAGGACACAGAGGAAGGGGACATGATTGCAGTCTTAGGGGAATGCTCCCAAAACGTCTGAATCTCCTCTTCACATAACCAATATAGCTCCAGAGAGCCCATTGTAAATGGGCATGGGCCTCCACTCACCAACTCTCATTCCGCTAGCTGATTACATGTGCTTCGCATCATCAACACACCAGAACTATTCTGCAGGTGACAGAGGACAGGAAAAAAGGGAAATTGCAACTCCTTTTCTGCGGAGTATACGTCAGAAACCAGCATCAACGGGAAGGAATTCTTGCAATTACATTTCGGCTTAGCTTCTAGGGACCTCAGATATGCTCTATTTGACCCTGCATGGATGCTGGTAATGATAGATGGTAAGAGCAAAGACTTCAGTGAGCTGGTTGTCTTAGAATACTTTTTTTCTTTACTCATTGGAGCTGCCTTCTGCAGCAACTGTCCCTGCCACCCGGAAGGTGCTGTGGTATCAGTGGAATCATTAGAAATCAACATGTGATGTGTTCACAACCATACTGTGCCCGCCTCCATCAGGTAGTGGGAACCCTCCACAAGGACAGAGATAGAGATAAGCAAAGTTCACCCCTGATGCAACCACCAACTGAGAGCTTGACTGAAAACCGAGCTGAATTAATAGGAGAGTTTTGCTATCACGGTGCTGGAGCAGTTGTGCTTGTTCCCAGGTGATGTGATATGGTAATACCTCCTTCATCTCTCCTCAATGACCTGGAGATACCTGCCTCCCTGCCACGTAGACCTTACAATGAGCGTTGGTGGCATTGGCATTAGCCAAACACTTCTACAGTATCTGAACCCTGATTCAAGCTTCACACTCCTTTCCTTTGTTTGGTATGGTCTGACCCCTGCTTGGCCTCTGTATTTAGTCCATAACTAAGGAAGATTTTTAACTTATCTTTAGCCAATGCAGTTTATCCGGCCAATTGGAAGCAGGCATTGATTTTACCCCTTGCAAATAAAGCAGGAATCAATGTTTCTGCCTTTTCCAACTATTGTATGTCTAAGGTATTTGAAAGGTTGGTCAATATTCAGCTGACATCGTTCTTGTAAAGTAATAACAACCTGGAAATATTACAGACAGGCTTTAGAACCAGAAACAGCATGGAGTCCACCTTGTTGACAGTATTGCACGGCATAAGATGAGAAAGTAGATCAGGAGAAGGCTGCAGTCCTAATCCTAAAAATTGTCTGCGTCCTTCAACGCAATATCTCATATACTGATGATAAAGAGACTACATGAGATCGGGCTTTACGCAAAAGCCATACAATGGGTTGGATCTTTTCTGAAGGATAGAACTCAGTCAGTCCAAATGGAGTCTTTTAGGTCTGCTCCCCACCTTTCTAAATGTGGGGTCCCTCAGGGCCCCTTGCTTAGTCCCATGGTGTTTAATGTTTGTCTCCTCACTGCCCAGTATTGTCAAGCTCGGGGCTTTGAAATCTACTCCTGCGCTGACAATATCCAGCTCATTATCCCCATAGGGGAGAGACAGTGGAAGACCAGGAAGAATCTCATAGGGCATTTGTCAGACGTTGCTTCATGGATGCAAGGACATTGTCTGAAGCTTAATGCTGAAAAGACTGAGCTTCGACACTTTAGAGGAGCTCATACGATTTGGGACAATTCATGGTGGCCATCATCCCCGGGCACCGCACCAGAACCAAGGAAAGTACCAAAGAATCTCAAATTTTTGATAGATGATTCCCTATCAATGCAGGATCAGGTAAACGTTACCTGCGGAAAATGCTTTGGTATGCTCTGACTGGTACGTAAGCTCTTCCGCTGGATTCCAGTAGAATGGCGAAGGACAGTTGTGCAGGTATTGATCATGAGCAGGTCGGATTATGGCAATCCCCTTTATATGGAAATGGAAGACTATTTAGTCACTTGTTTACAGTCCATCCGGAACGTAGCAGTCAGACCCACTTGCAACTGTACCTCAAACAGCTCAGCTTACTCTTGTTTATATTTACTCCACTGCTTTTCAGTCCATAAGAGAGCCAAATTCAAGATGCTATGCCGTGCCCCCCTAGCGTTATATAACATCTGACCGGCCATTCTACGTCGAAAAGTGGATTTTTACAAGCCGGCAAAACCCTTCGCTTGGCTAATACAGGGTTGATCAATGATAAAAGCATTTAAAAAAACGGAATGGGAATGGGAGGTCGGTCTTTTAGCCATCTAGGGGCCACCCGCTGGAGTTCTTTACCAGTGGACCGTCGCCTAACTTCATACCACGCCAAGTTTGGAAAGAAATCGAACATTTGGTTATTCCCTCAATAATTCGGTGCAAAATAGGCCTTTATTTAGCAGGAGTTCTAACGCCGTGATATCCTTGAGGGGATGAGTGTTGCGCTCTATAAAAAATTAAAAATAAACATGGATCCAGGGTGAATTGTTATCTTTCTCCCTTCCTTACCTTTCCAGGAGGGTTTCCTGTTACACCAGGTTTAGACCTCGTACAGATACACGGGACTGTGCACACCCTTTCTAGATCTGGCAGGGGTGTGGGTCGATGGTGTCTGATTGGTGCAAGAGGTAGATAAAGATTTAAAGTCTGCTTCCTTCCCTTCTTTATTCTTTTATTTATTCCTTTCCTGTCCCCTCCCGGGTACCTTCCTTTTTTCCTGCCCCTTGTCCCTATGGTGTTCTTACAAACCCATAGATACCGAACCGGCTGCACCAGGTCTAAATTAGGCCATTACCAGGTGTGTTCTCTCGCCCTTTTACCCAGCATTACAGTCAACCTAGACATTTGTACCAAGTCAATGAGTAATACTGTAAGATGTACGAACATTTCTAACTTAAGAGGCTGAATGTCATGGTCTTTCACACTATATTAAGCTAAAAAAGGTCCTTATTATCTAAAGTGGAGAATGCAGAAATTGCCCTTATATAGGAAACTCATCTATCCCTGGAGGAATCATTCAAGCTCAAGTGAGAGTGGGTGGACAAAGCGGGGAGCAGTAAACGGTTGCAGGGAACTGCTGTTAAAACCTCTCCTCCCACAGAGATGTGGTGTAGCTATCCTCAGATAGGCAGTTTCCTGTAAGGGCCTGAAAACCTGGACAGATGACGGCAATGAATGGGTCTTCCCCGTGTTTTGCATACTGGATAGGAAGGTGATAGTGGGGAAACACAGTTTTCTTCCCTGACTCTCTAGTTGGTATCATTACAGCATTTGGATGCACACATCTACTTTTAGGGAGAGACTGACACATATCCCTTAGTCCTGTTCTAGATAAAACTGAACACCCCAACACCCATAACCAAACTGATAAGGACCTTCCAATGGACTTGCTCACAGACCATGCACTATTAGAGATGTTGCACCTGCTTCACCCCACTGCCAGAGACGTCAGCTTTTTCTATTGTCCACATGGGACTTAAATGTGTATAGATGATTTCCTCCTCCGGAGATGGTTGCTACCTGACGTGACATGCTGTGACATTCTTGCAGTAGGTCTATTTGCCCACAGTCCAGTACAATGGGAGCTGAAACAATGGGAGCTGGAACTGGGATTGGTAGTACCTCCACTGGTCAGATGGAGAATAAATTGTTTGCCTAAACACAAACTGAGCAGACAAATCAGCTTCAACATCACATCAACTCTTATCTCACAGATAATGAAGGCTCAATGGGTTCCTAAAGGACACTATGGGCCACAGGGAAGGTGACGCTGAGGGAATGATATGGCTCAACTCAGCCATTGCAAAGCACAAGGCCCTGGTGAAAGTGCATATCCTAGAACAGGAGAATCAAAACCTAAACATTCAATGTAAAATAACCAGCCACGCCTGAAAACCAGAAACAGCTTGAATTGGCTAAATCACATCTGAATTCATTCTTTACAAAAGTGGCTGAAAAAGTCATGGTTAAACTACAATGGAGGAGATATAACCAGGAAGAAAAGGTTGGTCATCTCTGGGCTGCCCAACGGTGGTAGTGGGATTTCCAAAGGGCGATTCTAGCTATTCAGGATGAACTCAGCACCTTGCTAACCTACCCATGTGACATCACAGATTGCTTTACTTAATTTTATTCACTGCTCTACACCTCAGAGTTCCAAGCTACCTGAGAGGAAACAGATGTTTTTTTGGCACCACAGTGCTTATCTTTAATGATAAAGGCAGGGCATGTTTTGAGTGTAACTTCAGAGAGGAGGCAGCAGCCAAAGCTATTTCAGCTTTATTCACCTGAAAGTCGGATGGAGAGGATGTATAGCCAGATGAGTTTTATAAGGCTTGCAAGCTTTTACTGCATCCACTATTGATGCAAGCATATTGAGAAGCCCAAACGGTTAATTCCTTGGGGCCGTATCTAATAAGGTCACCATTACCCTTCTCCTGGAGGAAAACAAAGACCCCCTACCAGAGTACCAGCTACTAACCAGTTTCATTGATCATGTCGACCACAAAATAATTGCTAAAATCCTTGCGAACTGGTTACACAGGGTGATAGCGCAACTCATTCACAAAACACAGATGGACTTTGTGCCTGCCCAACGTTTCAGTAATCATCTCCGGACATTGTTGCACATACTCTAGCACACAAAAGACTACCCCGAGGACCAACTTGTACTCTCTTTAGAGGGTGAGAAGGTGTTTGATTGTGTAAAATGGCCATATCTATTCAGGGTGGCGTCCAAGATGGGTTTGGGTGATGGTTTCATAGCCACAATTCGTCTTTTATGTGATTCCCAGCATTTCTGTCATGCACATTTGAGATACACCAGGGCACCTGACAGGACCGGCAATTTTCTCCCCTCCTATTCCTACTAGCTCTTGAGCCTTTGTCAGTGGGAATATGTCTCTCACCAGTGGATGAGAGTGTCTGGATAGACAATAGTGAAGTCAAGGCATTAGTATTCGCAAATTATATATTACTTCTGTCTCACCCATAGTCTTCTGCCATAGCTGTTATGACAATCAATGACCATTTCTCCCATTTCTCCAGCTATAAAATCAACTGGACCAAATGCGAGGCTCTCTCCATGTCTAGAGTGACCACTAATGCCTTTTTTTCAGTCCTATGACATCTGATGAGTTCCTAAGGAACTCAAATATCTGGGTATCTGTGTTAACAGGAAACTTGCTGGTATGTTCGTAGACAACCTCCTTTCGCATGTAGAGGCGTCTAAACAGGACTTCCTCAAGTGGGGACATCTGAATCTATCATTATTGGAAGGGCACAAATGGTCAAAATGATAGTCACCCCCTGCTTCAACTATGTACTAGGGATGCTCCCTTTTTGGATCCCCAGATTGATCCTTATGGGGAGAGAGGCAGACATCAAATCTTATATCTGGACTGGACGTAGGCCAAAGCTGCGCACATCTTGCTCTATGCGCCACCAGAGCAGGGTTATTTTGTTTACCACATCTGACATGATACAGCTTGGACTTTCACCACTTACGGTTGTCCCTTTACTTGTGTTACCCGAAGGATGCCTCAATATGGGCGCCAATAGAACGCCAACTTCAGGAACAGGCTAACATATCCCTCCCAGTTTTTTTGCATGCCAAGCACACAGAGACAAAAAAACGATCTTCAACGCAACTTCAGTGGGACGGCAAACTGCGCATAGAATACTGGGTGTAGTTCCACTTCTTTATAACAGAGCCTCACTGCGTCATAACACAAATGGCAAACAGAACAATTTACTGGGTGTCCTCAAATAAGAAACAGGTGCGACATGTCTAACAACTGTTTCAAGATGCCCTATTTAACTAATTTCAGTTATGAAAGGAGGATTTAATCTTCCCACTTAAGATCACTGGAAATACCGACCCACAGCCTCAGAGCCGCACTTGACCGCCGACTGTTGAGGCTGCCAGTATACTAATTCAAAGGTGTTGTTTCTCAGTTTTACAGTGTTCTGATCAAAACTTTACACTCAGATCTTACTCTCAATACGAACATATTGCATTGGCAGATTCTCCTAGACAAGGACTCCTCGTCTGAAGATTGGGCAGCTTTGTTGTGCACTCATGACTAAGGCCCTCATTATGAACATGGCGGTCCATTCCGCACCGCCGGCGGTGTCGGTAGAAACCGCCAACAGAGGAGCGGGCCGGACCACCAAATAATGAACCAAACAAAACTCACGCATCCCGCGAACCACCCACCGCCAGGAAAGGAGTCCGGGTGGAGACTGCAGAGACCGCCCACAGGCCGTTGGAAAGGCCCAACCCGCCCATCAAATAATGAACCACCATTCCGCCGCCAGTTCCGGGGCGGGAACAACCGCCACACAAAGCCAGGTGGAAAAGAAACAAATAGAAGGAAACACTCACCGGAGCTCAAAAAAACGTGCATCGGCAGCCATGGACAGAGAGCTGCAGATCATGCCAGGCTTCCTCCTTGCCATATATCTACACGACCGCTGACGAAGACGATGACGGTAAGTACCACAACCTACGACACAAGGGAGGAAAGGGCAAAGTTACATACCCACCCACAGCACCCACCCCGCAAAGCCCCCCAACCCTTAGCAGCAATAGTCAGACACCCCACACCAAGAGGGACGTACCCAACCGAAGGCAACTACAACTTGGCCATAGGACATACAATAGCACCACAGCCATAAATTATTTAAACAAACACCAGGGTGGAACTGCGTGCAGCCCAAACACAGGCCACACAGAAACTTTATTCAGTAGACCACTGAGCTAAATGAGGATAACGGCCAATGGCCAGTCCATAAAAAGTAAATTTTCCTTGGCCACAACTGGCCACACCTGACTCCCACAAGTGCTGGGTACTCAACTCAACAGGGCACCATAGGGGGATCCAGGCACCTCACGGAATGTGGGTGGGGGGAGGGGATGGGGATTTACAACGGGGTGGGACTTTGACTTGCTTGAGGAGGTTGGGGGGGTGAGCTTCTCCTTTGAAGGGGGTGGAGGCTGTTTGGCTCGGGCAGAGCAGGATGCCTTAGGCTCTGAGCGGGCCTTCTTCTTAATTAGAGGAGGGGCACGGGAATGGAAAGGCAGGACCGGGGTGGGCTGCGATGTGGAAGGAGCGGAATGGGCAAAGAGGTGGGCACATTTCGGGACAAGACGGGGTGGGCCAGTGTGTTCGAACAGGTCTACACGGGAGAGGGCAAGTTTCTTGGGAGCAATTGGGGTGGGCGTGGATGAGGGCATGGTAGTGGAGGCAGAGGGAGTTGATGTATGCGGTGTAGGTGTGCGTGTAGTGGATGCAGGTGACTGCTCAGTATGCTGTGATGTGGTGCATGTCTGATGGGTGGGTGTCTTGGTGCGTTTGAGTGTTTTGGGAGGTGGGGGATGGACACAGTGGGAGAAGACAGACAGCTAGTGTGGATGTATGTTGGGTGGGTGTCTGCAAGTCGGGTGAGTGTGCTGCATGTGTCAACTACAGTGGAGATGGTGAGTGCAGGTGTGGTGTATGGGGTGCATATATGGCTATCTGCTATTGTGGTGAGTGCAGGAAGAGGAGCAGTAACAGTGGGTGAAGGTGCAGTGCATGAGGGTGTATGTAGAGGGGACAGACAGGGATGCGGAAGAGGCGGGCACACTGGGGGAAGTGGACGTTGAGGTCTGTGCAGGTTTCTGTTGGCTGTGTGAATGCTTGTGGTGGAAGGTGTGGTGCTTGTGTTTGGAAGTGTGTTTTTTGTGTGTTGATGTGCTTGACTGGGTGTCTGAATGTGTCCCTTGGACGGGTGAAGGGAGTGGGGTGCTGGAAGGGGTAGAGGAGGTTGGAGGGGGGATGGAATGGCCAGGGAAACTGGCTGCCGTCCAAGAGGAGGCCAGAGCCTGAAAAGATCTCTGTAGGGCAGACACAGCACAGTGAAAGCCATCCAGATAGGCTTTAGTCTGCTGCACCTCTGTTGGTAGCCCCTGGATGGCACTGACGATGGTTGTCTGCCCTACAGAGATGGTTCTCAGGAGGTCAATAGCCTCCTCTGTGAGGGCAGCAGGGCTGACTGGGGCAGGGGAGGAGGTGCCTGGGGCGAAGGATGCTTCAATGCAATGACAGGATATGGGTGTAGGTCACTATACTGCTTAGCAGTCGGGGCCATGGGCCTAGTGCACAGTGCTGCCTGTTGGGTGTGTCTGCTGAGTAGGTGTATGTCTAGCCATTGTGGCATGGCCAACTCGGTGGGGAGCAGAAGGGAGGGCGCTGATGGTATGGGTGGTGGTGGAAGATCTCAAGGTCGTGATTTGTCCACTAGTGCCCGCCACCGCCGGAGGACCCCCATCGGAGGAGGTTTCAGAGTCACTATCCCCTGTGGTAGTAGCCTCCCCCGTTGAAGTCCCCTCGCCCTCCCACCCACTGGTCCCCTGGGCGTCCGTTGTCTCTGCCTCCGAGGATCCGTGGGCCGCTTTCTCCCCACTAGCCGGTGCCTCAGCTCCCTCACCTGATGTTGATGCTGTACCAGACACCAAAAAGAGAACAGGGATAGGGAGACAAAACAGGAGAGACACTTGTAAGTAGCTGAATGCTGATACACAATGGCCAGACATACACCTACCCAGCAGACACACCCAACAGGCAGCACTGTGCACTAGTCCCATGACTATGGCCCGACTGCTAAGCAGTATAGTGACCTACACCCATATCCTGTCATTGCATTGAAGCGGAGGTAGGTGAAACCTGACAGGGACACCCCTACACACTTTGGGGAGCAGACAGTAGCTGGACACCAGTCAAAAACCCTGCTCTAAGCACCATGAGCCCTATCGCACACACACTCATCCTTCCAGGCTGAAGTATGGACTGTGAGTACTCACCGCCTTGTGACTGCTGTGCAGCCTTCAAGCGCCCATCCAGGTCTCGGTATGCCACTGCCAGGATCCTTCGCATGAGGGGGGTCAGTGCCCGACGGGCACCCCTACCACGTTGGGAGGACTTGCCCAGCGCCGCAGGTCCTCCCACCTCTTACGACAGTGGGTGCTCCGCCGGTTGTAGGTCCCCAGGGTCCGTACCTCCTTGGCGATGGCATACCAATGTGCCCTCTTCTGGTGGGCACTGACCTAGTAGGGAGACACAGAGAAGAAACACAGAGGTCAGGCACCTGCACGATGGCAATAGCTGGCTGATTGTTAGACATAGGACAGACAGTACTCCCAGACATGCAGGACAGTGGCACGCAGCATTCCATGCACCAAGCCCCATCCTGGCTCACAGGAGTGCACATCAGAGCAATCCACTCCATCCATTACACACACAGTGGCCCCCAAACCCAGACTCACCTGTACCTCTGGCCGGCCGTAGAGTCTGCCGGACAGGAGCAGAACCCCTTCCACCAGTTTCTCCAGTTCTTCCTGGGTGAAGGTCGGGGCCCTTTCCCCTGCACCACGTGGAACATCCATAGCCAGAGGCAGGCCACAGCAGTACAGAGAGTGGAGTAATTGTCCGCACAGGATCAGGGAGTCAAGTGATCACACGTTGACGAACGTGTGTACGTTCCGCCGGCAGCGATCATGATACGCCAGGATTCCCCATTGGCATCCATGTTATCCATTGAGGGTGCGAACAGCGGTCAACACCGCCGTACGCTGTGACGTCAACCGCTAGCGGTCTTAGGTCACTTCCACAACGAAGGGGCAGAACTACATTGGGCACACATTTTGCCATCACCTACGCATCTTGAAATTCAATTTAGTCACAATGCTGGGCCTACTAGCCATATGAAGCACCTATGTCTCTATCCATAGAGTATATAAGCACAAATAATTTACTCCGTTCCCTCTTAGTGATGTCAATGTACATCTGTCAGGTTGCAGTTATTGTACAGACACTACTATGAAGAATGCAGTGAATGTGTTTAGGAAATATGCCAGTGTATGTGTGCACATGACTTCTTGTTCTTAACCCTCATAGGTACCGACCCTTGTGGCGAGGAAGGGCACCATCTGTGTACAGACCCCTTGTGGATATGGGGACCATGGTGGAGCGTCAGATCATTATCACTTACAGACTCACACGTGAAACTATTCAGGACCTATGTACATTACTGGATCCTGCGCTGACTCGGAAATAGTAATCAGCATGCCATTCCAACTGAGGTGCAGGTGCTCTCTGCACTCCATTTCCTGGCCACAGGCTCATTTCAAGTGACAGTGGGCATGGGTGCTGGTTTCTCACAGCCAATGTTCAGCGAGGTACTTACAGGTTTTCTGAATGCATTTGTACAACATCTGCAATCCTATGTGCGATTCCCCGAAAGTGCTGAGCTCCCTGCCATCAAGTCAAACTTCTATGCCTTTGCAAACATTCCCCATGTTATTGGTGCCATCAATGGACCCACATACCCATCATCCCCCGAGAGGGAGTGAACAGGTGTACAGAAACAGTAAGAACTTTCACTCCATGAACATCCAATTGGTATGTGCAGCAGACCAGTACATATCCCATGTGAATGCCATGTTTCCGGGTTCAGTCCATGATTCATTTGATTTGAGGAACAGTAGTGTGCCACAAAAGATGGAACAACTCCAAGAGGACAGAGGGTGGATCATAGGTAAGTGTGCCTGTCACTAACTAACACATTGCAGAAGAAAAGCCTGTCAGACTAAGGACATTCCAATGACGACTCTGTATTGACCATTTCTCTAGGTGATTCTGGCTATCCAAACTTGCATTGGCTCCTGACAACAGTGAGGAATCCCAGGACGGATGCAGAGAGGAAATACATTGAGGCCCATGGACGTACTAGGAGGGTGATAGAGCGTACTATAGGTCTCCTGAAGGCTAGATTCCGGTGCCTACATATCTCTGGGGGGTTCCCTGGCCTATGGGCCTGATAAGGTGTGTAGGATAGTTGTGGCGTGCTGCATGCTGCACAACGTGGCAGTGAGACATTCAATCTCCCTTTTGGAGGTGGAGGGTGCTATAGGTCCTGATCTGTTACCTCAGAGAGGTGAGGAGAGTGATGGTGAGGATGAGGAAGGGGAAGATGTCAATTCCAGAAACCAACTGATACAACTCTACTTCAAATAACTGACTGTGACTTCAGCCTGTATATGTGGTTAGTGACTGATACTGTAAGTGTGCCATGCCAACTAGGGGAATTGGTCATGATATGCGAGTCATGGATCTCTTCAGCATGGTACAGACAGACAATATAAGCATTCCCTTCTTGACTATTTTGAAACACACTGTACCAGCAGCAAGCACAATTTGACAATAAAGTTTATCCCTGCCTGTTGCATCATTACTCCAATTTATTCAACATTGAAGACAGGGGACAGTGTTACAGGTGAGATATGTTGTTTATTGGTGGAATACAATGAAATGTGCTATGTACAGTGATGGAAGTTGTTATGGTTGGGTGTCTTCAAAACCGACTTGGTGGCAGGCCTGTTTGCTATCATAGGTGCGTCCTATTTGTATTTTAGTACATTATTTAGCCCTCAGCTAAGTGCAGTTGGTGAATGGGTGGGATGGTTGCTTGGCAGTAGTAGCAGTGTCAATTGTTGGAAGGGGGCTTGTTCGCTGAGTTTCCAGTGCCATATCTTGGCCTGGTGCTACGTTTGGGCGCCTGCTGTGAAGCTATTTGGGGTGACATGGTTGGCCCTTGTGATTCATTGGAGGGTATTTCCTGTGCTGTTTCAGTTGCTTCGGACAACTGTTGCTGGTTGTCCAGGGCTGTTGAGGGGGCCTCTTGTCCGGTGTTGGTGTCTGAGGGTTTGTTGACCAACTGCAGCAGTGCTCCAGCAATGGTGGCCATTGTGGCATTGTGTTCTTTCCACTGCTCCATGGCCTGATGGTGGTGTTCCAGCTGCATCCTCTGACTTTGCTCCAGGGTGGTTACAATCTGTGCCAACCTGTCTTAGGTATGTTGGTATGCCCCCAATACCTCTGCAATGACGTCCTGGGCTGCTGCATCTATCCAGTGCCCTACCCCCTGACGCACTGGGGCACTTGATCTTGCCCTGGCCCCCTGTGCCTGTGTCCCCTGCGCAGGTCTTGACGTGCCACTAGTACTGGGGCCCTCGTCTTCCTGCATGTTGGGGGTGGGAGACTGTGGCCTCTGTTGCTGTGTTCCACCTGTTTGTGCCCTGGGTCCACTGGTGTGGGCATGCCTCCCTGGCCTGCTGGTCTTGACTGGGTGTAAGGGGTGACAGTGTTTTCCTGGGTGGGACTGCTGCATGGTGAGCATCCAGGGCTGTGTGAGGGGCCTGCATGCTCATCAGTGTCCAGGGATCCTTCACCAGTGTCCTGTGATGTGCCTCTGTCTCCCTGGAATGCTGTGGCACTCCTTGTCCCCTCCATTAGGGTTGCATGGGTGGTGGTGCCTGTTGGGGGACATAGAAATGTTTGTTACATATGCAGGAGGGTTTGAGGTGGGCTGTACTGTGCAATTTAGTGCTGGTGTGCCTTTCAGTGGCCTTCAGGGGTGCCTTTGTGAGGTGGACATTGCATTTAGTGGCAGTAGTGGGGTTACATTGTGGTGGGGGTTATTATTCCATTGTGGGTACGTGCAGGGGTGGGTGGCTGTGAACAGCGGGAGTGATGTGGGCCTGGTAGTGAGTTGTGGGTGATGCAGGGTGGTGGATGTGGTGGGTAATGGCTGGGATGGGTGTGGGTCTAGGTGGGTGTGGGTGGGGTGGAGTGGTGCTTGCATTACAGGTATGGTGTATATGGGGTAAATGTAGACGACTTACCCGAGTCCATTCCTCCAGTGAGTCCAGTGAGTCCCTCTGGGTGCAGGATGGCAAGTATCTTCTCCTCCCAGTCGGTGTAGTCGGGTGATGTTGGTGACGGTCCTCCCCCAGTCTTCTGCACTGCGATGTGGTGTCTGGATGCCATGGCCCGGACCTTCCCCCGCAGGTCGTTCCATCTCTTGCGGATGTCGTCCCTGGTGCGTGGATGGTGTCCCACTGCATTCACCCTGTTGACAATGGTCTGCCACAGCTCCATTTTCCGGGTGATAGGTGTGTGCTGCACCTCGGAACCGAATATTTGTGGCTCCACTTTTAGGATCTCGTCCACCATGGTCCTTAGCTCCCTTTCGGTGAAGCGTGGATTTTTGGGCGGGACATGGTGACTGGGGATGGTGTTTGGGTGCTCCTGTGTGTGTCACTATGCGTGTCCTGTCTGCTGGCGTTCTCTGTCTGGCTCTGGTGCACTGCGTCTTCTGGTCCTGGTTTCCTTGCAAGGGATTGTGGGGTGTGTCTGGGGGTGTTTTATTGTGTTCTGGATGTGTGTCAGGTGTGTGGGTGCTAAGCCTATCCAATGTGTGCACTGGTTGCTGTTGGGCCCACTTGTTGCCCGTGGCGGTCTCAGCCGCCAATGGTCTTCCGGCCTCCACTGTCCGCTGAGGTGATTTGTGCATCATTATTTGGAGGGCGGGTTGTGGGTGTGCTTGGCGGTGGCGGGGTGGGGTGGGCCGGGATTCCCGCCGAAAGGGCCCTGGCGGGGAGTGGTGGTGTGGGAATGTTTGGCAGGGTTGGGTTTTTTGTTCATTGTATGGCGGGTTTCCATTCGCCACCGCCTTTGGGATTCTGTTCACCGCCGCTACGGCGGTCGGTGGTCTTTCCCGCCATGTTCATAATGACCGCCTAAGTCCTTAGGAATATAAGCTGAAATTCCCGTACTTCAATGTCCTCCCCCACTGGTACAGGACACTGCGGAAACTGGTCTGATTATTGCCCCATGATCAGTGCTTGAGCTGTGGGGAGAACAACTGTAACTCATATCACATTTGATGGTGCTGTTCGACCCTACAATCATACTGGAAGGAGTACGGTGCTATCTGTTCCTTTTCAGCTCCCTGATGCTTGTCCCCTTGCCTGCTTTGGAACTTCATCACAAAATGTCTGACTTCCCTTGTTTAGACTCCCACACTCACAGATGGCTTGCTACCTCGCGGGCGGTGGACATTGGTGTGAGCCCACACGTCCCACAGACCAAGAAAGCTCATTGAATTACCTCGGGTAGCATGCCATTAACGCACTACATGCAAACCTAACAACAAACTGGAGGTGTTCAAGAATGTTTGGGGGGCTTTCCTATCCTCATTTCCATCACCCACTGATTGTAACATCATTCTACCACCCATACAGCTTCTATTCTTATCCAATGACAGGGGCCGCTCTAGGCCCGAGGAGATTAAGGGCCTGATTTAGATCTTGGCACAAAGGAATATTTCTTCACAAACGTGACGGATATCCCGTCTGCCGTATTACGATCCCATTATATCCTATGGAGAACGTAATACAGCAGATGGGATATCCGTCATGTTTGTTATATAGTATTCCATCTACTGAGATCTAAATCAGGCCCTAAGTCTGATACTGGAGAATGCCATTAACCAGAGGGAATCACTGCTTCACTTGCTCCAACATCATTATTTATGACATATAAGACCCCTAGGCCTCTGGTCCCGGAAGGCACATGTACTCCCTGCTCTTATCACATGCATGATAGAGGAGTGATCCGCATCCTTCTAAGACAGGGTAACTTCAATCAATTCTGAGTGAGGAGCAGATACAATTCCCTCTCCCTATTTTACTGTATTGACTAGTCATGTATGCGCTTCCCAAAGGCATCATGGGATTGTTCGTCTCTAAAGTTGATCTTTTGCAGGGCTGTGGATGAGACTGAATCTAGGTCCTGAAGTAAGGAGAAATGGCCACTCATATACCCCCTATAAATTGCATTTTATGAGACATTGTTCATGAAACCCTTGCTTTTACCTGTTTTCTATGGTATTACTGGTGGTCCCCCGTTGGAACCAATATAGATCATCGTTTTAAGTTTTTTTCTGTTTTAAGCCAGGGGTTACTATATTCTGATTAATGATTCCCTTTTGACCCCCACATTTTCCTTTGTTACGCTCATGGCAACCAGAAATGATAGTTCTGAATTCAACTGGTAGCTTCTTAAAGGGTCAGTCTTGCATAGCTCTGGCTCTGTTTCTGTGCTGATATCTGTATACCAATATGCTTTTGCTGCCCTTATGTCAAAATAAATAAATAAATGATCCAAAACAAAAAAAGAAAAATCATTCAAAAGTCACAGCCAATCTTGCATGCACATGCACTGGGCCATATTGTAATAATTTTTAAGTAAAAAAAACATTCAAAGATGGGTACTGTTTGTGCATATATATACACTGCAAATCTTTGAATAATTCCTCTCTTACTTTAGGACAAATGCTTACCAGGTGGCCTCTGTGACTGCTAATGCGCGGCTGCCATCTAGTGGTAACAAACGCACTGGGAAATCTCTTCTTTTTAACTGGTGAGACCCATTTGCTTTGTTAGTGCTTATACTATGTAGCACCTATCGGTCTACACCGATAGGTGAACACAGATTTATCAAGATTTTAGGCCAGATTTAGAGTTTGGCGGAGTAACCCTTCTGCCAAATTGAAGACCCACACCCTTCATTTAGAGTCAGATAGAGCTTGACGATGGCAGAGGATACTACAACTTATACGCGGTTAACAAACACCTCTGATAGATAACCCGAGAGAGTAATGGCCATTGGATGTTTTCCCATTTGTCTGCCTCCCCTATTTAGTGGGAGGACAATTTGCAAGTGTTCGTGGTCCTTCAACGCCAGGTAAAACCTGACTGTAGGGGCCAGTGAAAACTGCAAAATTACTCCTAAACCATGGGACAAAAGTCCAATAGAGGGTGGGGGATTATTGTTTTTTTTTCATTTTCAAAACACAAAATGCCGATTTGGCAAAGGAAAAATGTGAAAAGTTGACATGCATCTCTATTACAGTGAAGAAGCAGTCTGTCAAACGTTTAATGCATTTCACTCAAATCACACAATGTGGTGTAAAGTCGGAATTAAATATTTACTTTCCAGCTCAAAACCTGTTTTACTGGCAGCTTGCACTTAAAGTAGCACAAATAGGCTACTTTGGATCAAGGGGGCATTCCTTAGGCTGTACATGGGTGGTTAGATGGTAGCACTGGAACAAGCAAGTACCACCCATAGAATTTGACACAATGCCAGATCTACAAAGCTTGTCACACCTGACTTTGTGTAAAAAACATGACACCGCCTTGAGAAAGATATTAAGTAGGGGAAATATATTCACTTCTCATAATATGCAGTTTAGTGTAAAGTGTGTGTGTGTATGTAATGCTAGACAGGGTGTGTATTTGTAATGCTAGGCAGCCTCTTTGTGTGTCAGCACAGTGGAAAGGAGCAGTAAAAGGCCAAGTTTAATGCATTTGGCCGTGTGCTTCTCTCTCCTCTTAGAGCAACACAGTGCAGCAACCTAGGGTTCTTCGCTGTCCTGTTTTTTCAATAAATGTACCCCTATATATCAGAGTCCCTACTTAAAATGAAGAGCTGAGCGCAGTCAAGGCGATCTAAACTGCAGAATGAAGAACTAAGGTTTGACCATATCCAACTGTTGAATCTCAAGTAATGGTACAGTAGATCTGTGGGTTAATGCACAAGCTGAGCAGACCTCATACTTTCTTGAAAAGGGGGAACAATGAATACCACATTGTGACCTTAAAGAACGAGTGGGTCTATGTAAGTGAAGTATATATTGTTTCATTGAACATAAGCTCTACAGACACAAAACATTACACACAAAAAAGCAAAGCGAAAATGATAATTTAGTCAGTTAAAGAAGGTGAGTCTTCTCAGACCCATTTTTTAGACAGTATCTGGATTCAATTGCTTAGTGGACTTGGTATATTCATTCCCCCACATGATAGAAGGAAGAGCTAATAATCAGCTCTATAAAAGGGTTGCAGCTGAAAGAAATGGCTTCACATCCATTCTTGCGGTCAATGGCAGTAGTGAGATGTTAGGTTCACCACAGCATAAGGGCAATGGTTTATTACAATTAACAATGGATTTTGTTTCATTTGAATGTTTTGGTGTGTCATCCAAAAGTGAACCCACTTCCATTGTGCCACCGTTTTCTTCCCAAAATCCCTTCAGTGTTTTGAATTCTTATACTGCCATGAGGTCACTGGCCGTCCTTGGCGTCGTGACAAAGAGGGACTCAGTGCCTGTCTCTGTTGGATCTCTGTGGCTTTGGGCAGAATATCCCTCTCCACTTCAAGGGTGTTCTAGTTAGATCTCATGTTTCTGCACCACCTTGTCGCATGTCTCCCTTTGCTGTCCTACTTATTCTGTGGTTGACAGAGCTTGCACCTAAATTTGTAGACCCCTATTTTTACAGGGAGAACTGTGCTTCAGCTGTAACTGCCTCCCTAATCTAGGGTTCTACCAATTGTCAAGGGGCAAACCACTACTACAGGTCTGGTCGAACTTCCTCGGGTTGCATTGTTGCAGGATCATCCCAAATTTGAGATTAGGATTACTTTGAATTTTTGTTTCAGAAAAATGGAAAATGCAGTATCTTATTTTGTGGATCAGGTATGATGTTTATGAAAGGGTTTGTGACCTGACCAGTAGCTATTGGTAATTTGAGCAGGGAGGGAGTGGTCAGGCCACACGTGCTTGCTCAAGCCTGTGCATACACAAGCATGCATACTTACACCCACCAATATAGGCACATAAACACACACACACACACCCATTCACAGCATGCACCCATAAATACACATAGTCACACATACACCGATGCAGGCATGCCACAAATGATAAAAAAACAACTTACCCAGCTGTTGCTGGTGACATCATGTGGAGGTAGGGAAGCCTTGTGGTTTCTGGACATTTGGGTCTGCTGCTTCCTCTCATTGACTTAATTGTTTTGGGTCAGCCAATGTGAAGAAGCAGCAGTCCCTTACTCGTCGCAGAGTGGGATAGGGTCAGTGAGAGTTGCTGACCCCATCCTAATCTGTAAGAAGTTTCACTGATGGACAGTCAACCCTGGTCACTTCTGTGCCTAAACCTGAAGCACCCAAGTCTGAGTGTATCAGTGATGTGTCTTCTCATCATGAGGGAAAGGACATTCAAGCCCTTAGCTGTGCTGAAGATGTTACATTAACAGGGCTGTGTAATCTTCAGCCCGGCAATGGTTAGCTCATCCTGTCACACACCAGTGAATTTACTGCATGTACAGAACCTGGATACCTGACCTGAACGCACAGACTGTTTGTCAGGTTAACCTCTGCAAAGCCTGACAGACACTCATGTTTGCAAAAACGTGGGATGAAGGGTCACTCTGCCCTTAAGGAATGGCCACTACTGCACCTGGTCTCTTTTATTATTCATCCCACCTTCTTATATCTTTTTTTGCTTGCCACTCTATAAAGCTCTGCCGAAGAAAGTAGAAGAACATGTTAAAGAGGGATACCTTCAGGATACCAGAGGTTGAAAAACAGAACAATCACAGACATCATCTGCATCAGGACAGGCTAGGGAGAAACTAGAAAGCATTGGCATATGGATCAGTGAAGGCTATGGCACATGTGGTGGAACCATATAATGAGATGTCAGAGTTCAGTGGTTATGTGCACATCCATGCCAATATAACAAGGTTCCAGAATGCTTGCTAACATTTCCACGAAACATTAAGAAACATCAAGTTACCCTTTCTGGTGTTACTTGACTTCAGCTTGTAGAGAACTTAGCAGTCATGGAGTCCATCACTCTTCTCCATTCCTACTTTTTTGTTTTGTTATTCCTTCTTCAGTCCCCTTCTTCCCCCTCACCCACCAATTTATCTTGATGAACATTGAGCTCCATTAAACTTTGTGGTTATGTAAAGTTTTGTTGGTCATCTACTGATGATTGAATGTTTCTCCTGCCCATGTATAAGTACAGCTGGGCAGTTTTCCAAGTCCTTCCTCATCCTCCCTACACCCTTCAATGATAAAAATCTGCAAGCAGACAGTGTATCTGGGAAATCGTTTATGCTACACTATGGGGTTTTTGTGTTATGCATTTTAGCAGGAAGAGGTCCTGATTTCTATGCATTTAACTTGCTGTATCCTTCAGGGATTCAGTGGTACCAGATGACAATACCCATCAGCCATGCCAAATGCTAGGAGGCCAGATTTGTATCATCTTTCTATCCGCTTTCATTACATTTTCCCCATTTCTCCCTTGTTTAGCTTCTTTGTTGTAGGTTTGTAATGTTTAGTGCACTGCTATATTTACAAGTGTTTTTGTGGTAAAGCAACAAAGCGATAGTAGTTTCCACGTAGAAACAAATTCCTATATTAATTCCTCAATCTCTTTTTTTAGCATCACATTAAATACATCCTGGATTATGGCCTCCGCTTAAACATAAAAGTCTAGACATGGACACATCTTGTATTTCTAGCAAATAGCTCTGTGTGCGAAATATGATGAGCTCTTGGAATTTTTCATGCTTATATTGTTGTTGTTCATTTTTAGTCTGTAAGATTAAAGATTTGTAGATAAGTTAAAAATGTACATTCACAGTAACCAGTTTGTCATCTGTATGTATTGGGAAACAGCTTTACAATGCGGCAGTTACCACGCAGTGCCTTTGACTTGCAGCTTTTACGTTGCATGCATTTACAACGCATGCATTTATCCAAAATCATTTAAACCTCTAGCAAATAGAAGCGTAAAGATGATCTGTTGTGTGCTAGATAGAAAACATGTCTAAAAAATGGAACCACATTAAAACAATCATTGGCAAAGGTAATAGGTGCAGGGTTGACTGCTACCCTTTTGGATTTGTCAGTGATTGCATTTTTTTGTCATGATTTTTGCAGGACGTTATTGTTGGGGAAGTTGACAGGTCCTTGTGAATCTAAACAAAAAACACTGATTGAAAGCAAAAATATTCTTTGGTGCCAAAAAGCTTTCATTGCCATGGCAGTGCTGCCACAAAAGGGAACCACTTTGTAGGCGGGTGTGCTCCTTGTAAAAAGGCTGAATGCCATCACTCACGATGAATTTATCCAATGGGTGAAGTGGGCTCACTCTTTGCCCCATGCGGTAACCTGTAGTGGGTGGTAGAGAAATGTGAATGATACAATTCTAAGCCATTGGGTGAAGATGGCTTTCTGAAAGCCCCTAAAAGGAAGTATAGTAGCATATTATGGTACATATATAGTGTAAATAAATTATGAGGATATTATATATGATTTTATGAAAATCAATATGTTGTGGTTAACTCCAGACCTTGTTATAGAGAGTTAATCAAGCATTAGATTACTTTCTAAAAATTCTTCTTAACATTATTTTCAATCAAATTCAGTTTTTTTATTGCATTGGATTGGGAATTCGTATTGAGGAACTAACTAGATGAACCCTTCTCACCTTGAGCAAAGCTTTTCTTACAACATGAAAGATGCACTGCTTCCGGAATACAAATTAAAGATTTAAACAAAAATTAACGTTTGCTGGCCTTTAATACACATTACAGCAGGCCCACAGACTTCAACTTCAAAACAGTCACCTCTATTTTATTTCTCAACCTAACAAAACTACAAGACTTTTGGCTGTCTCCAAGACTGCAAGTCTATTACAATGAAAATATTTCAGGAACACTTACCTGAATTTTCTTAATTTTGGACTTAGAACTGGAAGTAAATTTGTTAGCAGTGCCTTAATGACCTGCTAAATTTTTCCAATATACTTCTTGCAGATTCATTTTGTATTTAAGCCCTTTTTAAGTGGCTCACTATAGTGACCGCTTGTGAACAGAAATTCGAAGACCCATTATTTAGGGTCTAGGAAACTGACCCTGTTTTTGAACAGTAGGTGTTGTCATGTACAAATCAAGCTTAGTTTGGCAAGGCTGATGGTAACAATAGTCTTATTGCAGACCTATTCTGTGGAAATCTTAGTTTGTGGGCCATGGTAATAAACCTAATTTTTAAAGAGCTAACTGAAGTTTAAAGTTTTCTTTCATTCTGATTTACAAGAAACCTATTTCTAATTTTCATGAAATAAAATAAAATGTTTTCATGATGTTATGACACGTTTTTAGAAATAATGCAATTTTTTATGCTAAAAGGATTCTTCTCAAGTTCATGTCTGGATGGCAAGGAAGAATGTTAATCAGTGGGCACTGGAATCTTTTTGAAAAACCATTGTTTTGTGAACTCTGTGTCTACTGAATATGCTTGGGCAGAAAACAGTTGGGATGAAGGGAGGTCACATGCGTGGACTTCCCTTGCCTAGTCCGAACCTTAGAGTCAGTGGACACGGCAGTGCTCTTGCTGACCCTACAGAATTTGGCATCTGGCATTGATTTATCTGCCCACAGCAGTCTACTCCAGTACAGTTGCTCCTAGATGGTGTGATGTGGAGACCACCTCAACTAAATGTGCATCTAATAGAGGGTTAAGCAAAGATGCCCAAAAGCCCCACAAACAGCTGTAAAACTGGAAATAGCATTCTAGACAAGACCTCAAAATGTGCACACATTAATTTCTTAACTGGGAGCAATGTAGACATTTCCTAAAAAACTGAACACGTTTGGTACTTTACCAGTTCCTGTACACAGTGTGAGTGGTAGCAAATCTTACTTCTTTCTGGTAATGCACCATTCACATCACTCTGTCATTAATTATGGGCTCCTTCTAGCATTGTCATTTTATTCACCCATTTTGAAGGCATGCACAATGAACCTTAAAACATACTTTAGGTTAGGTATCGTGCACTGCAATCGTCTGTGCTATAACAAGAGTGGGCTTAGTTTAGCTGTCAGCAAGCAACTGGTATCAGAAACGGATGCATTATGTTAACCATACAATTGATGTACTGGTGCATTCTCTCACATCAGCACTTTTCTAAATTATTTCAACACATATCTGGAAAACAATGTGAGCACCTATGCATGAACTGAAGCACACAATTATAATTCAAACCCTTCATCACTCTGGTACTTTAAATACCTTGCAGAAAACACATTCTCCAACGAGAGAAAGGAAAGAAAGTGGAAGAAAAGAAGAACCTTTGATGACCTCATGCTACTGAAGTTCCTCTCAGTAATACACAGAAAACTCATATCAGCCAAAATCAAGTAGTATACCACCCCTAAACGAAAGCTGCCAACAAAAGACAAACACTGCATCAACATCGTGCCTACGCTGCATATTCCACTCTTGTCTCAAAAGTGCAATGCCATCAACCTTTTTCAGTGAAAAATGAGAATCCACAATACCAAGTCTGCTACTCTCCATACACGCACCATACTACATAGCATCTTACAATTTTCATTCTTTGAGCCCACCTCTGGCACTTCACACTGACATGCTCAAATCCCTCAAGGACAACCACTTCAGAAGGTGTTTCTTTACCCTTGTCTTTTTCAGAACCCTTTAGAAGGAAAGGGCTCTGAAACAAATCCTTCTCACCATCACCAACACCTGCCTCACAATAGGTACCTTCCCAGAATTTCTCAAGACAGACCTCCAACTTCTAATCACAGTGCAACATGGAGACTGCTATCCTTTAGACTGTAGATGCCATCCTGCCCACAGGTAAACCTGACCATTGCCCCTTGATATTGCTTTACCCATCAGCTGATATTGACACCGTTGATCAGCCCACCCTCATCCACACCCTGAAGTTTCAACTGGGAGTCACTGGCACGGACCTTCATTGGTTCTCCTTTTACTCATCCACACAACACCACTTCATTCACATGGAGACCTGTGGATCAGGGAAGCTCCCTATCACCTGAAGAGTTCCCCAGGGTTCCTCTTGTGTTTTATAATCACCAGCCTTTAAATGTATCCTGTAAAAGCTCAACCTCAAGGGACAGATCGAGTATCAAAGCAGGACTGTGTGGCTGCCGCTTCCTCTACTAGAGACAGTGAAATAGTTCCTCTATGAAAGTGACTTCAGAACTGCCATTTAAGCATTCCTTCCTTTGCATCTGTCAGGAGTGTCAAGTACTGGACAGCTGGATTCCTTAGGAGCAGAAGCTAGATCCAACGCCCCTCAACTAATATCCACACTGACCTTCTGACTACTACCTGTGTGAAATATCAACAGGGGGAGAGAGGAAGTGGATAGAGAAATAAGAAAGACTGCCTTGCTGGAGAATGTTCGCTGCTATACCTCGTTTTTGCCTGATGTTATAAATGACAGCTACATGTAAGGGAAGACAAACACAAAGATGCAATTTGCATTTCAATTCATATTCTAATGTTACTAAACTCTATTTCTATTACATGTACATCAATGTTCCATACCCTTACAGAACAAGACTTGTGCTCCTTTCTTTTCAATAAACTTTGTCACAAATAGAATACGATCTTGAATTTTCCTAAATTAGTATAGGATTTTAACACTGCAACAGTATTCCAGTATAGCGGATGTAATATTTGATTGAGTGAGTGGATACAGTTTGATAGTGAAGAAATCTATTGTTTTTCATAGTTGTGCTCCAAATGACGTGTGAATATATGTTTGTATTGGAGAATGAGCAAGTTCATGTATTTTTTATAATTCACACTATATTAATTGAGTCTTGAGAATTCTCTGAGAAAAGTTTCTTGTAATGTAGAAAGTTTTGAATTTTCCTAAAACATTATGCCACTTGAAAAAGATATCTCTTATCTGATCTCTGCAAAGAAATTAAATGCGTAGCTAGCACTCAAACACCCTTTGATCTATGAGTGCTGCAGAGAACTGAAATGCTTTCTGTACGACAAAGAAGAGACACTACTTCAAAATGTGTGAGCTGCATTCCATGTCCAGGCCGAGTAGTGTCCTTTCTGGTGAGGAATCTTCTGTGAGGTAAATATGCACGCTGAAGAGACACTACCAGTGCCTCAGGGGTACAGTTGAAGTGCGCCTTCTTCCTTGACAAGCGCTTGCATGTCAAGCTGAGATTTCAGCTCATGTGCGAACACTAGTCAGCTAACCTTCCAGGAGCATCCACCATTTTGGAGATCTCGAAGCCGGAGCGAGTAGCAAACATGCAGAGGATGGCTTACCATGCTGCCAATGTGGCTACTGCTGGGCTCTTGTCTATCTCTGGCATTTTGGTCTTTTGCACAAGTAAGTCTTTGTTGCTGCTACAGAATTCCTGACAGCATCTGAAGGGGGAAAACATCTTGCTCTACTGGCTCCCACACCCATAATGGCCTGCCTCTAAGGACATCATGCACGTTGCTGCACGCACTTCCAAGGGGCTTGAAAAACATGACCACATGGTTGTCACCCTGATAAAACTCCACTTACTTCCCTTGCCAGAATGCAGTCTTCAAAAAAAGTTGCATCCTCTACAAAGCCATCATGATTAGAACCCTGCCTATTTGGCTGCAAAGGTCACAATTTTTCATGGACCTCAGCACATGCCCATCCATGACAGTACCATACTGGGTTGGAAGAAATGCAAAAAATGAAACAAAAAACAAAACAACAGGTCTTCTCCATCTAAGCACCCAGGATTCAGAAAAGCATTCCCATGTCAATCAGGACCACCAAACCATACTCCAATTTTGGGAACACCTGACTATACTACATTATGAAGCAGAAAAAAGTCCACTTCAACTCTCAAACTCCAGTTGTCTTTGACACTGCACACATGCCACACACATACAGCTAGATTTAATAAACAAAATCTATATATATATCTATACATCTATATATTCCCCAGAAAAAAACAAAGGTTACAGGGATGTTATAGTTAGGCTCACATTGCACATGTGCAAAACCAGTGAAATTTAGCAGTTATAGTTACCTCAGCTAACTATAACTTGAACTCCTGTAATGGACCGCTTACGACCTCACATATTACATCACTGATAACATGGTCAGTGACATCACTGATGACATCTCGAATGCCATCACTGATGTCATCACTTTTGACATTATCCGTAATCCCCATCCCCCGGCATAACTATTACATTTTTTGGGGGGAGGGGTGCCACCCCCCCTCCATAGTGCCGATATTGGCCCCAGGGACTCCATCCCCGTGGCCCCGGCCATGTGACCTGGGTGCCTCCCAGAGCACCCATTCACAATTTTGGGGACCTCAGAGGGAGCCTGAAGGCCGCGTGGTCCCAGCCCGCTCCCCACCTCCTGTGGGAGCCAGCATTGGTGTCACAGAGAGTGCTCCCCCTGAGCAATGTATCCTCTGTTTCTCTGCCTGCCTCTCTGTGGGCAGGGAAACAGTGGGAACCTCTGCTCATAGTGAGAGGGAGCTGTGTGTTTGCTGTGACTTGGTGGGAGCTGTCAATGCTCCCGCCAAGTCTCAGCAAACAACTATGAACTGGGGGTGGGCACCGCTGGACATAGCAGGAGCTGGTCCCAGGGGGTGGCGGTCCTCAGGGCCAGCAGTCGCTCCCCAACATTAGTAGGGGGAGGTGGTGATCCCCGGGATTCTGCAATAGACCCCCTATGTCTTTTTAAATTAGCCCTGGAAAGGTGGCGGTCCCAGGGCTGTGGGAGGCCGGGTGCCTCCCCTGCATTTGACTTATTTAGAGCTCCGGGGTGGTGGCAGTCCCCGGACCGTGGGGGGCAGGTGCCCCCGCATTTGATTCATTTAAAGCTCCGGGGAGGTGGCGGACCGTGTGTCTGAAGGGGCGTGGCACAGCCTCCTGCATACTATATTACATCTGCCCTGGGGAGGTGGCAGTCCCCGGGGCTGCGTGGGGGCCGCTTTTCCCCCTCACATACCATATTACATCTGCCCGGGGAGGTGGCAGTCCTCGGGCTGTGGGGCAGACTCCTCACATACATCTAGATCTTCACCCGAGGAAGGTGGCTGTCCTCGGGCTTTGAGAAGCCCAGGAGGGAGGCCCGAGCGCCCCCCTCCTTATTACTGGCATGCCCCCAGCACCTGGCCCATCCTGCGGCTCAATGAAAAGGGGGGAACCACCCTTTTTTTTTAAACATTAGAAAAATCTGCAGATCCGGATCCGCTGATTTTTACAATGTTTTAATTAAAAATGCTTTTCTTTTAAGCCCTGGTGGGGTCCCTCTGGGACCCCAGCACCAGACCTAAGGGGTGAGGGTGTTCCTACTCTTCCCTTTTTCTTCTGGTACTAACTGAAGCCAAGTCCCAAGATGGCTGCCAACACTTTCTGGTTGAAGTTTAGGCAACCTATCAGATATCTGCACGAGGACAGTCAGATGTGCGGAGGATCCAGGTCCCTATACATCTATGTTTTTTAAACTCTAATTTCTTCAAAATTACTGAACAGATTTACACCAAATCACAAAAAACATGCTTTTGGGACCAAGATCTAGCTTTCGGTCAGATTTCGTGTAATTCTGTTCAGCGGTTCAGTCTGTAGTTGTGTTCAAAACTTTGAAAAATCCCACTGACATAGAATGGGACAGAAGTGTTTTGGGACCCCGTTTTTTTAGCCCACACTTGACAGATCATCCCAAAACGTCTACAAAGCAGCTGAACGGACCAAAGTGCAAGTTTAAAAAATTCTGAGAAGATTCGTCAAGCGGCGTCAAAGTTTTCAGCAAAACAAACAATGCTCCGTCTATGGTAAAGAAAGTCCTAGCTATAACTACCTAGTGCTGACTGCCACTGGGTTTTATATATATATATATATATATAATAATGTACATACATGTTAGAAATGGTTGGCAGTCAGGTTACCCCCTGTCCAAGCAAGGACCCTCACTCTAGTCAGGGTAAGTAACACACAACCCAAATTATCCTGGGTCCACCCTCTATGTAGCTTGGCACTGAGCAGCCAGGCTTAACTTAGAAGCCAATGTGTAAAGTATTTGTGCAATGAATCATGCAATAACACAGTATAACACCACAAAAATACACCACACAGTTTTTAGAAAAATATATAATATTTATCTGGTTAAAGGCAGGTCAAAACAATCACGATTTGATAAGTACACGTTGAAATATCACTTTAGAGAATGATAAAAAAAGTTTTTAGTCTTTAAAAAGCAACAAGCGTCTCTTACAAGCTCAAAGCATCCGCAAGGGATACTAAATTATCAGCAAGGGGCCACAGAGGAGGAGATGCATGGAAAACGTGGAGGTGTGCATCGGTATCTCCAGGTGCACACAGACAATGCTTCAATATTTTTACACGCAGTCAGGGCTCTGCGTAGATTTCCGGTGCAAAGACTTGGATCCTCCTCGGGTTGCGGGGTATTTGGGAGCCCTGGGGAAGATGCAGAGAAATCCTGGGCATGCAGGACGAAGTCACAGGAGCTGCGTCAATCCGGTGGGCGATGCGGGGAGATTTCTGTCGCATAGCAGGCGCTGCATTGATTCTTCTCGCAGGAAGTCAGGCTGCGTCATTTTTGCTCTGCTATGTGTCGATCCAGTGGGCCGTGCATCAAAGTTCTGGTCGCAATGCTGGCGCTGAGTTGATCTCCTCTCAGGGAGCCAGGTTGTGTCATTCTGGTTCAGCGTGCAGTGATTTTCTCACCGCGATGCAGGCTGTGCATTGAATTTTCACCTCACAAGGAGTTCTTTGCAGGATGAAGTCTTTTTGGCTCTGAGACTTCATGGAACAGGAGGCAAGCTCTATCCAAGCCCTTGGAGAGCATTTCTCAGCAGGGCCAGAGGGCAGCAAGGCAGAGGGGCAACAGTCCTTTGTGGAATAACAGTCAGGTGAGTCCTTTGGGCAGCCAGACACTTCCTCTTGGCAGGTTGCATGGTCTGGTTCAGAGTTTCTTCACCAGTGGTATCTTTTCCAGAAGTGTCTGAGTTGGTAGGGTCAGGGGCCCTGTTTAAATACCCAAATGTGCCTTTGAAGTGGGGGGGCATCAAAGAGTGGCTTAGAAGTGCACCAGGCCCCTTACAGTTCTATCCTGTCTGCCAGGGTCCCATTAGGGGGTTTGGCAGACCATTGTGTGAGGGCAGGCCACTGTCCTTTCACGTGTGTCAGTCCCTCCACCCTCCCAGCCCAGGAAGACCCATTCAATATGCAGATGTGTGCAGGTGTGACTAAGCATCCTGTTTTTGGGATTGTCTGAGTGAAATGCACAAGGGTGCTGTCAAGTAACCTAGCCAGACGTGGATTGTAAGGCACAGAAGGATATAAGTGCAGAGAAATGCTCACTTACTAAAAGTGGCATTTCTAAAATATTAATATTAAATCCAACTTCACCAGTCAGCAGGATGTTGTATTACCATTCTGGCCATACTACATATGACCTTGTTACTCCTTTCAGATCAGAATCTACCACTCAAACAGTATATGAGGGTAGCCCTAACGTTAGCCAATGAAGGAGCGGGCCTCAGAGCAGTGTAAAACGAATTTAGGAGTTCTACACTACCAGGACATATAAACTAAACAGGTAAATGTCCTGCCTATTATCTACATAGCACCCTGCCCTAAGGGTTACCTAGGGCCCAGTTTAGGGGTGACGTATATGTAGAAAAAGTGGAGTTTAAGGCTTGGCAATTACTTTTAAATGCAAAGTCGAATTGGCAATGAAACTGCACACACAGGCCTTGCAATGGCAGGCATGAGGCATAGTTAAGGGGCTATGTACGTGGGTGGCACAATCAGTGCTGCAGGCCCACTAGTCTTGTTTAATAAACAGGCCCTAGGCACATGAAGTGCATTTTACTGGGGACTTACAAATAGAATAAATATCCCAATTGGGTAGGAACCAAAGTCACCATGTTTTAAGGGAGAGAGCATATGCACTTTACCACTGGTTAGCGGTGGTAAAGTGCACAGAGTCCTACAATCAGCAAAAACTTTATCCAAAAAGTGGAGAGAGGCAGGCAAAATGTTAGGGGTGATAATCCTAAGGCTGTCAGGTATAACATGTGTCCCCCCAGCTGAAAATGAGGAGAGCTACCCAACCTCCTAGGAGCTCTCATCGCTAAGGCGGAAGTATCTGGAGAGACCATCAGCGTTGGCGAGGTCAATCTCCGGGCGATGCTCCACCGTAAAGTCCAACCCCTGTAGGGAAATGGACCACCTCAAGAGTTTAGGATTCTCGCCCTTCATCTGCATGAGCCATCTGAGGGGCCTGTGGTCTGTCTGAACCTGAAAGTGAGTCCCAAACAGGTATGGTCTCAGCTTATTGAGTGCCCAAACCACAGCAAATGCTTCTCTCTCAATAGCACTCCACCTCTGTTCCCGTGGTAATAGCCTTCCGCCAATAAAAACTATTGGTTGGTCTAGGCCCTCCTCATTTAGCTGTGCTAGAACTGCCCCTGTGCCATGCTCCAAAGTGTCCATCTGCACAATAAATTCCTGGGAGTAGTCAGGTGCATTGAGCACGGGGGCCGTGCACATGGCTTCCTTTAGGGAGTCAAAACCTTTCTGACAGGCCTCTGTCCAATTCACCAACCTAGGTTGTTTCTTGGATGTCAGTTCTGTTGAGAGGGCTACTATTGTGCCATATCCCTTAACGACTCTGCGGTAGTATCCGGTGAGGCCTAAGAAGGCTCTCACCTCTGTTTGGGGTCTAGGTGGTTGCTAGTCGATAGTTTCAACCTTGGCCTGTAGGGGCTGCACCTTGCCACCACCTACTAGGTGTCCCAAGTACACCACAGAACCCTGCCCAATCTGGCACTTATTGGCCTTGGTGGTCAGACCTGCCTGTTGCAGGGCCTGAAGCACTACCTTGAGGTGGAGCAGGTGGTCCTCCCAGCTGGAACTGTAGACGGAAATGTCGTCTAGGTAGGCTGCACAAAAGGCATCCTTGCCAGCCAGGACCCCGCTAACCAACCGTGGAAGGTAGTGGGGGCATTTTTCAATCCAGAGTGCATTACTCTGAACTGGTAATGGCCCTCAGGAGCAGAGAAAGCAGCTCTCTCTTGATCCCCTTTAGTCAAGGCGATCTGCCTGTACCCTGATGTGAGGTCAAAGGTACTAAGGAACTTGGCAGTGCTGAGCCTGTCTATGAGCTCATCAGCTCGGGGGATGGGGTGAGCATCTGTCTTTGTGACAGAATTGAGACCCAGGTAGTCCACGCCGAACCTAAGTTCTGGCTTGGCACCAGGAGCAACAGCCTTGGAAACCAACACCACTGGGCTGGACCAGGGACTACTGGACTTCTTTACCACCCCAAGAGCCAGCATCTTGGCAACTTCCTCCTTGATGCTGGACCTCACTTTGTCTGACACCCTGTAAATTTTGTTCTTCACAGGTGGACTGTCTCCTATGTCAATCTCATGGACACACAAGTGTGTGAGCCCAGGACTGTGGGAGAACAGGGAAGAGAACTGCTCAAACAACTCATAGCAGTCTCCCTTCTGATCTAGAGTCAGGAAGTCAGAGAGATTAATACCCTCCACTGACCCATCACCTTCCTTGGCAGAGAGGAGGTCGGGCAGAGGTTCATTCTCCTCTTCCATGCCCTCATCTCTCACAAGAAGCATACTGACGTCAAACCTCTCAAAATTAGGTTTCAGTCTGTTGTGGTGGAGAACCCTTAGGGGGTTTCTAGGGGTCTTGAGGTCCACTGGGTAAGTGGCCTCCCGCTTTCGCTACTTGACTTCGAATGGGCTAGTCCAGTGGTCCTGGAGAGCTCTAGGCTCTACTGGCTCCATTACCCATACCTTGTGTCAAGGTGAGAATTCCACCAGAGTGGCCTTCTGGTCATACCACTCCTTCATCACCTCTTGACTCGCCTTGAGGTTGCCCTTGGCTTGTTTCCAGAAATGCTGTGTCTGGTTGCAGAGGGCCAGCATGTAACTGACCACCTCCTGAGGAGGTTTCTTGGGAGCTTTCTCGCATCCCTCCTTTAATATGCTTAGGGGTCCCCTAACAGGGTAATCATAGAGAAGCTCAAAGGGGCTGAACCCCACCCCTTTCTGGTGCACTTCCCTATAAGCAAAGAGAAGGCATAACAGGAGGACCTCCCACTTACACGTCATAGCCTCAGGCAGGCCAGTGATCATGCCTTTCAGGGTCATGTTGAATCTCTCAACAAGCCCATTGGTTTGAGGATGGTAAGGGGTGGTAAACCATTCGGTTATCCCACACTCATCTCACATGAACTTCATATATTCTGACATTAAGTTTGTGCCTCTGTCAGATACAACCTCCTTCAGGAACCCCACATGGCTAAATATCCCCATTAGAGCTCTGGTCACCACCGGTGCAGTCACTGTCCCTAGGGGGATTGTGTCTGGATAACGGGTGGCATGGTCCACCAAAACCAGGATAAATCTGTTGCCTAGGTCTTGGAAATCTGTTCTGGGTTCCAAGGGACCAATGACGTTGATGCCCACCCTTTCAAAGGTAGTGCCAACGATGGGGGGTGGGATCAGGGGGTGCCTTAAGCCTTTTCCCCATACTCCCACTAGCATGGAGGGTTGGGCAGGACCTACAGAACGCATCTGAGGTTACCCCCATTTGAGGCCAATAAAAGTGTGTGACAAGCTAGGCAAAGGTCTTGTCTTGCCCCAAATGTCCTGCCAGGGGGATGTCGTGTGCAAGGCCCAGTAGGAAGGCCTGGTAACACTGGGGGACCACCAGCACACGTGCTGCCCCAGCGGCCGTTACCTTAGGCTCACAGTAGAGATCATTCTCCCAATATATTGGTGATCGCCAGAGGCTTCACCTGCTGCTTGGGCTAAGGCCTGTTGCCTCAGACCCTCAAGAGTGGGGCACTCCTTCTGTGCTTTGCAGGATTCCTCCCTGGGTGGTCCACCCTCCACTTGCCAGGCAGGAAGCTCAGGCAGGTTACTGAGGGCAGCAATATCTTCCCTAGTTGGCTCAGGGGCCTCCTCTTCTAGGACCCTGTCAACCACCGCAGGAATATCTGGGGCCGGTTTCCCGCGTCCCTTGCCCTTCCTCGGTGCAGCTGTCTGGGCCATTGTTCCAGGCTCCAGATGCCCTTGACTCACTTCCCGGGCAGCCATGGACTGTGTGGTCATGCAGACCTGCTCAGGCAAACCTAACATCTCCAGATGGGATCTGAGCTCTACCTCTTTCCAGGCAGTGTGCTCAAGATCATTGCATAACAGACAATTTACAGGCATAGCAAGACTCACAGCTACCTTTAGAGTACCAGAGACCCCCCCCCATTCAAAGGGAACCAGAGCTACCAGTAGGTGGCTCTTGCGATTGGCAGCGACTATGACCTGGTGGAATGTATTAGAGATGACTTGCTCTGCTGAAATCAGCTGACCCCTGACAGTAGTCATGCTGGCTCCTGTGTTACGCAGTGCCTCCACCCTTTGCCCATCAATGGTGACCCACTGCCTATACTTGGAAGTGTTGGCAGGCATGTGGGTTTTTGGCACCATTTCCTTATCTCCCAGGGACACTAGAGATACCTCTATCTGTTCCCCCAGGCTAACTGGGACCATCTCCCCCCCGAGCGCTACACTAGCCAACCCTGGTGTCTGCCCTCCAGTGGTGGGCTGTGCCCTCTTGGGACGCTGGGAGTCGACCTTAGAGTTTCCAAACTTGAAGCACTCTAAGCATTTGGGGAAAATCTTCTCTGTCTTCTTGTCAAAGAATCCTGACCTCTTCTAAGACTCAGGCTGGGACTGGGTACCACCACCCCTTGGGAATTGTTTTGGGGGCCTTTTGTGAACTCCTAATTTTGGGGGTTTTCTCCCCCCTCTTTCTTCTGGTGGGAACCCTGACTACCTCTGTGGGTGTCCCCCTCAGATACCTTCTTGAACACTCTAGTGCTAATCCAGAGGTCTGCTTCATCAGCAAGCTTCCTAGGGTCAGTCAGCTTACTGTCAACTAGGTGCTGGCGCAACTCTGTAAAGCAAACACTGGACATATGCTCTTAAAAGGATCAAATTATATAACCCCAAAAAGTAATCTACTTTACTGCCACACACACATCCATTTAGTGCCTTACTGGAGAAATCAAAAAAGTCTATCCAGATTTGTGTGGAAAGTTTGGTGCTGTCCCTGAACCTCTAACAGTACTTCTCAGGGGTCAGTCCAAACTTGGCAAGCAAAGCAGTTTTCATGGGTGCGTACCTGTTTTGATCCCTAGGATCCTATGCAAGGAGTGTGTCCTTCCCCACTACTGGTACATACCACCACAAGGCCGCCTCCCCATTGCTCTTCAGAGGCCCCATGAGCCCTTGAGTGCAAATTCATAAGCAGCCAAACACTTATCAATGTCATCTCCCACCACATAACTTGGCACTAAATGTTTGGGTATACAAACCTTCCTTACCCCGCAGGTCCTGCATGCATGCTGCCACCATCACTGCTGGACTCAGATTGCCTCACCCTGATATCCAGCTCTTTGAGACTCAGTTCATAAGCCAGAAGAATTTTCTTTTCAGCCAAAGCCCTTTCAGCCTCAGCTTGTTTGGCTTCTCTCTCTGCTTTCTTTTCCTCTGTCTCCATGTTTACCTTTGCCATTTCCAGTTGAAATTCTCTCTCCTCCCTCCTTTCCTCTGTGGTCAGGCCATGGCTAGAGACACTGGGGGTCATTCAGACCTCGGCGGGCGGCGGGAGCCGCCCGCCTGGCGGGAACCGCCGAATGACCGCACCGCGGTCAAAAGACTGCGGCGGCCATTCTGTGTTTCCCGCTGGGCTGGTGGGCGACCGCCAGAAGGCCGCCGCCAGCCCAGCGGGAATCCCCTTCCCACGAGGACGCCGGCTCCGAATGGAGCCGGCGTAGTGGGAAGGGTGCGACGGGTGCAGTTGCACCCGTCGCGAATTTCAGTGTCTGCCATGCAGACACTGAAATTCTATGTGGGGCCCGCTTACGGGGGCCCCTGCAGTGCCCATGCCATTGGCATGGGCACTGCAGGGGCCCCCAGGGGCCCCACGACACCCCTCACCGCCATCCTGTTCCTGGCGGTTGGATGGCGGTGAGGGGGTCGGAATCCCCCATGGCGGCGCAGCAAGCTGCGCCGCCATAGGGGAATCCTCAGGGCATCGGAAAACCGGCGGGACACCGCCGGTTTTCCTGTTCTGACCGCGGCCAAACCGCCGCGGTCAGAATGCCCTGCGGGGCACCGCCAGCCTGTTGGCGGTGCTCCCGCCAACCCCGGCCCCGGCGGTCCTTGACCGCCGGGGTCGGAATGACCCCCACTGTTCCCTAGTTTAGCAGGGGGCACAATTTCAGGGGTAACATCCCACACTACTAACAAAAAATCCTCTGAGGGGCCATCCCCTGGACCATCTTCCTCAACATTCTCATCTGAATGGGCCTCTGCACAGGACCTCAGCGCCTTTTGGTATTCCTCCTTTCTGGAGGCACCCTGGGTAGGTACTCCCATCCCCTTGCAGAACCCCTTCAGCTGGTTAACAGTGTATGTCTCCAGCTTGGCTATCTCAAAATCTTCATCTCCTGCTTGAGACCCAGCCAGAGACATGTTGAATGAGGATTTAGTTAAAAATGTCAGGCAGAAAACGAAATTGCGGAAAAAGATAAAAAATCAAGTTGACCTTTAACTGTGGGTAGCTATTGTATGTCACTGCACAAATACAAGTCCTATACTCACCTCTGATCACCATTGTTAGAAATGGGGTCTTTGGTTGGCAGTCAGGTTACCCCCTGTCCAAGCAAGGACCCTCACTCTAGTCAGGGGAAGTCACACACAATACAAATGATCCTGTGCCCACACTCTGGTAGCTTGGCACTGAGCAGTCAGGCTTAATTTAGAAGCTAATGTGTGAAATATTTGTGCAATAAATCATGCAATAACACAGTATAACACCACAAAAATAAACCACAGAGGGGGTCATTACAACCCTGGCGGACGGTGTTAAAGGTGCGGTAATACTGCAAACAGGCCGGCGGACAAAAAAAGGGAATCATGACCCTGGCGGAAACCGCCAACAAAGACAGCCACTTTAACACACCGCCCGCCACAGCGGTACAGACAAGCAGCGCGGCGGTCACCGCCAACAGACAGGCGGGAGACAATGTACCGCCCACACTATTACAACCAGCCAATCCGCCACCTTTCCGGGGCGGATTCACCGTGGATAAAAACACGGTGGAAACAGCTTGTGCAATGGGAAAACGCTCACCTTAACATATCCCACGAGGAACGACGACTCCATGGACCCCGAACTCCAAATACTACCTGCCCTTGTCTATCTGCTCCTTTACGACCAACAGTGAAGTAGGCGTAGAAGATACCGGTGAGTACTGCACCTATGACACGGGGAGGCAAAAGTTAGGGGGACACCCACCAAACACCCCCACCCTCGCATATTATTACAACATACACACCAATGCAGTCAAAAATATCACATTAACAACCCACAATCCCCCCCGGGAGAATCCAAAGACAAAGCGAATTTCGGTCAAACATTGTAATGTGCCAATATACATGTCATACAAAAATATACAGATATATATGTCTAGATCACTCATAATTATATATACAATACAAGAAGTAGCGCAGATATGTACACAACAATGTCCGTGCACCAACAGTCCAAAAATGCATGGGCGAGGCCCACAATAGATACCTGACCAAAATCGGAGAGAACACTGCCGGGGCATCAGATAGAAATAAAACAGGCACCTCAGGGGGAAGGGAAGGGGGGGCACCTCAGCCAGATGAATGCGAAGCCAGATCCACGACGGGGCTCCATGCCCATTGATGTATCCTGGGGAGTGCAAAGCCACAGTCTCTCAAGTCCCTACAGTGGGTGGCTTGCCCACTGTGCCATCCTGGGGAGTGCAAAGCCACAGTCTCTCAAGTCACTACAGTGGGTGGTTTTCCCACTGTGCCATCCTGGGGAGTGCAAAGCCACAGTCTCTCAAGTCTCTACAGTGGGTGGCCTGCCCACTGTGCCATCCTGGGGAGTGCAAAGCCACAGTCTCTCAAGTCTCTATAGTGGGTGGCTTGCCCACTGTGCCATCCTGGGGAGTGCAAAGCCACAGTCTCTCAAGTCTCTACAGTGGGTGGCTTGCCCACTGTGCCATCCTGGGGAGTGCAAAGCCACAGTCTCTCAAGTAGATGCAGGTGTCCTGCCTATTGGCTTAATTTTGTTTGACCAATGACTTTGTGTTTCACCACTGCGCATATTAGTTGCTCAATGTTCACCAGTGGCACATGGTATGTTTTGTTCAGTTGAGCCGCCTATTGGCTTTGACATGGCATTAGCTATTACTTTCTGTATCCAGTTTCGCCGCCTATTGGCTTTGACATTGCATTAGCCATTACATTCTGTATTCTGCCTATTGGCTTTGACATGCTGTATCCAGTCTAGCCGCCTATTGGCTTTGACATTGCATTCCTATTGGCTTTGACATGATGTATTCAGTTTAGCTGCCTATTGGCTTTGACATGCTATTAGATATTCTGCCTATTGGCTTTGACATGATATTATATATTGCATTTTGTATTCAGCTCAGTTGCCTATTGGCTTTGACATGATATTATACATTGCATTTTGTATTCAGCTTAACTGCCTATTGGCTTTGACATGATATTATACATTGCATTTTGTATTCAGCTCAGCTGCCTATTGGCTTTGACATGACACTAGACATTGCATTTGATATTTAGGTAAGCTGCCTATTGCCTTTAACGTGGAGTTAGATCTTGCAGTTGAGAATCCAAGCTGTATTTTTCCAAGCTGTGTTTTTGCACAAGATGAACCAATATGTTTTTCTCACAGTAGACTAGACATGATAAGAGAGGGTACACTGGTTGTTTTTCTCCGCTTGAGCCTGGGAAGAGGAGAAGTCTCGGAGACCTGGCCAGTCTCCAAAGACTTGCTCAGTTTTCCCGAGTCTGAGAGGAGGGGGCACACCTTTGTAACAAATGTCACAGGATGCAGAGATTCAGATTCGGATCTGCCTGACTTCGTGCTGGAGCTTGGCGCCAGTTGCCAGCATCCCGTGTGGGTAGATGAATCTCTTTCTCGCAGCTGACAGGGAGTCATCAGCTTGCAGACCCTAGAAAGATGAAGTGTAAATATTTTCCCACACGGTGAAGTATTTGTTTTGCTTTGCATTCAATATCTTATAAATATAACCTGCTGTGTATATTGCAAACTGATATATTTTGTTTGATTAACGTGTGTTTGAAATCTAATAATTCGTCATTCATAAAAATTGCGGTTGGGGAAGAATTAACAACAATAAAAGTCTTCTTTGAACTCAGAAGTGCATTTCTGGTGTGTTATGTAAGTGCTTAGAAACTAGCTAAAAGCAGAAGCACTATAGCAGGTCTCCACTTGTTCTGGAGGGGGACTGGTGCCCAGACTGGATGCGTCTCCCCGTGAAAGTTCCTGTCCTGTCCCAGCTGCACATGGGATAAGGATGCCGGATGTGGCGGTCCATTCATTCCTACAAGGTCCATGCCCTGTTCAGCGGTCTTCACCATGGCGGTCTTTGCCCTGTTCAGCGGTGCTTTGCCATTGAGGTTCATGAGTGTTCAGCGGTGCTTTGCCATGGTGGTCTTTGCCCTGTTCAGCGGTGCTTTGCCATTGAGGTTCATGAGTGTTCAGCGGTGCTTTGCCATGGCGGTCTATGCCCTGTTCAGCGGTGCTTTGCCATTGAGGTTCATGAGTGTTCAGCGGTGCTTTGCCATGGCGGTCTTTGCCCTGTTCAGCGGTCTTCACCATGGCGGTCTTTGCCCTGTTCAGCAGTGCTTTGCCATTGAGGTTCATGAGTGTTCAGCGGTGCTTTGCCATGGCGGTCTTTGCCCTGTTCAGCGGTCTTCACTATGGCGGTCTTTGCCCTGTCCAGCGGTGCTTTGCCATTAAGGTTCATGAGTGTTCAGCGGTGCTTTGCCATGGCGGTCTTTGCCCTGTTCAGTGGTCTTCACCATGGCGGTCTTTGCCCTGTTCAGCGGTGCTTTGCCATTGAGGTTCATGACTGTTCAGGGGTCTTCACCATGGCGGTCTTTGCCCTGTTCAGTGGTGCTTTGCCATTGAGGTTCATGACTGTTCAGCGGTGCTTTACCATGGCGGTCTTTGCCCTGTTCAGCGGTGCTTTGCCATTGAGGTTCATGAGTGTTCAGCGGTGCTTTGCCATGGCGGTCTTTGCCCTGTTCAGCAGTGCTTTGCCATTGAGGTTCATGAGTGTTCAGCGGTGCTTTGCCATGGCGGTCTTTGCCCTGTTCAGCGGTCTTCACCATGGCGGTCTTTGCCCTGTTCAGCGGTGCTTTGCCATTGAGGTTCATGAGTGTTCAGCTGTGCTTTACCATGGCGGTCCTGATACTGACATTGGTGTGTGGCATGACGATCTCTACACTGGGCATTGGTGTGTGGCATGACGTTCCATCATTGGCCAGCGGGGCTTTGGCATCCTGTCCCCTCCTGGGCTGTGACTCTGGCGGTGGTCTCTGGACCAGTGACGATACTTGGGCCCTCCTGGGCTGTGACTCTGGCGGTGGTCTCTGGACCAGTGACGATACTTGGGCCCTCCTGGGCTGTGACTCTGGCGGTGGTCTCTGGACCAGTGACGATACTTGTGCCCTCCTGGGCTGTGACTCTGGCGGTGGTCTCTGGACCAGTGACGATACTTGGGCCCTCCTGGGCTGTGACTCTGGCGGTGGTCTCTGGACCAGTGACGACGGTGCTTGCGGTTGTGTCTGGACCGCCGGAAAAGATGGCGCACTTCTCCGCTGTGACACTCACAACAGGCTGGGCAGACTTCCTCTGGACCTTCCCCACCTTTTTAGGAGTTACAGCTGACTCACCAATCGCCTTCGATCCCATTTCACTTGTTGTCCCACCAGGAGTCTTGACACGGTCCCGTCGTCCACTCTCCAATTTTGGAGCCTTTACAGGGGGTGGGCTGCCAGTGCCTTGGCTCCGGGTCCTACTGCCTGCCCTGGTGGACGGTGCACTCCAAAAACCTGGAACACGCACCACTGGTACTGGAGGCTTTGTGGCTGAGGCGCTACGACGGGACTGATGAATTGGAGGGGGGGTGGGGGCAAAAAGGTCAATTTGACAGAGGGACAGTTTCTGACGGACACTGGGATGGGTAGCTGGAGGGGGTCTGCGAGTGGAGGAAGAGGAGGTGGTTGTAGGAGGTGTCACTTTAGCTGTTTTGGGTGCAGGTGCAGGTACTGGAGGCTGTCGTGAGGTGAATGGATGTTGGGTGAGTGATTGCCGGCGTTTGGGTACTTTGGGAGGGGGCGTCACAGACACACTGGGAGAGGACACAGGGGACGTGTAAATGGCAGTGGAGGTGGTGAGTGCAGGTGAGCGGCTTGTGGTGCTGGGTGTCCTGGTGCGAGTCGTAGTGCCTGTAGATGTGGTGCATGCAGGTGTGTGTGTTGACGAGACTGGGAGGGAGGAGGGAGAAGAAGAGGAGGGGGACACAGTGGAGACAGTGGATGTTGCTGTATCCGTATGTGTGTGATGCTTGTGTGAGTGCCTGTGGTGTGTGTGGTGCCTATGTTTGCTTGAGCTACTTGTGTGTGTTGACTTGTGTGCATGCTGGTCTGTAGGTGTGCTTGGGATGGGCTGGGGTACAGGGGATTGGGTCTGGGCGGAGGAAGTTGGAGGGGGGAGGCTAGACACAGGGACAATGGCTGCCATCAGTGCTGAGGCCAGAGATTGCAGGGTTCGCTGAAGGACAGCCTGACCAGAATGAATGCCCTCCAGGAATGCATTACCGTGTTGCAACTCTCGCTCTACACCCTGGATGGCATTCACAATGGTAGACTGCCCAACAGTGAGTGACCTGAGGAGGTCAATGGCCTCCTCACTGAGGGCAGCAGGGGTGACTGGGGCAGGGCCTGAGGTGCCTGTGGCGAAGGTGATGCCCACCCTCCTGGGTGAGCGGGCCCGGGGCGAATGCTGAGGGGCTGCTGTGAGGGTGGTGCTGGTAGGGGAGGTGGCGGCTGTACCTGTAGAAGTGGGGGGCACAGATGGTGCCGCCACCACAAGGGAGCTCCCATCGTCAGACGAGTCCGTGTCGCTGGTTGCTGATCCGGTGGCCGACGTGAAGCTCCCCTCGCCCTCCGTCCTACTGGTGTATTCAGAGTCTGTGGTGTGGCCCTCCATGGCCATGTGGGATGCAGCTCCCTCGTGCTCCGGTGCCACTGTACCTCCGCCTGATGATGCTGATGTACAAAAGCACAGGGAGAGCAGATAAAGGGGGGAGACAGAAGTAAGAGAGTTTTAGTGCATGGCATACCGCTACCGTTGGCGGACAAGACAGACGCAGCAGCCCCATGCATTACGCCGTGCTCCTGGCCTCTGCACATGCAATTTCTGGGATATGGCCTACATGGCAATGGTGGACATCTGCGCACATGAATGCCACAGGGGCAACTATACCTCAACTTGGCACTCTTCTGAGGTGGGGTAGAGTGCCACATGGCCTACATTACGGAGGGGCCTTGCCTACCGAATTCGCCCTGGCCTAGGGACACCCACACCCCACCTCCCCCACCCAGACCCCTCCACTGCACGCAAAGTCCGCAGAATGAGGTTGTACTCACCCCCTTGTGTCTGCTGTGATGTCCTCAAGTGCCAATCCAACTCCGGGTAGGCACTGCCAGGATCCGGAACATCAGGGGGGTCATGTTGCGACGGGCACCCCTCCCACGTTGGGAGGCCATCCCCAGCTGAGCCTCTGCCGTCTTCTTGCTGCAGCGGCGAATGTCCTCCCATCTCTTCTGGCAATGGGTGCCCCGTCTCTGGTGGGCCCCCAGGGTCCGGACCTCCTTGGCGATGGCACGCCAAATTTCCCCTCTTCTGGTGGGTGCTGACCTACATGACATGCACAAGGGAAGAGGAACAGTCATTACCAACTGCACCATCATTGTGAGTGGCCACCTCCCTACTCTGACCATGTGGCCCATTTATTCCCATTCTTTACTGTAGTATGAACTCTGCCCCCTTCACTCTTCCCCAACCCTGTCCACCCAGGCCTAGCCCATACAACGTGCTCCCTGTGTACTAACCTGTTGGTCTGGAGGACCGTAGAGTAGCATGTACTGGGGGAGGCCCCAATCCACAAGTTTCTCCAACTCCTGTGCAGTGAAGGCAGCGGCCCTTTCCCCAGACGCAGCAGCCATCGTCGCTTCCAGACCGAGGTGACAGCAGCACTAGCAGTGTAGGTCCTCTCCTGTCGAAGGTCAGGTATCTAGTGATTGAAGAGATAGAAAATGGCGGTGACGTCCGCGGCGGTGCGCATCATCACCGCCAGCGCACCTGTTCATTGGCTCCTGGGACCCATAGGGTCCAATGTTAACCAATGCAGCAGTGTGCCGCGGTCTACGACTGCCTACCGCGACGGTGTGCAACGCCAGCGCTGTTACCCCACAATCCCATTGTCCCAGTTTAGAGGTCAGGCAGCCGCCATTTCAGGGGCCCACATGGATTCTTTTTCAACTGCGTCACACATACCGAGGCCTACACTCAACACACATACAGGAAGGGTTTTGTGTTTGGTGTCGGGTTCTGTGTAACTGTAGGTACATACCTGGAAAAATGTTGACTCTGTGGTCGCTGTTGTCCTTCCTAGGCACCGTCATTTGCGACAATTGAGAAGATGGCGGAATCCTCCGGTGTACCGACCGCTGGTGGACCTGTTGACAATGGAAGAGAGACATTTAATCGTCACCTACAGGTTTGACCGTGCCACAATCCAGGAACTATGTACCCACTTGGAGCCAGACCTGATGCCACCAATCCGCCATCCGACTGGAATCCCCCCTGACGTGCAGGTGCTGTCAGTGCTCCATTTCCTTGCAAGCGGGTCTTTTCAGACAACAGTGGCCATGGCATCAGGGATGTCCCAGCCTATGTTTTCAAACGTGTTGTCCAGAGTGTTGTCTGCCCTGCTGAAACACGTAAGGAGATACATCATTTTTCCAGAGGTGGAGGATTTGCCTACAGTGAAAGGTGACTTCTATGCCCTTGGACATATCCCGAACGTCATAGGTGCCATTGATGGGACCCATGTAGCTCTGGTCCCCCCCGCAGGAGTGAACAGGTGTACAGGAACCGGAAGAGTTATCATTCGATGAATGTCCAGATGGTCTGTTTGGCAGACCAGTACATCTCGCACGTAAATGCTATGTTCACTGGCTCTGTGCATGACGCCTATATCCTGCACAATAGCAGCATCCCTGATATGATGGGTCAACTCCAGAGGCACCGTGTATGGCTATTGGGGGACTCTGGTTACCCCAACCTTTCCTGGCTATTGACCCCAGTGAGGAATCCCAGGACCAGGGCAGAGGAACGCTACAATGATGCCCATGGGCGGACTAGGAGGGTTATCGAACGCACCTTCGGCCTTCGTAAGGCCAGGTTCAGGTGCCTCCATATGACAGGTGGGTCCCTATTCTACTCACCGAAGAAGGTGTGCGACATCATCATCGCCTGCTCCATAATTTAGTATTGCGACGCCAGGTGCCTTTTCTGCAGGAGGATGATCCAGATGACGGTGTTGTTGCAGCTGTGGAGCCTGTGGAGCCTGTGGACAGTGATGAGGATGAAGCTGAGGAAGAAGAAAACGACAACAGGAAGTCAGTCATACAGCAATATTTCCAGTGACACACAGGTGAGAACATTTTCTGGTTTAACATTACATTAACTTTCACACGTCTACCTCTATCCTGTAACGACATTTCACTCACTATTTGTTAACTGAGTTGTCCCCTTCCATTTCAGTTTCACAAATGTGGTAACCTACGTGTCAACTGCTTGCATCCTTGAAGGGCTTGTGATGTGTGACATTGGTATGTTAGCCTTCCAATGGGTAACCTATTATGACACTGTCATTGAGAATAGTAAAATACAAATCATAGACTGACTCCAGTTTTTTTAGTGTTTCAAGTGTGTTTATTTAAGTGCTAAAAATGAAGGGGGGTTGTAAAATGGTGAGGGGTGATGGTGCGGGAATGTCCATGGCAGAGTCCAGTCTATTAGTCTCACAGGTACATTGCACATCTGCCCATTGGAAGTGGAGCTGGGGCAGTTCCGATTTGGACAGGGTAACAAAGTGGGACAGTGGGGGGACAATCAGGGTGGTCTTATTTCCTGGCGGGGGTCTTGCCATCTTGCTCTGTCCTGTTCCTGGATCTCAGGGCCCGCTTGCGTGGTGGTTGTCCGTCTGCAGGTATGGGGTGCTGGTGTGGTAGTCCTGTGGCAGGGCGTCCTGTCCACTAGCGCCAGCGGAGGTGGTAGGCAGTTCATCGTTGTGGCTAGTGTCAGGGGCCCCTTGGAGTGCCACAGTGTCCCTCAAGGTCTTTTGAATGTCCGTCAGCACCCCTACGATGGTGCCCAGGGCGGAGCCGATGGTCCTGAGCTCCTCCCAGAACCCCAAATACTGCTCCTCCTGCAGACGCAGGGTCTCCTGCAACTTGTCCAGGACCGTGGCCATCGTCTCCTGGGAGTGGTGGTATGCTCCGATGATGGAGGAGAGGGCCTCGTGGAGAGTTGGTTCCCATGGCCTGTCCTCCCTCTGTCGCACAGCAGCCCTGCCAGTTCCCCTGTGTTCCTGTGTCTCCGTCCCCTGGACCGGGTGCCCACTACCACTGCCCCCAGGTCCCTGTTGTTGTTGGGGTGGTGGGTTAGCCTGGGTGCCCTGTAGTGGTGGACACACCGCTGATTGACCTGTCCTGGGTATGGAGGTTTGGGCCCGCTGGGTGGGTGCTGTGCTGATGTTACCAGAGGGTGGAAGGTCAGTGTTGGGCTGTGCCTGTGCGAGGGGAACTGACTGTCCTGAGGCCCACAATGGTCCGGGCTGGACATCAAGATCCAGTAGGGCAGAGCTGCTCTCGTCACTGTGGGCCTCTTCTGGGGGTGGAGTGGTGTTGTCTGGACCCTCTGGTGTGGTGACGTTCCTTCGGGTTCCTGCGGGGGTATAAGTACATGATTATTGCATGTGTGTGTGTAATGGTGTGCAATGGTTGGGTGTGCGTGAACCCCAGTGCAGGCATTCCTGTGTGTGGGGTTGTGTGCTGATGGTTGGGGGGTGTTCTGGGTATGTGCAGTGGCCATGCTTTAGTGATGAGTGTCCATGGTTAGTTGTGTCATGCAGGTCTTGGGGTTGGGATGTGTAGTTGGTGTTCTTAGTACATTAGTGAGGAGTTTGGGTGATCGGGGAGGGTGTGAGGGTGGGGGTGTGTGATAGCATGCAGGTAGGGTGGGGGATGTGATAGTTAAGATTTGACTTACCAGTGTCCGTTCCTCCTCCGACTCCTCCGAGGCCCTCAGGATGTAAGATGGTCAAGACTTGCTCCTCCCATGTTGTTAGTTGAGGGGGAGGAGGTGGGGGTCCGCCGCCAGTCCGCTGTACCGCGATGTGGTGCCTGGATACCGTTGAACGCACCTTCCCCCGTAGGTCGTTCCACCTCTTCCTGATGTCCTCCCTATTTCTTGGGTGCTGTCCCACTGCGTTGACCCTGTCCACTATTCTTTGCCATAGCTCCATCTTCCTTGCAATTGATGTGTGCTGTACTTGTGCTCCAAATAGCTGTGGCTCTACCCGTAGGATTTCCTCCACCATGACCCTGAGCTCCTCCTCGGAGAAGCGGGGGTGTCTTTGGCGTGACATGGGGTGGTGTGTGTGATGTGTGGGGTGGTGTATGTGGTGATGAGTGTGGTGAGTGTAGTGGTATGTGGTGTTTTGTGCTTGGATGTTGTGTGGGTGATGGTGTTGTGTGTCTCTGTGTGATGGGGTTGTCTATTCTGTGCTCTCTCTCTCGCCTTCTCTCAGAATTTCTGGTTGTAGGGGCTTGTGGGTGATGTGGGTGTGTGTTTTATATTGTATATGTGTGTGTATTTTGAGCGCGGCGGTGTGTACCACCAATGGAATACCGCGGTTGAAAGACCGCTGCGTGGATTCGTGGGTCGTAATAGCATGGGCGTGTTTCTGTTGCCGTGGAGGTGGAGGATGTGTTTCCGCAAGTTTATCGCTGACCTTTGGTGTGGCGGTATTGTGTGGGTGTCTGAATTTCGGCGGATTCTGTGATGTGTGTCATAATAGCTGTGGCGGTCTACCGCCACCACGGCGGTGTATTGGCGGTCTTCTGCACGGCAGTAAGTGCCTTATACTGCCAGGGTTGTAATGACCCCCAGAGTGTTTAGAAACGTATGTAATATTTATCTGGTTAAATGCAGGTCAAAATGATCAAGGTTTGATAAGTACACTTTGAAATATCACTTTAGAGAATGATAAAAAGAGTGTTAGGGGGTCATTCTGACCCTGGCGAACCGCGGGAGCACCGCCAACAGGCTGGAGGTGCTCCCATGGGCATTCTGACCGCGGCGGTACAGCTGCGGTCAGATACGGGAAACCAGCGGTGTCCCGCCGGTTTCCCGCTGCCCAAGGAAAAGATTCCGACCCCATTACCGCCAGCCTGGTTCTGGCGGTTTTGACCGCCAGAACCTGGCTGGCGGTAACAGGTGTCGTGGGGCCCCTAGGGGCCCCTGCAGTGCCCATGCCAATGGCATGGGCACTGCAGGGGCCCCCTAACAGGGCCCCACCAAGATTTTCAGTGTCTGCCAAGCAGATACTGAAAATCGCGACGGGTGCAACTGCACCCGTCGCACCCCTTCCACTCCGCCGGCTCCATTCGGAGCCGGCATCCTCATGGAAGGGGGTTTCCCGCTGGGCTGGCAGGCGGCCTTCTGGCGGTCGCCCGCCAGCCCAGCGGGAAACTCAGAATTACCGCGGCGGTCTTTTGACCGCGCAGCGGTATTCTGCCGGCGGAACTTTGGCGGGCGGCCTCCGCTGCCCGTCAAAGTCAGAATGACCCCCTTATTCTTTAAAAAGCTACAAGTGTCTCTTGCAAGCACAAAGTACCTTGTTTGCATCTAAATTATCCACAAGGGGCCACATAGGAGATGCGTGGAAAACAGGGAGGTCTAAGTTGGTTTCTCTGGGTGCACACAGGCGATGCGTCACTATTTGTCCATGCAGTCAGGGCCTTGCATCGATTTCCGGTGCAAAGACTTGAATCCTGTTCTGGTTGTGGGGTATTTGGGCACCCCGGGGACGATGCAGAGAAATTCTGGGTGTGCAGGACAAAGTCATAGGAGCTGCGTCGATCCGGTGGGCGATGCAGGGAAATTTCTGTCGCAAGGCAGGCGCTGCATCGATTCTTCTCGCAGGAAGTTGGGCTGCGTCGTTCCATCTCGGCTATGCATTGATCCAGTGGGCCGTGCATCAAAGTTCCGGTCACAACGCTGGCGCTCAGGGAGCTAGGCTGCGTCCTTCCGGTTTGGCGTGCAGTGATTTTCTCACTGTGATTCAGGCTGTGCATCGTTTCTGGCAGGCTGTGCGTCAAATTATCGCCGCACAAGGAGTTCTTTGCAGGATGAAGTCTTTTTGGCTCTGAGACTTCAAGGAACAGGAGGTAAGCTCTATCAAAGCCCTTGGAGAGCACTTCTCAGTAGAGCCAGAGGGCAGCAAGGCAGCTGGGCAACAGCAGGGCAGCAGTCCTTTGCAGAAAATCAGGCAGATGAGTCCTTTGAGCAGCCAGGCAGTTCATCTTGGCAGGTTGCAGGGTCTGGTTCAGAGTTTCTTCACCAGTGATATCTTGTCCAGAAGTGTCTGAGTTGGTAGGGTCAGGGGCCCTGTTTAAATACCCAAATGTGCCTTTAAAGTGGGGGAAACTTAGAAGTGCACCAGGTCCCCTTTCAGTTCCATCCTGTCTGCCAGGAATCCAGTAGGGAGTTTGGCAGTCCATTGTGTGAGGGCAGGCCACTGTCCTTTCAAATGTAAGTGACAGGCCCTCCACCCTCCCACCCCAGGAAGACCCATTCAGTATGCAGACTTGTATAGGTGTGACTGAGCATCCTGTGTTTGGTGTTGTCTGAGTAAAATGCACAAGGAAACTGTCAACCAACCTAGCCAGACATGGATTGTAAGGCACGGAAGGATTTAAGTGCAGAGAAATTCTCACTTTCTAAAAGTGGCATTTCTAAAATAGTAATATTAAATCCAACTTCACCAGTCAGCAGTATTTTGTATTACCATTCTGCTCATACTAAATATGACCTTGTTACTCTTTTCAGATCCGAATCTACCACTCAAACAGTATATGGGGGTAGCCCTAATGTTAGCCTATGAAAGGAGCATGCCTCACAGCAGTGTAAAATGAATTTAGGAGTTCTACACTACCAGGACATATAAACTACACAGGTATATGTCTTGCCTTTTATCTACATAGCACCCTGCCCTATGGGTTACCAAGGGCCCACCTTAGGGGTGATTTATATGTAGAAAAGTGGGAGTTTAAGGCTTGGCAAGTAGTTTTAAATACCAAGTTGAATTGGCAGTGAAACAGCACACACAGGCCTTGGAATGGCAGGCCTGAGACATGGCTAAGGGGCTACTTATGTGGGGGGCACAATCAGTGCTGCAGGCCCACTAGTAGCATTTAATCTACGGGCCCTGGACACATGTAGTGCAGTTTACTGTGGACTTACAAGTAGATTAAATAAGCCAATTGGGTAGAAACCAATGTCACCATGTTTTCAGGAAGAGAGCATATGCACTTTAGCACTGGTTAGCAGTGGTAAAGTGCGCAGAGTCCTAAAACCAGCAGAAACAGCGTCCAAAAAGTGGAGGAGTCAGGCAAAACGTTAGCGGTGACTAACATAAGGCTGTCAGGTCTAACTATATATATATATATATATATATATATATATATATATATATACAGTATATGTATATATATATATTTGACCTAGTGGTGGTCATCACTACGTAGTTATAGTTAGGAGCTAGTTTCTATAGAAAAAGCATTTGTTGTTTTGCTAATAACTTTGGTGCTGTTTGATGAATATTCACAAAACTTTCCAAGAAAATACGACACTCACTTCAGCGTCTGTCTGGAAAGTTTCGGGATGATCTGTCAAGCAGGGGCAGAGAAAAGAGGGGGTCCCAAAACGCTTCTTCCCCATTAATTTTTCCATAGGGATTTTGAATATGGATAGCGCCAGAAGCACTGAACAGAATTACACCAAATTTAGCAGAAAGGTAGCTCTTTGTCCAGAAAGAGGCCTTTTTGTTATTTGGTGTAAATCCATTCAGTAGCTTTTGAAACATCAAAGAAAATCCAAATTTGTATAAATAGGGACCTGAAGACTTCGCAAACCCTCCCGATCGCGTGCTGAGATGTGATTGGCTGACAACACTTAAAAAAGGAAGTGTTTGGAGCCATATTGGGACTCGTCTTCAGCTGGGTCCCAGACATTTTTTAAAAAAAAGAAAAAGGCCAAGTTAGGGACACCCTGTGCCCCTTAGCTCTGGTCCTGGGGTGCCAGGCCACCCCCCCCCCCCCCCAGACAAAAAGGCATTTCTTTAAAACAATTTGCCGGAAGTCAAGGCTGATAGCCAAAAATTAAAATTTTAAAAAAAGTGCACGTTCCCGTGCTCGATAATACTGAGGTCCCAAGATGGGCAAAGTACTGGGGGCATTGCCATTTTAATGTGGGGGGCTGCTCGGCCCCCCACAGCCCTGGGAACCACCACCTCCCTGGGGCACCAAAGTAAAACTAATGCTGGAGGTGCCTGGCCCCCCACAGCCCCAGGGACTGCCACCTCCCTGAGGCACTAATCAAAGTAATGCGGAGGGTTGCCCAGCCCCCCATCAGCACTAAGGACCACCACCTCCCTGGGGCACTAATGTAAACTAATGTGGGGAGGTGCCCACCCCCCTGCAGCTCTGGGGACTGTCACCTCCCTGGGGTACCAAAGTAAAACTGGGTGACCCACCCCCGCAAGCCTGGGGACTGCCACTTTCCCCAGGGCACCAGTGAAAAGTAATGTGGCCACTGCCCCGGGGACTTCCAACTCCCCGGGGCCAAGTTAAAAAGAAATAGGAGGCTGCACAGCTCCCCACGAGGAGCCAACAAATGCCCTGGAGACTGCCACCCTCCAGGGTCGGCTCCTGCTATGTTTCGGGGTGCCCACCCCCAAGACATAGCTGTTTGCTGTGATTTGGTGGGAGCCCCCACCAAGTCAGAGTAAACACTCTGCTCGGATGAAGTGAGAGCTGTCAAACAGATCTCACTTCATGCGAGCGGAGGTTTCCTCTGTTTCACTACCAGATCCCCACAGGAGGTGGGAAGCCGGCTTGGATAGCGGGGACCTTCATGCTCCCCCACCAGTCCCCAACATGGTTACTGGGTGCCCGGGGAGGGAGGGCACGAGGGTCACATGACCACGCTCCGGGGTTTGGGGTGCCAGGAGCCAAGATCAGCCCTGAAGAAGGGGGTCAGGCAGCCCTCCTCCCCCAGAAAATGTAAATAATTAGGCCCTGGGGGATGGGGTGCTAGGGGCCAAGTTTGGTCTGTGGAGGGAGGGCTTCTACCCAAAACAAAATGAAATGTTTAAACTGGAACCCGGGGGATGGGATCCTGGGGCTCAGATCGGCCTGGGGGGCGTGAAGCCTACCTTCCCCCTAAAAAATGTAACATTTAAGCTGGGCCCCGGAGGCGGTGGCCACCAGGGCCAAGATCGGCCTGGGGAGTGGAGGCCATGCAGAGTTGGGTTGTTATAGGGGTTGGCTGCAGGCCCTATGGCCAACTCTCGCTGCGCACGCCAAACATGCAAAATATTTGCAAGTGTCAGCTTGTGCAGGGGCTCTTAGCACCCAGCTAGGCCCATCATCTCACTGCTGTCTGAGGTCTCCCCGTCAAGTTGTTGGCTTGTCCACTGCTCAGATCTGGTAATACTGTTGACGTCCATACTTCATCCTTACTGCCATGCTACTTTAAGTCATGTGTGACACTGCCAGTTAATGCTGCTCGGTTAGTGCCAGTGCGATAATGGGACCACAACCAACCAGTTCAGCATGACACGCTCTTTCTGTCTAGGTCATCTCTGGGTCCCCACACTAGGTTGGGGGTGACCCCAAAATAGTAACCTCTCCTACCATTCAATATCTTTTTAAGCTCTCTCAAGGCTGGCATTTTTGTTTTACAGCTGAGAGTAGTTTGTGTTTTAAGGGCCTTATATTTGTATTAGTATTGCAGGAGGTCTGCTGCGCCTGAAAATGTGTAAGGCACTACGCCCTCTAGAGGTTACATACATGGTTACACTGCATTACTTTTTTGCCATTCTGTTTTCATGTTGCTATGCCCTCTACGGGCTAACGATATGGTTACACGACCATGTTTCTTACAAATGCTATTTTTATAATGCTGTCCTCTAGGGTCTGTTCTGAGCATTATAGTCAAGATAATGCAATATACGCTGCACTTGTGAAATTGCCCAATAATGCAGGGCATTCCTTTTAGAAAACATGTATGCCCATAACTCACTGTGTGGTGGTTCTAGGACAATAGGACCCCCATCAAAATGTTCAGCACAACACACTCTTTCTGTCTAGAGCATTTCTGGGTCCCCGCACTAGGTTGGAGGATCCACAAAATAATGACCCCTTCCACCAGTCAGTATCCTTTTAAGTTCTTTCATGGCTAGAACTTTTGTTGTACAGCTGGGGATAGCTTGCATTTTAAGGACCTTGTTTGTAATAATATTCTAGTAGGCCTGCTAGGCCTGAAAATGTGCAATGTACTATGCCCTCTAGGGGCTAAATATATGGTTACACGCATTACGTTCTGCCATTCTGTTTTCATGTGGTGATGCTCTCTCGTGGCTGACTACTATATGGTTACATGACCATGTTTCTTACAAATGTTATTTTTATAGTAGTGTCCTCTGGGGTCTGTTCTGAACTTTACAGTCAAGAAACTACAATATTCGCTGCACTCGGAAACTCACCCCATTATGCTTTGTGGGGCATTCCTTTTACACAACTTTTTTGCCCATAACTAACCCCATAACGTGCTCTTTCTGTCTAGGTCATCTTTGGGTCCCCCAGCTAGTTTGGGGGGGACCCCAAAATAATAATATAAAAAAATATAATAAATCATGGCAAACATTTCATTTTTTGCTCCAGACAGAGGAAGAAGGTAAATGGAATTGCTTTAGTTATATGTCTGGCCACTGGAATTATGTGGCAGAGAGGACCAAATCATGCAGCAGGGTTGACCAATTTATGTGGCAAAAAAAGTCCAGTTGTGCATTTACAACACCAATAGCTCTAACTCAAGCACATGCGTGACCCATTGCATTCCAAATGCTTGATTTGTTTGGTTTTCTCTTTGAATCACGGCGCGTTTTCTGTATTTCTCTCAAACCTCTGTCAGACTCTTTTTGTCAGCAATGTTTTAACCCTGACAAGGCTGGATTATATGCGAGGCTCCGAACCACGATATATCCCGTTCCAGTGAAAAGCTAAAAATGTAAAGTATATCTGTCCACCCCGTTAGAAAAAACTCATCTCGAACTCCGAAAAGAGAGACGTGCTTCCGTGAAACGCTGCGTTTTGACAAACAACCAATCAGAACCACCTGTCTAGCAACTAATCCGATCCTGCTTTGCCTCGAGAGCTCATCTAAGGGCAATAAAACTCGACCCTGCTAGTATATTCCGTTACAAAGTTAAACAATACTTTCAGAACGCACCGTGCCCTGTAATCATCCTCCAATTAACTGATGAAATGCTTCCCTCTACTGTTCATTATGTGTATTCCCTTTGCCAAAATCAAATTGCTTACGATGTATTTTTTTCCCTAACTGTGTTTTTAACTCTGGGAACTCTGAAAGCTCTTAGTTATCGTGAAATCGTGCTAGTGCGATGGAATTTTGATAAGATTTCTGACATAAAACACTTAAAGGCCAACATGGAAGTCGGTTTTTGATCGGTTTGTTTTCCAATGCTTCCTAAGAGGTTTTAAAATAGAAACATAGATTGAAATGAATACAAGTATAAATCAAATATTTAACCTCATTTCCACGTAGTTTACGCCCTGTGAGTATGACTACCCGTGTACCAATAGAAACTACTACTGGATACTCTGGCCACGTTAATAAGCTTTAACTCGTTTAATTGTGATTTGCACCTGTTAAAATTCCAATGATCCAAATGTGATTTAGGGCGATTCACAAAGAAAGTTATCATACAATTGTTCAAGTGGATGTGTCATCTACATATGTGTAATGTAAAGAAACAGTGCGTATTTTCCACATTTGTAAATCTTCCTTAAATGTGCAGAAGCAGGCTGTAATAGGACAGCACTGTAGGTGTGGATTTCTGTTTAAAAATGAAATGAACATCTGCACAGTTATAATTCTATGCTGTCTGCATACATTTTATACACTAGTGCAAAAAGTAATCCAGGTGTAGGTGCTTCAAAAAGTGTCGTGAAATGCTTCACTTTTCCCAGTTTTAATCTGGGGTGTGCTAGGAGGAAGGACATCTATCCCAAGTTAAAACATAATATGTGATCAAAATGGAAATTAAAAGACACATAGGGGCATGATTACAATTAAGTGGTGCATCAGTCCCGATGTGCCACTTTTCTTACGTCGTCCCTGCCCCACCTAACGACACCATGGTTGCGCCATATTTACAATACGGTGCACCATGGCGGTCGTTAGGACAATAACGTCAAACTTTTTGGCCCTATGGTGGGGCAAACCATAGCGAGGCCCATTGATTAAAATGGGTGCGTGATAATGCCTGCTCTAATCAGGCGTAAAAAATGACATAAAAAATGATGCAGCGAGATATTGTAAGTTTGAATGTGTATTTTTTTCGGGGCTCACTGCGTCGAACTCCCCCTTGCATACATTATGCCTGGCCAGGCATAATGTGGCACAAGGGTTACGAAGTGGCGTAATGCAAGCATCATGCCACTTTGTAAGTATGGCGTGGGTATGGCCTCCTTAACGCTGCCTTTGTTTAAAAAAATGATGGTAGGGCGGTGCAAGGTGGCTCTAGGGTCTTGTAAATATGTCCTATAGTTAGAACAATATTTCTGATGTTAATCTTGCTTAACAAACACTACACAGAAAATCAACTGATGTAACTTTATGGACCTATCCATATAGAGATGGCTAGCATAAAATAAAGAAAACAGAAATCTAAGCATGGTGAATTAGATATATACTTGTAAATCTGTCCTTGCCATTAGTTTCTGCATTCATCACTTATTGTTGTGAATCTGGGCCCCCAAGTTCACATCATGCATGTTCTACAGTTTAGCTCGTGACTAATTGCTTAAGATGCACAACACTAAAAGCAACTTAAGAAACCACAGGAACACGCAAAAATAATCCAAAAACAACATCTTTGTGTAGCCTATTTAAGTTAGTGGAAGTTTATAGAAAGCCAAATCGCAGTACCACTCAGAATAAGATTTACCCCTTAAACACAGTCCAATTCACTAGCTGTTTAACCACAACGTAACAACATTAAAACCACCCAATCAGCCTCAGTATTCGAACCTCAAATTGATGAAACCATTTCACACCATAGACGTGATTTACAATTTGGCGGACAAAGTACACTGCTGCAGATGTGATGGAGTACCCTGTCCGTGGTGAAAGACAGGAACAAAAATAACTCAAACTGTGGAATTTTGTTTCAGAAAACAAACCAAATATTTAAAGTTATGTGAATGGCTGTCAAAACTGACACCAGCAATTTTGTAAATTGAAAGGAATCACTGTTTCAATGTAGAGAGATGTCTGTTGGGCTACTGTTCATCTCTAAATGTAATGTATGGTAGTCCGTCAGGATGGCGAAGGTAATGTTCACCCCCGTTGGACGGAGCACCATTTCTCAAATGCTAAATCAGACCCAATATTGCAATCTATTATTATTTCTATCATTCTTTTCTGCCTTGCTCCCTACCATTTCCATGGCTTCTTGCAGCACTCAGAACATCACTTTCCAACGTCTTAACCCCCGTCCCTTCCATCTATTTATCCAAATAATATTCATCACCAACTTCCTGTAATTCTTTCATGTAAACACAAAGCCAGCATTTGAGCCACAACTCTAACCCCTGACCTATATCATTTTACATATGGAACACCCAGTTCGCCTGCAACAAAATACCCCTCGTCACTGACCATTTTCAGTCCCACCACTCCACTTTGCTGCCGTCGGTGAGACTTTGATCAATCCCAAGGTCAATGTAACAGCATCAGCTCTGCATACAGAATTTACTATTTTCTCCTATATTAGTCAGTACACTCCAAAGGGCGAAGTGATGGGCCTCCTTAGCAAGGCAGGTATAACCATATAAAACCCATTAGTAGTCTCCCCTACTTGATCCTTTTGAATTCTGGTCCTCTATTGTCATTGCTCAATATAACATTCAAACTGTGCTAATCTATTGCCCATCTAGAATCACTGATTCCTACTTTTGGTACCTTGATGATGTGTTACAACCTCTAATCTCCTATGCGCCACTTACTATTTTAAGGACCTCACCTTCAGCTTTAGCAACCATCAGCACATTCTAATGAACCAATTTCTTTCTGACCTCTTTCTGAAAAACACTTCCTCTTTTTTCCCTTTCAAGGCAAGTCACTTAATCAGATTGTTTTTTATAACCTCCTAACCCCTATCAACCATTAGCCCGTACCCCCGGCAATGCCTTCATACATGCCAGCCGTCAACTATCTTATATCCAACGCTAGCTCTCCCAACAAAGTCCCCATCATCAAATGCACACATGGGGCAAATGCACTGGAATAATTCCTCGATCAAATTTCCAATTATCTCATACATCTTTTGAGCAGCTTCATGACACTCTGAAAACAAGACATGTCCTACTGCTACGTAAGTTCACCCGCGCAGCCCCTTGATCATAGCCCTGGATTACTGTACTCGTTAGAGCAAAGAGAGTGAAAATAAATGCATGTGATAAAACCCATAACCATATGAGTTTGATTCGTACAAGGAAATCAAGCCGATTTCACACCTATCCAGGCTGCCAAATCCTCTTAATTTCAAGATCTAAATGCCTCAGTACAGTCTCACACTTAAAGTTTACCCAAACCATTAATACTCTTCTCTACTCTGTTTACAGACCTCCTCACAAATGTCCCTGTGAGCTGAACATTTCGCATCTTACATCTGAGATCTATTTAAGATCTTGTGCATTCACAATCACCTGACAATATGCCTGTCACCTCAAATTAATCAGAACAAGGTCTGTAGGATTTTGACATTTGCTCCTGCACACGTGACAGTCCTGCATATGCTCATAAGGATTCTGTGTCATGGACTGTAAAACATAGTAGGGCTCTGTGTTCTCTAGAGGGTCAAACCATGAGCACACTTCTTTTAACTGAGCGTGACTACTGTCAGCTTACTGGGCTGCTGTGGACTTACATCATCTTTGCTACAATTGCCATTTCAGATAAACAAAATTCAAACCTCATAAATTCTGAACAACTAACCCTGACTTAAACTACCACCATAACCAGCAATCACCTCATAACTAGTTCCCTAAATGTACTTTCCCAGGACTTGAACAATGGAGGCACTGACTGATGAGAAACATGCAACTATTTCGATACCTGAAGAGCTGGATGATGAGGGCATCGTATAGTGGACCAATCCGCATCTTGTGAAAGGACTAATTGTTAAAATTTATAGATTTAGTAACCAAATACTATAGGTTAGAGTCATATCTGCTGACTGACTGACCAATTAGGTGGACGGACTGGGAGACCCTAATAAAGAGTCATGGCAAGGAGCTAAAACTTCAGATGTGAGGGGAGAATTGATGACGTCAGAAGACGCTGTTCGAGATTTAGTCGTTGGGCTCATACTGTTGAGAGCCTAATGTGTAGCTGATCGATTAATGACCTGAAGATGAAGACTGACTTTGAGGCTGATCCATTCTGTGGATAGGTAGCTATGAAAATGTGACCAACTAACTTGTGCCTTTTCATCTAGGTACCAACTGCGCTGTTATATAGATTTTCACTTAGAAAGATGTTTTCCAAATTCATGTATTTCCTAAATTGTTTTGCATGAAACCCCACATTCTAATGCTAATATTGGTTAGGTAGGCTTCCTAGGGGTGACGTTGACAGTGACAATTGACTGACAAACTAATTGCTGAACTCTGCTATTGATGCTGGAAATCTTTTATTGGCTTATGTAGGAGTATTCAAGCATATGATTCTTCAAGTTCTGATTTGATTATGGTATCAACGTTACATTACATCAATGAACTAATAATCAAGCTGATTGAGTAAAGTTTGATCTCATAGATGATTTAGTTTGTAATCAATAGGGAAATAAAATTGTTTAGCACTTTAACGAGTGGTGGTTGTTCATGAATAGATGGGTTTTAGATGTTGTCAATTAAATATTGATGGTTGGTAATGTTGATTCCTGATTTTAGTAGTCACTACACGACCAGGATACTCCATGCGATCCAAAAGGTTCATCGACCTATACGCGTCCCCTTGTAAGTTTACTTACTAAGGACCAGGCGCACTAGCACTGTGATCTGCCAGGATGAATCACCTACTGGTTTCTACTTTCTTTTTAAATTTGTCTGCCATTCCCCTGCAGCCAGGTACTTTGCTCCATCAATTTGAGCCAGGGATGATTAGTGTGTATGTGACAGTTCTGTGTGGGGGTTGTGCATGTAGTCTGCCTCTTTCATGTGGCTGGGCCCACACTGGAATCAATTTGTTTTTCCTGAGACCAAGTGGTACCTGAGTAGGAAAGTGTAAAGAACCTCAGACACTAATGTGAATTGAAGGGATTCCCCAGGACATTCCGTAGATAGTTTGCAGTGGGTCGCATTTTTTCTTGATTTTATTGCTTGTGCATGGATTCTAAATACTGGTGCACTGCTGTCCAGTGGCTAGTCCATATGCCCTGACCACTAAAACTTGTGAAATTGGTTAATCCCCAATTGGCCTGGGTCTTCCCCTGCCATTGTCCAGGAAGCCAGAGTGGCACCAGTCCCAGTAGGGGAAATATCTGTTCCAGAACATGTTTGCAGTGGGTGTTCCTCACTTCCTTAGCCACATCTCAGGGCAGTGCACGGATGTCTGATCAGCGAAAGAAACATTCTCCCATGTTGAATTTTGGCAGAGCATGGCCTTGTGGGATTGTTTAGGGCCAAACCCCCAAGAAAGGATGTCAAAGTGGGTAGGGTTGCCCCTGGCAACTTTTTCGCTATTGCGCAAAGAGGTTCCAGCACTCCTCGATACTGTCTTTAGAACACTGCTGGACCTGAGAAAGACAGAAGAACTGCACTGCTGAACTCTTTGGACTTTGAAAAGAGGACTATACTTATTGGAACCTGTGTAGAGAAACCAGACGAGCTGGAACTGCTCTCATTTGAAACCCAGGATAGAAGAGTGGGCTCCAAGGGCTAGCCTACTTTTAAGCTACAGGGACAGAGAAACTAAACCTTTCTGAAGAGGCCAGTTGACCAGTGGCAACTGCAACTGGTCTTGCCCTGGACCCTGCTGGTGGCTTCCCCTGTAGTGAGTCCTGCCACCCATGTGGTGTCCCTAATGTCTTGGTGTCATTGACTAAGTGTACCCTTCCAGCTTAACCCTTAAAGCTGACACTTAGAAACTTTTTAAAGATAAAAGAACCAGAGGCTACCACTGGCCTGCTGCTGAGCAGTAGCCACTGATATCAAACTGCAGGTTACAGTCAACCTGCTGATTTACCCCACTGAAAGGATCCTGATTTCCAAAAACATTTAGGAATCTTCATCAGGCAAAGGCACCAAAAGTATCTGGTGAGCAAGGGACCTTCCATGGGCACGAAAATCCAATTTCTGCCACTTGAAGCATTCCCGCCAGAAGTAAATGGCTTCAATAGGACTTCGTCTGTGAGCTATCTGGCCTTGTGGATCCCATGTGGGCTACAGCCTGCTTCCCTGGCCCACTGGGGATCTTCAACTTCCATTTCAGAGACTAAGGGCCTGATTTAGATTTCGGTGGAGGGGTTACTTGATCACAACAGTGATGGATATCCCGTCCGCTGACATCTAAATCCCATTGTTTCCTATGGGATTTAGATTTCGGAGGAAGGGATATCCCTCACTGCTGTGATGGAGTAACCCCTCCGCCGAAATCTAAATCAGGCCAAAAGTTAAAACTTTCCACAGGACCGAACCTGGTCCCTTCATCTGACCCACAATCCATCACTGTCGGCCTTAACTTTTATACTATAACCCGCTCTAGCTCGACCAGATACCTGAGGTTTACGCTTGTGCTTTTTGACATTAAAACACCTACAAATTCGATAAATCATATCTCCGGTTCTCAAAATCAGCTTTTTATCATATTGGTGCCTATTTGAAAATGAACAATTCCATTTTAACTGTTTTGATGCTGATACAGACTTTACACATTTAAGTTCTGCTCTGTGGTAAATCTACCATGGATTGATCTTAGATTTAAATTATTGGCAGCTATATGGACATAGTTAGGGAATAGTGCCATTATTACTTGAAGAGGACTACCATCCACTAAAAATCCATTTTCACACAAAATATGTTTCTACCAGAAGCCAGGACCACACACCAGTGGTGACAGAGTAACTCTTTTGTACTCCAAGGTTGGGGTATGACTGCCAACCTGGGAAGTTCTGTGGCCTGAGAGGAGATATTGCGTTGAGGCCTGTCCTGAATGAAGGAACTGACCAACCACTTAGAAGGGGACATTGGTGGAGCAGTTGTTTGTGTAAGATGCTGCCTAGAAAAGGGAGACAGCAACAGAGCTGAGGCAGTCAAGAATTGAGGCAGCTACCACATCTGGGAAAAATTGCACTGCTCATGCTAGCAGGTGAAGTCTGAATGTTAAAGGTGGACATAAAGCATGTACAGACACTTTGTAGTGCCTCTGATTGCGGGGCCAACCTGCAAAGGGTCAACATACTTTAAATTACCCTGCTGGGAATAGGTAATGACTAGGCATTTGAGGTGTTGATGAACTCATGACAGCATTCGGCAATGCCACCTGACTTAACTGTGCCCATGAGGAAGCAACCCTGTCAATTTAATTTCCTCACAAACTGCTCCCTCCACACTTGTATAGTACTGTGTACTATATTGAAACAGCCCTCTCTCATGTGTTCAATATCTTAACCACTGCTCATCACAGTCACCTTGCCTTGATCTTATACTTTTCAATCACTCTGCTGAACTTGATACAGTAGATCACCCCACCCTACTGTTACACTGTCCCTTGTTGACATCATAGACTTCACAGTAAATCTGTGTTCATCTAATTTTTCTGATCATTCTTTTTCAGTATCTAAGTGCTTCTTACTCACCTGTAGCTCAA